>NC_140111.1:630000-942937 GCF_964237585.1 Gallinula chloropus | reverse complement strand
AAGCCGCCCCCTCCTACGGACCCCCCATCCTTACAGCTCCCCCCATTCCCCTCCCCACCACCCCCAAATTCCCCCCATGCCCCCCCCCCCGCCCCCCAATCCCCCCCAACCCCCCCCATCCCCCCCATAAATCCACTCCTCACCCACCAGCTTTTTTCCTAAAGTTTTATTTTTTATAGTAATGACATGAGAACAGGAACAGCCTTTTCCACTTTATATTACAAAAAAAAACCCCAACGCCCCCCCAAACAACCAAAAAACAACCAAAAAAACCCCAAACCCCCCCCCAAAAAAACCCCAAAACAAGTAAAACCCCAACAAGCCGACGAAGCCGAGCGCAGCGGCGCGGGCCGGGGCCCCGTGTCCCGCTGGGCCGGACGAATTCCAAGTTGGGATTATTTTTATTTTTTTAATATTTAAAATTATTTTTTAATTTTTTTTGGTTTTTTTTTTTTAAACCTACAAAACCCCCAACTCTTTAAATATTAGAAAAAAAAAAAAGATGAATTTTTTTTAAATAACTTTTTTTTATTTTTAATTTTTTTTTTCTCTTTTTCTTTCTTTTTTTTTTTTTCTTTTTTTTTTAGGGAATCTCACAGGAACTTCCCCGCTGAAGGATCCCGGGATTTTGGGGCAGTGCCAAAATGCACTCAGGTTCAATTCTCTCGCAGCGCAAACGCCTTTTTTTTCCCCCAATTGTCGGCGCTGTAAGAATTTTTCATTATTTTTTTCATTAATTTTTTAATTATTAATTTTTTTTAAAACAGAAAAAAAAAAAAGGTGATTTTTTAATTTTTTGTTTTGGTTTTTTTTGCCTTTTTTTTCTTTTTTTTTTTTTTTTTGTAGTAAAAACACCCCCAGGGAAACACGACGGGCGCTGGGTACATTCAGCTGAGGGGCGCAGGGGGATCCCCGAAGTGGTTTGGGGGGGAGGGGGGTGGATATGGGGGGGGCACAGGGTGGGGGGATGTGGAGTTAAAAATCTGGGGGAGGAAATGAAAGGAAAAGCCCAGGTGGAGGTGGGGGGGGCAGACACACGGACAGAGGGAGGGATGGACGGACAGGGGGCACACACAGAGGATGGACAGACGGACGGGGGGGCACACACACAGAGGGATGGATGGACAGACAGGGGGGCACACAGAGGGAAGGACAGACAGACAGATGGATGGGGGGCACACACACAGAGGGATGGATGGACAGACAGACAGACGGACGGGGGGCACACACACACCCCAACTGGGATCTTCGGGGGACGCGGGGGGATTGTCCGTGCGGGGGCACCCAGGTTCACACACCCCCCCCCCCCCCCAACCCACAACCCACCCCCCGGGGGTCTTCAGCCCCAGCTGAGGCTGTGAGGGGGGGGGGATGTTACCTGCCCCCCCCCCCCCCCCAGCAGTGAGGGGTCCTCAGTTGTGTTTGGGGGGAGAAAAGGGGGGGTGGGTTTCAGGTGCTGAGAGCAGTAAATTTGGGAGGGGTCACAGCTGGGGGGAGCGGTGGGACCCCCTGAGCAGCCAGAAAACCCCCAAACCTGCAGCTTGTCCCCCCCCCCGCCCCCCAGGGCTGAGGTTTGGGTGCCAAGGAGAGAAAACCAGCTGAATTAAACTATGGAAGAGAAAAAGCCCCCCCAGCTCAGGGGGTGTGGAAAGGGGGGGGGGCAGGTGCCCCCCAGATCCTGTCCCCCAGCCCAGCTCCTCTCCAGGGACAGGATGAAATGGGGGGGGGACCAGGAGGGACAAACAAACCCTGTGCCCCCCCCAACTTCTCCATATAGTGGAGATCTGGGGGGGTCCCCAATTGAAGTGGGTATTTGGGGGTGGGGGTGGGAGGGACAAGGGGGGGGGGCAGGGACCTTGCAGGGAGGTGCTGTGGGATTGCTGGTGCTCGTGTCTGCTTAAAAAAATGGGGGGGGGGGCTCCCAGACAGGTGCCGCCCGGCCCCCACCCCCACCCCCCTCCATGCACCCCCACCCTGGTCCCCACGGCCCCATCGCCCTCTGGGGGAGGGGGGCACTGACCACCCCCCCAAAATAAACCCAAACCGCACCAATATTTACAGCATGGCCGGGGGGGGGGGGCAGGGGGGGAAGCAGCCCAAGAACCCCCCCAGGGGAGGGAGCAAACGGGGGGTAAGAAGGGGAGGACTTGGGGGGTCAGGGTGAAGGGAGAGGAGCAGCTTCACCGGGGATGGGAGGGGAAAAGGGGGGGGGAGAGGGGAAAAGGGGGGGGGAGAGGGGAAAAGGGGAGGGGGAGAGGGGAAAAGGGGAGGGGGAAGAGGGGAAAAGGGGAGGGGGGAGAGGGGAAAAGGGGGGGGGAAGGGGGGGTAAATAAAAAATAAAAGATGGATCTTTCTTGTTTTATAAAAAGGAAAAACCAACAAAAAAAGAATAAAATAAAATACAACGGCACAACAACCACCGACAACACCGGGGGGGGCTCGGGCAGCACCCCCACGCCCCCCCCACCCCACCCCCTTGGTCACGCGGAGCAGCCAGGACCCCGGGCAGGGGGCGGCCACGCGTGCCCCCCCCCCACCCCCCCGGCGCACACACACTCACACTCACACATCATTATACACACCCACCCCCCCTCCAAATCCATCCATTCCCCTCCCCCCAAATTCCATCCATTCACACCCCCACCCACCCAAAAGCCATCCATTCTCCCCCCCAACTCCCCCCCCCGCCCCCCCCTCCCCAAAACGGGGACGCGCCGGGTGGTCACGGTCCGTGGCCGGCGCTCCCAAGTGCCGTGGATGCGGAGGTCCCGGAGAGCTCCCGGTGCAGCTTCCAAACTGTACAAGGTTGGGGGGGGGGGGAGGTTGGGTGGAGGGTGGGTTTTGGGGAGGCGATGGAGGAAAAGGGTTGGGGGGGGGGGGGGGCATGCTCCCCACTCCCCCCCCCGAGACGCCGTGGAAGGGGGTGAGCGGGGATTCGGGATGGTGGGAAGAGGCATCGTCCCGACGGCTGAGTCCTGAGCAACTCGGCTCATGCTCCGTGCCCGCTGCCTGGGGCGGGAGGAAGGGTCTTTTGGGGGGGGTGGGGGGGAGGGGGGTGTTGATTTTTTTTTCTCCATTTGTGGGTTTTTTTCTCTTTTTTTTATGAAAAAAAAGGGGGGTATTATTTGTTATTTTTTCCCTCTGTGGGTTTGTTTTCTCTCTAGAAAGTCCGGAGCTGGTAACGAGGGGGCGAGGGGGGGGGCCAGGATTGGGGGTGACCCCTCCCAAAACAATGAAATCGCCAGGAAAAGGGGGAAAAAAAGGAAAAAAACCATAAAAAACGCTCTTCCCCTCCCCCCCCTCGGTAAGGGGTGAATGAAAGAGGGGTGGCAGGGATGGGGGGTTCACCCCCTCTCCTCTACCCTCTGGCCCATGGGGGGAGCGGCCCCTGGCTCCCCCCTCCCCTGCTCTTCCCCTCCTCGCCCCGTAGTGTGAGCTCGGCAGAGGGGTCCCCTCCGGCCCCCCCAGCTCCCTGGGATGGGGGGGTGTTCCATGGAGGGCTGCAGCTTGCCGGAGGTGGAGGGGGCAGGAAGAAGAGGAAGAGGGGTGTGGTTTTTTGGGGGGGGGGGCCAGTGGAGGGGGGAAATTTGGGACCGAAACCGAGAAACCAAAGGACGTTACTAAGAGCTTGGCCGGATCAGTTGGAGTCAGAGTCGGAGGAATCCCCCGAGGAGGAGGAGGAACTGCTGCTGCCCTCCGAGTCGTTGTCATCCTCATCCTCATCATCCTCATCCTCGTCATCCTCGTCGTTCTGGGGAGGGGGTGGCAGAGAGGAAGGGGGGGGTTAGCAGGAGGGTGGGGGGCACGGTTTGCCATCCATCATTTCCCCCCTTGCTCCTCCTTCCCGCTGCAGCACCGGGGGGGGATCCCCATGGAGGTGGGGGTACAGCCCCATCCCTTCCCGCCACTGCCACCCCAGGGCTGGGGGGGTGTGTGTGGAGAAGGGTCGTGGGGCAGGAGTGAGTTTGCAAGGGCTCAGCTCAGGGGTGTCAGGGAGGAAAGGGGAGGGCGGGGGGTGGGATCTGGGGGTGTGTGTGGGGGGAGCGTGCCGGAGCAGCGCGCGGGGATCCTACCCTCACCTCTTGCCACTGCCTCGCTAACACGATCCGAGGTAGGGTACCCGACCCGCCTCGTGCCTCAGTTTCCCCCCATCTAAAGCCAGGGGAGGAAAAGGCGTGAGCTGAGACCAGCGAGGGGGTCGAAACACCTCACCTGTCCGGTGGCGAGCACAAGGCACGGACACGGTTTCTGGCCCCAGCGCCATCCAGCATACTCTGATTTCAGTTGCACCGGTGTAAAGCTTTGACTCTGGTGACTTACTCGGCATTCACACTGGCGCAAACGGAGCCGAGACCAGACTCAGTATCTCCACCAGGAAAAAGACAGGAGATTTTTCTCTGCTCACTGGGGAGGGGGGCTCTGCAAAAACCCCCACCACCTCTACATCCCCAGGCTGCTCCTGACTAAGCCCCGCGGCTGCTCCTCGCACCCTCCCCCGGGGTCACACGCTGGGTGGGTGATGGAGAGGAGGAGGGACCCCGGTTTTCCCCTTTCTCCTCCCCCGTGTTCCCCGCCCGCTTCCCGGGAGCTCCTCTGCCATGGTCCTAATCTGAGCCCGGGTGCGGACGTGCTCCCCCCCTCCCCGCCGTCGCCCCCCCCTCACTCCAGCCCCCAGCCCCAGAGGAGGGTGAGGCGGGGGCAGAGCGAGCGGTACGGGAGCGGAGCGGGGCCCGGGGTGGCCCCGCCGCCCTCCCCACGGCGCCCACCGCAGCCTCACCTCGTCCCCGTCCTCGCTCTCCTCCTCGCTGCTGGACTCGGAGGAGTCGCCGCCTTCCTCTGACGAGTCGCCGTTGTCATCGTCGTCGTCGTCATCTTCATCGTCGTCTTCCTCCTCCTCTTCTTCCTCATCGTCGTCTTCTGACTCCTGCTGGGGGAAGGAGGGTGTTGGTGAGGGGACCCCGGGACTCCAGCACCCACGGGTGCACCGGCCTATCCCTGGCTCCTGCGTCCCTCTGTCCACGCAGCGGGATCAGGTGGCCCCCACCCCACACCTTGCCCTTTGGGATTACAAACAGTGCCCTGCTGGCTCCGGAGTGGGGGCCAAGGGGGTGCCTCAGGCTCCGGGGGGGGCAAAAATCAGCCCTGGGTGGGTTCCTGAGCAGAGATTCAGGGAGGGACTTTGGCTTCTTGTCCCGAGGGAAAGGCTGCAGAAAGCACCATGGACCCTGGAGCAGCAGGTCTGGGTGTGTTTCCCCCTGGGATGCCCTCCCCAGGGAGGAGGGTGCTGGGTGTCCCCCCCACACTCACCGACTTGGACTGCATCGTGGGCTTCATCTTGGGGTTGGGGCCCCGGATCTTCCCTATGCTCTTGCGTTTCTGCAGGGGGGGCAAAAAGCAAAATCATTTGGGGTTTCAGGGCTGGAACTCGGCTCCTTCCCAGCACCCAGCACCGAGAGAACCCCGGTGCCGAGCTGCCTCGGGGTGCGGGGCCCTTTGTGGGGCTCCTGGAGCTCCCACACAGCCTCACCTCCCCCAGGGTGACCCCAGCCCAACCCCAAAGCCCCCCCCCAAGGCGCTGCCGGGTGGATACTCACGTTGGAAGTGTGTTCCTTGTAGGCAGCCCGCTCCTGGGGCGAGAGGCTCTGCGGAGACAGGGGGGGTGGTCAGGGAGCAGGGAGGGCTGGGCAGGCACGGCGCACTGGATGGAGCTGGGGAGGACTCTGGCACGGGGCACCCACTCCCCACACACACATTTGGGTTTTTTTAAAGGTCATTTTAAGTCCCAAAATGCCAAAAGAAAAAGGGTCTGGAAATGGCAGTTCCCAGAGGAAGGCTGTGAGCAGGGATCATGCCAAGCATCCCCAAGAAGAACTGATCCCGGGGTCCCCCAGTCGTTTCCCCCAGCACTGGGCATCAGGGCTCAGCCCTCACCTTGAGCCAGATGTCGAGGTGCACCTTGTACTGCTTCTGCTGCTCCTCTGCCAGCTTTTTGTAGTGGTCCTTCTGGCCCTGGGAGATGCGCTGCCAGCGGCTGCCGATCTCCACCATCCGCTCCTTGAGCGGCAGGTGGTTCAGCTCCCCGTTCGACAGCAGCTCCTGGGAGAACTTCTGGTAACCGTTCCTGCAAGGGGGGAGCGTGGAGACGGGGTCAGACGACGTGGGGAGAGAATGGAGGTGTCCAGAGACAGCCTGTGCTAACATCCATCCATCCATCCATCCATCCATCCATCCATCCATCCATCCATCCATCCATCCATCCATCCATCCATCCCTTCCCTCCCCACCACAGCCAGTCCACACTCCCACCATCCCCAGGCTGCTCTGGGCTCTTTTGCACCAGCCTGGCGCTTCTCCAGATCCGACTTTCCAGACCCCAGACACTCACATGGGGGGTTTCTTAGGTTCTCCCTGGAACTTCATTTTCTTGGCGGAGTTGGTGGAGCACGGAGGGGCCCGCATCTCGCTCAGCTCCCTCTGAGCCAGGGGAGAGAGAGGGGTCAGGGGGACAGGGGCAGCACGGGCCGCGGGGGCCCAGCGAGGGGCAGGAGGGAGCAGGGACCCACCTCGTATCGCTTCTGATCCTCCGCTGCTTTCTTGATCCACATCAGCTTCTCCTTCTTCTCCATGTTGTTCCAAGTGGCCTCCATGGCTTTCAGCGCCTTCCCCCTGTCGTTCTGCGGCACAGGCCCCCCACACCACATCAGACACACTTGAGGTGCCCGGGATGCCGGGGTGCTGCCACTGGCTCCACCACGGACCATGGGGCACCCACTCCGTCACTGTGACCCCCTGTCCTCCCCACAGCCCCCAGCCCCACCCCATCACCTCACGTGTGAAAGCTCAGGAGAAGGTACAAAGCAATTCCAGCTGGTGGGAGCGACGATCCCACCTCCAGCTCCTCTCCCAGCCTGCTCCTCACCTTGAAACGAGCCAGGTAGTCCCCGATGACGCTCTGCTGCCAGATCTCCTCAGCTGTCTTGGGGGATTCTGGGAGCTTCCCACGTTCCTCTTTATCAGAGCCGTGCTTCTTTTCCGACTGTGCCTTCATCGCCGCTTCCCGTGCTTTGTACTTGGCCTGTGCAGGGATGCAGGGTGGGGTGAAGGGGGAGCATGGCTGCCTGGGCACCAAGCACTGGGAGGATACGCAGCAGTACGCTGCAGCTTCCCTCAGTCCTGGCCCCATGGTGGCACCAGCAGCCCCCCACGACGTGCACCCAACATCTCAGGACTCCCCCCAACACCAGGAAAACCATCAAGCCCTTGAATTGATGCTCAAGGACCCTCCAAGGGTTCTTAAAGCTGTTGGGTTTTGGCCCAGTGGGTCCCAAGAAGCGGGGGGCACAGGTGGTGGCACCCACCAGTGCCAACACCAGCACCTGGGTGATGGCTTGCTGGAGCCACGATGCGGTGGCCAGGGGTAAGCAAAGCCCCCTGGAGCAGGACAAGGACAGGCAGCATCCCTGGAGCGGCTGGAGATGGGGATGGAGGCGGGTCAGGGTGGTACCAACCTTCTTCTTCTCGGAGAGGTCATTCCACATGCGGGCCAGCAGCCGGGTCAGCTCGCTCTCCGAGAGCTCCGGCCGCTCCTCCTGCAGCTGCTTCCGCTTCTCCTCCGAGAAGATGAACATGGCAGAGATGGGCCGTTTGGGCTTCTCTGAGCTGGCCTGCGGGAGGGACGTGGGGCTGTGGGTGGGGGTGACCCCACAGAGGGACCCACCTTGCTCCGGTCATCTCCAACCCCAGCAGAAACACGGTGGAAGAACCAAGGGATGAATCCCTCCAAGCCCCTGTGACGGCAGCAGCCCCATCCCCTGTCTCTGGCTCGTGCTGCCCCATCCCTCCAGTCGCCACTCTCACCTTGCCGGTCTCTGGTGAGGATTTTTTGGATGCAGGACTCGTCGCCCCTTTCCGGTTGCTGCCCAGCATCTTCTCCTCACCTAGCACCCGCTGCTGCTCCTCCTCGGGCAGGCTCTGGGTGCCACAGGAGGAGACACGTCGTTAGAGGAGATAAAAAGCCCAAGGCTAACGAGGCTTTGACACAATCAGGGGTCGATGGGGAGGAGGAACTAGTATATTCGGTTGTCCTGATCCAAACGGCCCCCCCTGCCCTTGGGCAGGGCCAACTGCAAGCCTGGGAGCACAGCTGGGGGTCCCAAGCCTGTGGCACCTGCTTTGCCAGGCAATGTCCCTCTGTCCCCAGCCCCGTCCCCTCCCCAGCTCAGTCCCATCTGCTGGCAGCGCGGGCAGGTGCCCGGATCTGGGTTTTCCACCCCCTGCCCTGGCAGACGCAGGCGGGGCCGCGTCACGTCCGCCCGGGAGCCCAGCGCAGCGGCGCTGGGACGGCCCCGGTGCGGCTCCCCCCATCCTCCGCCTACGCCCCGACCGAGGGAAGGAAGCGAGAGACTCGCTGCCGCCCGCGCAGCCACAGCCGCTGCCGGCACCAGCCCCCTGCCAGCACCGGCCCCCTGCTCACCCCCCACCCCGGCTTCTCCTCCCAGCCCAGGGAGGGGGCTGTCCCCACCTCCCAGTGCCCAACTGGAAGAAACTGGGTCAAGCATTATGGCAGCTGGGGAAAGGTTGAGATGAGGCACAAACGTCTCCACGCAGCACCCACAGCTGGGTCCAGCCATGTGTTGGGGGGAGTGGAACCCCCCACTGTAGCCCTCACGGTTTAACCCATCTCACCCCCCTGCCCCCCAGTTGGGGATCCCTCCCAGCTTTCGGGGTCTCCAGCACACGATGGCTGAGGCACCCCCACATCACTCACCTCCAGGAAGCGCAGGAGCTCAATCTCATAGTCTTTCTTTTTCTGGAGGGAGACAGAGAGCTGCGATTACACAGAGGTTCCCCCTCCCCATCCACGCCTCACATGGCCCCCGACCCGGCCTCAGACCCCTCAGCAACAGCATCCTCCACCCAGCCCATCTGATGCCCCCACACAGGCGGTTTGCGGACCAAGGGAGGTGACTGAGGACCTCAGGGGGTACTGGAGGCCAAGAACAGGCACTGTGGAAGGGTGACTGGCTCATTGCCAGCAGGATTTGTAGCCCAAGCTCTTCCATCCTGCTCCTCCCTCCTCACGGCACTGGTGCCCAACTGCCCGCCCATCCATCCATCCATCCATCCATCCATCCATCCATCCATCCATCCATCCATCCACCCCACCCATCCACCCTCAGCCACTCACCTGGTCACATTTTTTGTGGTAGGCGTCCTTTTCCTTCTGGGAGAGCAGCTTCCACTGCTGGCTGCACAGCACCATCCGCTCGGTGCTGGGCACGTCTTTCATGTTGGCCATCAGCTCTGCACAGTACAGGGAGTAGCTATTCCTGCAACCAACAGAGACCCAGCGTTAGGGACAACCTGCATCCTTCACATCCCTCCTGGGGAGCTGGTTGGGTGCTAAGAGCCCCCCATGAGTCCCTTCATCCACCCTCTGGGCTGTGCTGGGCGGCGAAGTGCTGTGCCAGAGCTGCTGGTGCTTCAGGAAGCTAGGGATTGGATTATGCCCTGACCTGGAGCACGCAGCATCACCATAAACCTCGCTCAGATTCACCACGATGTGTATTTAATGTATGTTTAGGGACCAGTTTCAGGGAGTCACTGACCACCAGTGGTCCCAAACCAACGCTCTGGGGGGTCTCTAAGCCAGGCAGAGCCGCAGTGTCCTCGCTAACAAGAATCAGGAGCAGGGAGGGACAACGTCCCTCACCCCCAGCCAGGGAAGGGCAGGACTCACGGAGGTGGCTTGGTGGGTCGTCCGTCGAACTTGTCCTTGAGCTGCCGCTCGGCCTTGGTGAGGGTGGAGCGGGTGATGCCCTCCTCGCTGATGTTCAGCTCGGGGTGCTTCTGGATGTAGTCGCGCATGATCTCCTGCAAAGGACGGAGAGCGGTCACCAGAGGGGCTCCCTTCCCCGCCTGCCTGGGGGCCGGAGGAGGAGGAAAGAGAAGCCAACTATCGCCCTAATCATCTCTGCCCAGGGGTACTTCTCCGTTCCCCGAGTTTCACTGGAGGAGGCAGGGCTCAGACTCGCTAGGGACCTGCAGGGATCTGGCTGAACCCCAGTGCTGGCTATCGGGTGAGGCTGGCTGGCTGGCAGCCGGTGGCTGTGGCCGGGAGGCAGAGTGGCTCGGAGTGATGGGACGAGTGTGGAGGGGAACGGGTGAGGCTGGTCCCTACCTCGTACTCCTTCCGCTGTTCCAGGGCCTTATGAATCCATTTCAGCCTCTTTTTATCCGAGAGTTGAGACCACTGCTTGCCCAGCGACTCTTTCACCTCCTTCGTGGTGGCCTGAAAACCCAAAGCCAGAGGTGAGGGCAGAGGGGTAAAATCCAAAAAAAGAAGAAGGGGGGAGTGGAAAAAAACGGAGGGGAGGGGGCAAAAATCGTGTGGCCTTGCCGCTGTGTCCCAGCGGCACCCGGCTTGGGGCCGTGGGGCGGCTGCGAGCCGAGCTCGTGGCCGGGGAAGGGGGGCTGTGTGTGAGTGGGGGGCATGGCCAGAGGTGGATGTTGGTGCTGGAAACCTTTCCTGCCCTGACTCAGGCTGTGGTCACCCCTTCAACTGCAGGCAAAAAAGTGGGGGGGTCTGTATCCCCGAGCCTCTTCCAGATGTGCAGAGCCCCTTCTTACCTCCATCCAGACTGCTGGAAGCTTCTAGCGGCGTCTTCCATCCCAGTTCCCCACCCTCATCCCCCTAAAATGCTTCTCTCCTTTCCCCCTCCTCTCCCCCCAGCAGCGGGGCGCAGGACCCCTCGACACTCACGCTCACACGCACTCCCACCCACCGTACTCACATCTGGACGCACTTTCAAGTAGATCTTCTTCTCGTGGTTGTACCACAGCTGCTGGGGGGTCTTGGGTTTTTCGGGGACGTCGGATTTCTTGGCGTTCTGGATGAGATCCGGGTGATCTTCCCTTTACCCAGCAGGGAGGTGGGGAAGGGAGAGCGTTACGGAGGTTGCAAGGTGGAAGGAGAGACCCTCCCCCCTAAATCTTCCTGCTAAGGGGCAACCATCACTGCCGGGCTGAGCCTCCACGGGCTCAGATATGAGGGGGAGAGGGGTGTTCCCCAAAAAGAGCAGGAGGAGTCTAGGAGAGATTCGGGTGTGCATCGGGCATCCCCTGGGCTGCGCTGCATCCCTGGAGCAGCAGCAGGTCATGGGGAGCACCAGGACCTAGCTGGGTCACAGCGACCACGCTCAAAGGGAAGGTCTGGGGGATAAGGGGGTGGTCGCTTCAGCTTTCAGTGGTGCCAGTGGCAGGGCTCCTGTCCCCTCCCCTTGCAGACCCTAACCCCAGAGCGTGGCTGGTCCTCTGCTCTCTCCCCGTCAGCGAGTTCCCCAGACACATTTTCCTTGCTCTTTTTTTTTAAGCATCCCCCCTTCCCCTTCTGCCCACGGGGGCTTCTTCCTCCATGAGCTACACACAGGAGGGGAGACTGGATCTGCCTAGAGGGGCCCCAGGAAACGTCGGTGGGGGACACTGCCTGCTCACCTGAACCTCGCCAGGTTCCTCTCAAACTCCTGCTTCTCCCGCTGGAAGTCCTGGATGTATTTCATCTGGGGACACAAAGCCACCAGGGAGGTGGAGAGGGACATCACCACCAGGCAACGGGCAGGCACAGCCCTGTCGACCCTACTGCCTGGGCACCCCTCACCCCCGAAAGGCACCAGAGGGCTCTCCAGCCCATCAGAGCAGCCCTGCAGCTCCCAGCTGAGGGTTTCCAGCCGGCCCTGGGATTCAGAAGCAGGATCTCCCTGCTCTCCCTGTGCCACAGCAGCCCTTGGCAAGAGGGTACAGTAGGACTTTGTGTCCTGGACCTTTCCTGCCAGTGAAAAACCAACTCAAACTGAGAGCAAGGGAACCCAGAATGTCCCCCCGGGCTCTGGACAAGCTGAGGGACACCTCCAGAGCTGCGGGTGAGGTGGGCAGCTCTCTCCACAGCAGCTCCCACGGCTGGGAGAAGAGCCTGCCCGTCCAGCCCCGCTCGGACAGGGCGTCCGCGCCAGGGTGTGTGTGACTTAACTCCAGCACTAAACACAGACCCACCCAGTGTCACCATCCAGGTCTGTCTGGAAAAGACAGACCAACGGACAGACCCAGCCAACCTCCACCCTGCATCCTGGGAACGAGGACAGGAAAAGGAAAGGAAGTCGTACTGGTCTGACAGGACTAAACAAACACCTTGGTTTCTCCCACTGAGAGCCAGGCTAAACCCTCGCCAGGCAGAGGCTGGGCTCTGCTGGTTTTACTGGGAGAGCTGGGCAGGCAGAGCCCAGAGGGACCCAAGGGGGAAGGGGCTCGCTGACCCCCCTCCTCGTACCTTTTTCTTCTCGGGAAGCTCCTTGTATTTCTTGGACAGGATCTTGGTGAGATCCAGGTTGCTCATTTCGGGGTGAAGCTTGGCGTATTTGGCCCGCTTCTCCATGAAGAAGCGGAAATAGGGAGTCAGGGGCTTCTTGGGGAAGTCGGGGTGTTTCTGGGGAGACAGCAGAGCGGCAGACACTGAGCACAGAGCCATTGGCAATGCGAAAGGCACAGCCAAACCCTGCCAGCTCCCTGCTCCCTCCCAGTACCAGGGGAGACCTGGCTCCATCCAGCTCCCTGACATGAGAACACCTCAGCTTTGTGAGCAATGGGGTTAAACTAGGAAGAACAAGGGCTCCCTACTCCAGGAACTACAGTATCCCAGCGCTGGGGATCTCAGGAGCAGCCCCCAGCCATCCAGAGCTGTTGACACAGAGCCGACTGTGCTTGCAAGAGGGGAAACTGAGGCAGGAGAGGGGATGGGACCCACCTCCTGGAGGCAGAGCATCAGCTGCCCCGGGGCTGCCTGGCAGAAAGCAGCACCCCACCCGACCCGGGAGGCCAGGAATAGGCCGGTGACTTCCCGGCCCTACCGGTGCTAAACTTGGCTGCAGGCTGCCAGCAGTACAGCCAGCAGTACAGCCAGCAGTACAGCCAGCAGTACAGCCAGCCATATTAAATGTACCCTGGACTTGGCCCAGACCCAGAGCCTGCGGCGGCCAGAGCCTTGGGCAGCCGGCCGCGGGGATTACGGGTGGCAACGTGCTTGTGGGGGCTCTGGCAGCAGAGCCACACGGGTCTGGGGTGCCACATGGGTGATAACCCCCCACCCCATGCCAGGGAAGGGGGAGGTCGCCCCTCCTGCCCAATACCTTGAGCTTTTTGCCCTTGTAAGGATTCTTCACGTGTTCTTCGGCGTCCGTAATGAGCTCTGTGAGGGTCCGAAACTTCCTCACCTGTGGGGTTAAGGAAGGGCCAGGAGCATGAACAGGCTGCGTGGAGAGGGCAGATCCCTGCCTGGCACAGCCCAAACCCCCACCAGGCAAACATCCCCTCCCAGCCCCTCCCAAGGGCTCACAACGCCGATGGCAGCGGGATGGTGTCGGCACCGAGGGCCAGGACCACCGAACTGAAGTGATTCAAGGTGACCAGGACACCTGGTCCCTCTCTCAGAGACCCCTCCGAGCCCCGTGCAGCTGTCCCTTACCTCATTCGAAATCTCCATCCACTTCATCTTGCACATCTCCCCCGAGAAGTCCTTAAAAGCCACTTTCTCCCAGTCCAGGTGGGACTCGGTGGTTTTAAACTTGCTCCCGTCGTTGGAGGGCAGGTTATTCTTCATGCACTCCAGCAGAGTCAGCATGTCCTCCTGAGACCAGCGGTCTGAGCAGCAAGAGAAACAGGCTCAGCCCCAGCAAACGGGCAGGCAGCATTCCCAGCAGGACACAGGGAACTACAGCTCCCAGCGTGCAGCTCCGGACCGCACGCCAGGACACGTAATCTCCACATGCTGCCTCTCGAGATTACAGATCAAAGGGACGTGGGGCTGTTTCCATCACCCTCCAGCAACTTTCTACGGGCCAAAACAACCCAGGCCAAGCTAGAAAATCCACTCGGAGCGAACCAGGGAGACTGGCTCATCCCAGTGCCCCATCAGATAAGGCGATGGCTGTGCTGTGAGGAGCAGAGGGTTATCTCCTACGCACGGGAGCGGAGCCCAGCAGAGCGAGATGAGAGCAACGTGCTCTCCAGCCAAGGAGGAAACAGGGATACCTGCTCTGCAAGCGGAAAAGATGCGTCCAGAGCAATGGGAAACCTCCTCCTGCTGCTTTTCCTTCAACCGGGAGAGCCTCTCCATCACCTGGGACCTAGCTCCATGTTGACCTCTGCCAAGGTCAAAGCTCAGGGACCACAGGGCGGGGGGATGTCGGGAGCCCGGCACAGTCTCCGTCTTGCAGCGTGGTCCCTGACGGCGCAGGGGTGATGCTTATGTCACCCCAACATCCCCTGAGCTGCTGGGAGGAGCGTTCCCAGCTCCCATGTGCACAAGCTGCTGGGATGGGCAACTGGGAAGCTGGGCCGGGCAGCAGCCCCGTGCAGGGACAGGCAGCAGGCAGGATATCCCAGCACTGAACGCCCCACCCAGCACCGGCTTTGGGGCTGCTTCCTTGCCACGGGAATTCCTTCACCAGGCTCCCTGCCCCGAGCTCTGCGGGCTGGGGAGAGCAGCCCCGGATGCTCTGCATGGATGGGTGACCCTGGGGAAAAGCAGAGGGCCGTGGGAGCGGGAAGAGAGGCCCCTGGGCACAGTCCAGAGGAGGAGCAGAGCCCCGGGCTGCGCACACAGCCCTGAATGCCTCAGCCTGGCACTGACACCCCGAGCCCAAGAGCTCCCCGGGTGCAGGACTGGCTCTCCACAGCACCCCCTGCCCCACATCACTGCCAGGGGGATGTTTGGAGACACCGAGCATCCCGGAGAGACGGGGACAGCGATGCTGGATTAGAGGGGAGCATCCTTCTCCCTTCATCTCCAGGAATGGAAACAAGCCTCCCCCCCCACAAATACCACCCTGCTCAAACTCAGTACACACAAACCCACCACCTCTACCTCCTGCCTCTGTGGTGGTCCAGCAAAGGGCAACCCCCCAACCCCCAAATCCGGGCAGGGGATGTTAAAGGACACATGGGACACGCAACTGGTGGGGAGAGCACAGCCAGGACCTGTTCCCCCCCCCAACCCTGTTTCATCTCACAGACCTGGCAGGTTGGGGGGAATTGAGGCAGATATAGTTTGGGATCTGACATCATCAGGTCCATTAGGGATTAACTGGGGGGTGGGGAGGGAAAGAGCCCCCCAGTAAAGCAGGGACCCCAGCATCACGGGACGTGACTCCACACTCTCGGCTTCAGAGCCCCCAAAATTCATGAAGGGGTAAAAGAGACCCACAGCGCCTTAGGGGTGAGGATCAGAACTTGGGGGACACACGCACTGACCCCCTCATGTCTCCCTGTGTTTCCTATCTGCTTTCCACACACCTCCCCAGCACGGACCAGTGAGGCAGAGTCGGGCTGTAACTGGTGCCGACTTTACTCAGAGACCAGGAGAAACAACCAAAAGCAGCATGGCCACAAAAATCCAGAGAAGGCAACTCTCCCCCTTCCCCCCCCTCCCCAAACCTGCCCCCATCAATAAGCCCTGTGCCTCAGTTTCCCTCCTCCAACGCAGGAATGCCTCAAGACCTTTGGCCCTGCATGACCCCACCGCCAGCAGACGGCTGAAATAACCACAAACCCACGGGAATCCCTAAAGAAACCACAAAACCCTCCCCAAAAACCCCTCTCTGGCAGCGGGACCCCACGCTCAGCCCCCTTCGGCCCTTTATCCCCCTTCCCTGGGACCGGGGCTTGCCGAAAAACACCCGAATTGCAGGGGAGCCCCCAGTGAGATGAATGGGGCTGTCTGTGCCCTGGGACCGATTTATCCCCGGCTCTCCTGGCATCAGCCGGGCCGGGTCTATATTAGGAAAGCTGCCCCGGTGTAATTAAATCCATCTAAAGACCCGGCGAAGGACACGTGCTCCAGCCGGGTTCGCCCCGGGCAACAACCCGACTGCGGCACGGCAGGAAAACCGGGTGGGGGGATCAGGTGGGCGAGAGGGGCTGGACTGCACTCCCCAAGGTGGGCTTTGTTTGGGGGGGTGGCCCAAGGAGTTTTTTTGGGTGGTGGGGTGGCAGAGCTTCGCTGCCCAAGCTGCCTGCCCTGAACGGAACGGCTCTCCTTCTAATTCCTTGTTTTCCTCCCCGTTTTCCAATAAAAGCTGAACCTCTGATGTCATCCCGGGGTCTGGAAGCCGGAGGCCCAAGGTAACAGCTCGGCTTTTAATGCAGCCCAGATGTGAGCAGCGAAGGCAGCACCTCTCTGTGCCAGCCCCCACCCTCCCCACCCCCCGCCGAAACACCAGCCACCCAAAATAAAAGAGCATCCCCACTGCCACGAGCCGCCGGCCGCCCTTCGCTGGGGCCAGAGGGGCTGACAGCGCGCCGACGCGTGCATCCGTGCGCTCGCACACGTGTGTGTGTGTCTGTGTGTGTGTGTGTGTGTCTGTGTGTGTGTGTCTGTGTGCTCCCCCGTGGCACAGCCGGGATGGGGAGAGGCAAATCCACACCACCACCCCCTCCCCGCCCCAAGGCACAGCTGGGATCTGCTGGTGCCCGTATCCCCCCGAAAGAAGGGCTGCCCGGATGGGTTGTTCATGAAGAAGCCACGGGAGCTGTATCCCTGTGGGACCCCGCTGCGGGTGGGCTCGGGGGCTCACCTTGGTTTTTGGGAGCTGTCATTTCCAAGTCTGCAGGGCACTCGGCTTCGCCGTTCATCCTCCACCTGCCTGCGCCCAGGACGGTCCCCGCCGGCTCCTCGCGCGCTACCCGAGATCACTCCCGCTCGGCTCTGCAAGCAAAGGGAGACCCCCGCTAGGTAACCTCCCCCCACACCAGGGGGGACCCCCAACTCCTGCTGGGGAGGGGGGGCCTGACCCAGGTGTCTGTTCCTCCCACCACCCACCCACCCATCCTCCCCCCCATAGAGATAAATAAGGTGCTGGACCTCTCCCCCACCCAGCCCTGAGAGCTTTGGGTCCCCCACCCAGCCCAGCAAGGTTTTGGGGGGCTTGGAGAGGGGTTGCAGGACAGGGGTAATAAGGGGGAGATGGCAAGCACATGGGAAGGGTCCCAGATATCCTGGGAGGGGTGAGGAGAGGCAGGGAAAAAGGGTTTTGGGGGGACATCCCTGTGAGGGGACAGGATCCAGGGGGATCCCCAGAAATCTGAGCAGAAAAGGGTCCGGGGGATCCCCCTGGGGTGGGGCAGGAGGGATCCACAGAGCCAGGGGTGGGGGTCAGGGGGATCTGAGGTAACAGGGATCTCCCAAGGGGAGGTCGTCACCCCAAAAAGAGGGGGGGGAGGTCCAAAAGGAAGGGACACCACAGATCCCTGGGGGAGCCAGATCCAAAGGGGCCTGGGGGACCCCGTTTGGGAGCTCTGGGGAAAGACCTCCACAGCCTGGGGGGTCAGGGCTCCTCTACAGGGGGAAAGGATATTTCTACAGGGGGTCTCCAGGGGAAAGATCCCAGGGAAGAGGGACCCCAGAGCTTGGCGACAGGAGCAGAATGCTGGCGGGGGGTCCCACAGCGGGGGGAGCAGGGCTGGAGGCCCGAGAGGGGGACTGCCCCGGGGGGACAGGCCGCAGGCCTGGCGAAGGCAGGTCGGCCCCGGGGGAGCAGGCCTCAGCCCCGCGGGGGGGAATCCAGCCCCCGGGGACAAGAGGGTCCCAGGGGAGCCAGGCACCAGCTGGTGGGGGGACATGTTGGTGAGGGGATCCAGGCCCTGGGGGATCAGGGCCAGAGCCGGGCCTTGGGAGGGGTACGGGGTGGAGGGATCCAGGCCCTGGCCCGAGGGAGAATCATGGAGGTGGAGGGGAAACAGACACCGGGGGTCACCCCGGGGGGAGGAGAGGGGGTGCAGGCTGCACCAAGCCCTGCGAGGGGACCGGGAATCGCTTCGGGAGGGGGGGAGGGATGGGGGATCACCCCGGGGTGGGATCGGCCCCCTCGGGGCAGGGGGAGCTGGGGATTGCCTGGAGGGAGGCGCAGACCCCACCAGGCCCTGGGGGGAAGTGGCATCGCTGCGGGGTCGGAGCAGCCCCGGGGGGGCAAGGGGGGGGGTGTGGGTGTGATCGCCCCGGGGGTGGGATGAGCCTGGGGAGGGCAGGTGGGGGGGCGGGGAGGGGATCGCCCCGGGGTTGGAAGGATCCGGGACCACCTCGGGTGGCGGCTGAGAGCTCACCCCGGGCTGGGTTGACCCCAAAGCCCAGGGATGAGGATGATGGGGGTGGCCCCCGGGGGTGGGCGAGTTTCTCGGGGGTGGGGAAGGCGGGATCGTGGCAGGGGGAGGGATCCGTGGGATCATCGCGGGGCGGGGCGGGGGCGATCGCAGTGCGCGCGCAGAGGGATCCCCGGAGGCGAGGGGAAGGGGGGGGTGCGGGATCCCCTCCCCGGGGGGGGGAAGAGGAGGGGGGGGTGTGCGTGTTGGGAGGGAGGGAGCGGGGGGGGGGGGGGGGGGGGGAAGAACCGGATCCCGCGCCGGGGCGGGGAGGGAAGGAGGGGGGGAGAGGAGGAGGAGGAGGAGGCGGAGGAGGAAGGGGCCGGGCCGTCGGGCGGAGGCGGGGAGCCCGCACATGCCCTGCGCCGCCGGCCAGCTCCAGTCTCCTCCTCCGCCAGGCAGCAGGAACCGGGTGGGACCGAGCGCGGGCGGCCCCGGCGGCGCCTCCCCGGCCCCCTCCCGCCCCCGGTTCCCACCCGGGCGCCAGCGAGCCGAGCTCCGCCGCCTTCCCACCACCGCTTCCCTCCCCCCTCCCTCCCTCCCCATCTTCCCCGCCATCCTTCCCACACCCCCCCTCCCTCCTCTTTAGGGCAGACAATGGAGGCGAGTCCGGGGGGCCGGGGGAACGGTGAGGGGCCGGGGGAACGCTGCGCGTTCCCCCGGCCCCTCACCGTTCCCCCGGCCCCCCGGAGCGATGCGATGCTCCGCTGCTCCCCCCTTCCCTCCACCCCCTCGCGGCTTCCCCATCCGCCATCCTTCCCCCCCCGCATCGTTACCGGCCGGCGCGGCCGCTCTCCGCCGCGGCACACAATGGCCGGGCTGCGCCCGCCTCCGCCCGCCGCTCCTTCCCCTCCACCCGTGCAGCCGGCGCGGTTATAAAGCCGAGACAAACCCACCTCTCCGGGCTGCAAGGGGGAGGAGGAGGAGAGGAGAGAAGGAGGAGGAGGAGGTGGTGGTGGTGGAAGGAGGAGGAGGAGGAGGGGGGGAGAGAGAGAGAGAGAGAGGTGGGGGGGAGCTCTAGCCGAGCCGCCGCAGCCCCAGCCCCGCGCCGGAGCCGCTGGGGGAAGAAGAAGAAGAAGAAGGAGGAGGAGGAGGAGGGGGAAGGGGGGGCGGGGATGCCCGGCTGGGGGCGGCCGGGCAGCTGCAGCGAGCCGGGCGAGGGCAGCGCGACCTCCCCGCACCGACCCCCGGGGAGCGGCTCCTACCCAATCCATCCCCCCCCCCCCCCCCGTGCTTCTTACACACTCCCCCCTCCGCCTTTCCCACCACCACCGCCGCCCCCTCCTCTCCTTCCCCACACACATACACACACACACCCCCCCTCCGCGACCCCTCCTCGAGCCCAGAAACACCCACCCACCCAGCGGGGGGCTGGAGCCCCGCTCCCGGTCCGGAGGGAAGAAAGGAAGAAAGAAGGAGGAAAGAAAGGGGGGGGGGGAAATGAAGGGGGGAGGGAAAAAAAAAATATATAGAAAAAGATAATAAAGGGGAAGGCGGGGGGGGGATGCGAATGGAGCGCGGAAAGGTTGGGGAGGTGGGGGGGAAGCGGACGAGCCCGGGCACGCACCCGCCGGAGCGCGGCGCCGAGCTGCCCGCCGCGGCGCGGGACTCACCCGGGCTGGGGAAAAACAACCGCCCAGCGCTGGAAGCCTGCCCCCGAAATCCAGCTGCGGCAGCCGGGGAGGGAGGAGGGCGAGCGGGAAGGAGGGAGGGAGCGAGGAGGAGGAGAGGGAAGGGAAGGGAAAAAGGAGGGGAGGAGGGGGGGGCACACCGAGGCCGCCGAGCCGTGCGCTCTCCCCCCCGCCCCGAGCCCCAGCGCGGTGCCCCCCGCCGGCGCAGCGCGGAGCGGAGCGGGGCGGGCGAGCCCCGGCGGCGGCGGCGGCTTCCTGCCCGCGGGGCCTGCGCGAAAAGGAGCCTTTTTGTTTCCTTTGGGGGGGGGGGAAAAAGCGAAAAAAAATAATAAAATAGAGATTTCCCCTCTTCCCTCCCCCCAAAAACCCCCCGAACCCCCCAAAAAACCCCCTTTCAGCGGGTGCGGAGCCCCCCTTCCCGGCGGAGCGGCGGCGGCGCCTTACCGAGCCCGGTGCGCGGCGGCAGCGGCAGCGGGAGCCCGGGGAGGAACAAAGCGCCTCCTCCAGCCCCGCCGGCGGAGCGGCGCGGCGGCGAATGGCGAGCCCGGGCGGCGCGGCGCGGCGCGGCTCCCCCGGCGCAGGCACGTACCTGCGGGCCCGCGGCTTTGGGGGGCCGGGGCTCGGCGGGGCCGGGGTTCGCTCGGCGGGGCCGGGGCGGGGAAGCGGCGGTTGAACGGCGGCCAGCTCTGCAGCGCTGGCCCCGGGCGTGGACGCGCTCCAGTCCCCGCAGAGACGATCGCGCTTTCCCCCGCCTCCATGGCGCTGCGTTTTCTCTTCCAATCAGCCGGGCTCTGAGCGCCGGGGTCCGCCGCCAGCCTCCGCCGGCTCCCCAAGCGACACCGCCGGCCGCCGCCGCCTCCTCCCCGCGCTCCCGCCGCCTTTCGCCGTGTTTTTTATTGCTCTTTGCTTTTGCAACACTGTGGCGAGAAGAAAAAGAGGAGGAGGAGGAGGAGGAAGGAGAGAGGAGGGAAGGGGGGGGGTGGAGGGGGGGGGGGAAAGGGAGGAAAAAAAAAAAAAAAGAAGAAAAAAAAAATCTCCTTACATGTGCAACAATCCTCGGCCGGCGTTTGCATAAAAAAAAGGGGAAAAAAAAAAAAAGAGCAAAAGGGGGGGGAGCGGAGGGAAAGGGGGGGGGGGGTAGGAGCCGAGCCGAGCCGCCTCCCGGCCCCGGCGGGTCCCTCCGCCACGGCGGGGCCGCGCTCCCCGCCCGCCCCGCGGGCAGCCCCGGGACACGGCGGCGGTTGGGGAGGGGGGGGGGGGATTTCCCCGGCGGGGCGGGCGAGGGGCAGTTTCCTTCCCCTCCCTCCGCTCCCTTCTCCTTTTTCTCTCTCTCTCTCTCTCTCTCTTAATTTTTTTTAATGCAATTTCTCCAACTCCACCTTTGTTGTGCTGGGCGTCATTCCCCGCAGCCAATCCCGGCCGGGCAGCTGCCTGCAAATTACCGGCCATCCCGGGCTGCCTGCGAATTACGGGGCCATCCCGGGCTGCCCGTGCGCTCCCGGCCGGCCCGGGTTGCCTCCGCCGGAGCGGCAAAGCCCGTCCCCGTCCCTTCGTTCCCGGGGCTCGCTGTGTGCGGCAGCCGCAGGCCGCACGCCACGGCTGCTCCAGGCCGCCGGCGCCTTCCCGGGGAGCTTCGGCCGTCTGTGCGGTACCGGCTGCCCGTACGCGGCCGGCGAGCTCCCGGCCATCCGCACGCTACGGCCCGGGCCGGGGTAGGAACCTCCGGCCCCACCTGCTGCAGGGCGGTGGGGAGCGGGAGGTGGGGGGAAGCCCCCTCCCCAGCGATGCGGGGTGAGGCCTGGGGAAGCGGCTCGGGCTCCGGGGCTGCCCAGCTTGGCTGGCTGCGTGGCAGCAGCTGAAGTCTGGGGGATTTTGACCCCTCTTTATATGGAAAAGGAGAGGGGAAACCCCCCAAGCCCTAAACCTGGGTGCAGCTGCCACCCCCCCCCAGCCAATTTAGGGGTATTGGGGTGGTGATGGAGGAAAGCTCGGCCCTGCGAGCGGCTTGTTTGGGCCTTATTGCCAAGGAAAGGCTCGGACGGACGGATGGACGGACGGACGGCCCCTCCGCCACGTCCCGCAGTCCTGCCTCCAGCCGGCTCGGCTGCCAAGGTGTGCCAAGCCGCGCCAGCCGGCCTCAGCGCCGGGCGGCTAATCCCTCCAGGGAGAGCTTAAAAAACGATATTAAATATATATATATGGAAATCTGAGCTGGTTTCCCTGGTCTAGAATAGGTGAAAAGTCGCTGTTTTGCAAGAGGAAAAAATTGCAAAATAAAAACAACCAAAATAAAGCAAAATACCTGGAGCCCATCAGGCCAAAGACCCGAAAATCAACATTTTCCTGGTTTAACTTCTTTTTTTTCAACCAAAAAGCCTTTCTGGGTGGGGAGTCCAAACGTTCTGCAGCCCCCATGGCAGCACAGGGCTTTTGCCACCAGCTTTTGCCCCCGGCGCCCTGAAATCAGCCAAGAAGCCCCTGCAGCAAGCAGGCCAGAAACGGGGGCTCCCCAGATTTGCCCCTCCCAAACACTCCCCACCTTGCTCTGTGCCCCCTCCTCCCCACCCTGGGACTTGCACCTCACCAAGGGAATTTTTTAATTGCTGTTATTTTTGTAAATGGTGTTTTTTGCAAATAAAGGTGCAGGAAAACAGCGCAAACTGCAGCATTTTTTGGGGGGGTTATTTGCATTTTCACTCTTGGGTGTACAAACGGTGACAGAAAGCTTCCTGCTCCATGCCCAGAGGGGATCCAAGGCTCTCTGCGCTCCTGCACCCATCTGCAGGGCTACAGGAGCTCGGCTGCTGGATGGCATGAAGCACGCGGTGATACCACGGGCACTCTGCACCCCACCAGCACCGGGCCTCTCCCCCCTTTCCAGGGATGATGCTACAACACGACCCAGCAATTGAGCTCAGATGAGAGCTTGACCTAAATCTGCCCCCAGCCCGGGCTGGATCCCGTGGCGGTGACCTTGCCGATGTCTCCCAGAGAATAAAAAGCTCTCCCCGGGCAGCAGGCGAGAAGGCTGCAGCGCGGGCAGGCTGCCTGGGGTGCAGGCAGATGCCTTCCTCCATCACCGGCATGGCAACGCTGGCTTTCGGAAGCAGAGATCGCGGCGGCAGCTCCGGCCGGCGGCAGCAGCACGTGGAGGCCTCCTGATGGTACCCAGCGTGGCTTGCCCACGTGAGGCCAGCAGGATGGGCATCCACTGGAAAAATACAGGCCACGCATCTCCGGCTCCAAAAAAGCCAAGGGCTACCGGCTATGCCGGGCTCAGAACAAGCCCGAGCTGGCGCTGGGATTTATCCCAGCCCCACAAAGGTCCTGGCCAGGAGCTGTCGCAGATGCTCAGCCCAATGTCCGCACCACGGAAAAGGCACAAAGGGGCCCGGAAAACCCTTCCCACGGCCCTGTGTGCGGAGCTGGGCTACAGACCCGAGGCTTCATGTGGGGCGCTGGCGCTGCCGGTTGCTCTCGGTAATGAGATTATGGGTAATCGGGGTCATTTTGGTGCCAATGAGGGGTTGGGGGGGTGGAGGGGGGGGTTGGGGGCTGCTCTGCGGCCTGTTGTAACATCCCCGGACAACCAGCATCATCCTTGTCTTTCACCAGACAAGCAGCAGCATCATCCTTCTCTCCCTGGCCAGGCACGTCACTGGCAGCAATGGGGCAGCACCCTGGGGTGTGGGGGGGGAAAGAGGGGGCTGAGCATCCCTGGATCCCCACAGGGAGTATCCCAGGATGCCGTGGCAAGCATCTTGTACTGAGCATCCCAGGGTGGCAGGGGCGGGAGCCTCCAAAACACGCTGCTGCCTTTTTATTTGGGGGGGGGGGGGGGAACGACAATTAAATAAAGCAACCCCCAGGAAATGCCCAACCAGAACAAAAATAAACCCCAATTTCCTTTCTGATTTTATTAATTTCTTTATTAAAGCCTGATACAAATGTGGAGGGAAGGGAAAAAAAAACCCCAACCCCCAACCCTAAATTGCTTATTTTGGCCACGGAATTAATTAAACTAAACCCGAGCGCGAGGCAAGGCAGCCCCTTCCTCCAGCCCCACGCTGATCTTTGGGGACCCACTCACCCTCTGATTTATGCAAAATGGAGCAAATTTGCCACCTGAGCGGGGGGTGGAGGATGGGGCCCGGGGTTTGGCGGAGGATGGGGCCTGGGGTTCGGCAGAGGATCGGGCCTGGGGTTCGGCGGAGGATGGGGCCTGGGGTTCGGCGGAGGATGGAGCCTGGGGTTCGGCGGAGGATCGGGCCTGGGGCTCGGGGGAGGATGGGGCCTGGGGTTCGGCGGAGGATCGGGCCTGGGGTTCGGTGGAGGATGGGGCCTGGGGTTCGGCGGAGGATCGGGCCCAGCAGCAGCAGGGGGTGCTGGGGCAGTTTGGGAACAATCCCGGCGGAAACGGGACGCGACGCGGTCAGCAAGGAAGCGGAATAAAAATAAAACAACCCCAAAAAACTATAAAATCAAGGCAAAACTACATGGATTTAACTGAAATGCTCTAAAATGCTGCTAATAATGCGCAATCAGCGCTGCAACGGCACTGCCGGGCTGGTCCGTAGAGTTTAGGCCCTGACCAGGATCCTTTAAAATGAGCTTGTCTAGAAAATTGTGAATTTTATATAGTTTCTCTAGTATATACACACACACACACACACACACACACACACACGGCCCCCACCGTGGGCAGGGTTCAAACAGCCTTTAGAAATAAATTACAAACCTACACACCCCCCCCATCGTTAGCATCAAATATACAGATCACTCCTTGCAGCTGCTGCTTTTTTTTGGTCCCTTTTCTTTTTTTAAGGTGCTTTTTGGGTCTTTTTTTTGGATTTTTGTTTGGCTCTGAGTGAATCCTGCCTGTGGAAGTGTCAGCATGATTTTTTGGGCGGGGGGGGTTTACATCATCATCTTCATTGCGAATATTTAAAGCCCCTCAACTGGAGTATTTACATCCTGACCCTGGGGAGATGCTGGGAGCTCGTTAGCACTGAAAGTTCATCTGGGGAAGAGGGGAGGGGCAGGGGGGAGGACTCTCTGGGGTAGGCAGGGGGAATGGGGGGCCTCTATCCCCCATCATGTCACCTTCCTCCAGGTTCTTCCCATGCCTGGTGCCCGGGCGTAGCCCCAGGGTGGCTCTGGGGACATGCGACATGGGTTATCCTGCCCTGCCATGAGGTGGGGGACAGCCCAGGGGACACCCCTCACCTCGGCCCCAGCCCGGGCAGCCTCTTCCCCAGCAGGTAGCAAAGTGTGGACAAGGTCACACCATCCAAAATTTAAAAAATGGGGGAAGAAAGGGGGAAAAACCTAACGAGGGTCCATTGATGGGGTGTGCCCGTGGGGACCGGAGCTCTGGGGCTGTGTCCCCAAGTCCCCCTCCATCACCCTGCACCCCAGGACAGCAGCAGTGGAGCTACAAGCAGGTGGATGGGGGGAAGGGAGCTGGTGGGGGGGGATGTGGGGCTGTCCGGGGTGGGAGGGGACAGACGGGGGCGAGAAGCCCTTAGCTGGGCATCTGCACCTCGTTGTACACGTCTGTGCCCTCCTGCTCTTCGAAGGTCACCACGGCGTCATCTGCATCCAGCTGGAGGGACAGGAGAGTGCGTTAGGTGGGATGGGGATGGGGATGCAGGTGAGGATGAGGATGGGCATGGGGATGGGGACATAGATGAAGATGGGGATGGGGACGGGGATGGGGATGCAGATGAGGATGAGCATGGGGATGAGGACAGGGATGGTGACAGGGATGGGGACACAAATGAGGATGGGGATGGGCACAGGGAAGGGACCAGCACCGCGGTGCCAGCGCGGTGCCAGCGCTACGTACGCATTTGAGTTCGATGTCATAGAAGATCTTGGGCAGCAGGAAGCGCCGCAAGGGCACAGTGAGGATGAGGACGAAGGGCAGCGCCAGCGAAGCCGGGGTGGACTTCACTGCCCACAACAGCACCAGGACGATGATCTGGGTGAAGGTGAAGAGGTGCATCCGCCAAGTCTTCACCTGCAGGATGAGGAGCCCAGTGGGGTCAGGGTGGTGGGTCCAGAACCCTCCACCCTTCCTGGGGTGCTGGTGGTGGCCCAAAGAGCCCAGAGAACATCAGCCCTGAAGGAGGGGGCTTTTGGGGAACCCCAGGCATTTGCAGGCAGCACCACGGGGTGTTGCAGCTCAGGACCCCCCCAAGCTGGGTGACACGGGGCTCACTCACCCGGGTGACGTAGGGCTCTTTGGGGTGGTACTTGGGTGGCATCAGCAAGAGCAGGATGCGGTCGAAGAGCTGGATGCCGAAGAGGGAGGTGACACCCATGTAGAGGAAGATGCCAAAGAGCACGGCCAGCGGGATGTACTTCAGGATGGGCTCCATGAGGATGGAGACGCCTGCAGTGGAGAAGGGGAGGTCAGGGGGAGCTGTCGGGGGGCACCCAGCCCTCGCTGCCCGGGGCGGGGGGCACTGTCCCAGCTCACCGATGAGCACGGCCACCAACAAGCCACTGATGCGCTGTTCCTTGACCTCCAGGATCTGGGCCTTCTCGCTGGGGGAGGAGGACTTGCTCATGACGGTGAGGGCGTTGGCGTGGGTGATGGTGCGGACGGTGGTGGCGCTGAGCCAGGGCATCCCGAAGAGCGCGGCCACCCCCCCCATGGCCACGATCAGCAGCAGGTCCAGGTGGAAACCGGAGCCCTTCACCAGCTTCCTCTCGGGCTTGCTGACGATGAGGCTGGTGGGGACAGAGGAGGAAGAGTCGGTGAGGCGGGGGGGTGTTGTCCCCTCGCACCCCACAGCCCTCCTCTCCTTCCCCATACCGCCCCGATCCTCACGTGGTGATCTGCGACTCGAGGAAGATGAGGATGAAGACCAAGAGGGCGGGTACCACGGAGGCGAACATCATCCAGATGGGGAAGGGGCTGTTGTTCCCCATGGGGTTGATAAACCAGCCCCGGGCAGACGCGTTGGTGACCTCCAGCCCTTTGGGGACATTCAGTTTCTGGATGGGAGCAGAGACGGGGGAGTGAGGGGACAGGGACAGGGCACAGGGACCAGCACCCAGCTGCACATCCCCGTGTGGGACAGCCCTGTCCTGGTGCAGCCCTGCCCCCCCCGCTGCTCCCAGACCTGTGTGTACGTGTCCTTGATGAAGAAGTCGACCAGCGCCATGATGAAGATGGAGATGGGCACCCCGAAGTCCCCGATCAAGCGCCGCACCTGCGGGGACACCATGACCGCGTTAAGCCCCCCTGCATCATCCCCCCCACCCCACCCCACCCAAAGCACCCCACCCACCCACACCACGTCCCCAGCGAGAGCAAGCAAAGACCTCCACAGCCGCATGCAGTGAGTTTGCACGGTCTCAGCCAGACACTTCTTGGGAAACCGCACCCACCAAACCCGTTTCACCCCCTCCCCGCTGAGGGGCCGGTGGGGTGGGGGGATGATGCAGGGGACCCCCCCCTTTCCCCAGTGCTCACGCTGCCAGGCAGGAAGGCGCTGTTCTTGAACTTGCGGAGGAAGAAGGCCAGGAAGAAGGTGCCGGCCATGAGGACGAGGGACAGCAGCGCCGTGTTGGGCTCCGGCACCTTGGGCTCCACCACGGCTTTCACGTCGTAGTGTCGCTTTAGCGGGTGATCCTTGAAGATCTGGGGAGGGAAGGAAGGCTCAGGGAGGATGGGACCCCCGCTAGCGGGTGGGGATGGGATGGGGGGTCCCCTGCACCCCTCCTGCCATGCTGGGAGCCGAATCCTGGCTGGAGGGGGGGTGCTGGGTGAGTGCCAGGGTGACCAGAGAGGCTGGAGCTGGCGCAGGGTGAGCAGGGGGTTATTTTTAGGCTCGGGTTTTGCCGTGCTTCTTACGACGGGGCCGGAGCAGGGGCTGGGTGGCACGGAGGGGACGGCTGAGCACGACCCTGCTGCGTTACCCGGGGCTGTGTGGAGCCCCTACAGGGGTGGCTTGGTGTGATGGGGCATGTGTCCTGCCTGTCACCTCTCCAGCACTAATGTCCCTGCGGGCACCCGGTGCACAGGGTGACACCGTCCCACTGCTGCTGGCCACCGGGGGAGGGTCTGAGCCGGGGTGAGGGAGGGGGGGAAATTGGGGTTCATTGGGCAGATCCTGGGCGAGGACTGTGTGGGTCCACCAGCCCATGTGGGACATCTGCCCCCCTTCACTCCCCTGCCCCAACCCCCCCCTCAGAGAGAGGCACGGGCTGCCAAACCCAGGATATGGGCTCCATCCCTCCTGCATCCCTCACATGGCTCCCACCGTTTCTATGGAAACCCAGGTGATGACCACCACCTCCACACACCCCATCCCACCCCCACCCCCCGCCTTGGGACCCCCACACCCCTCACCGTGACGAGCTTGGAGAAGGTCTCGAAGATGAAGATGAGGGAGATGAGGAAAGAGAAGATCTCCTGGGTGTAGCGGGACAGGTAGCGCACCAGGAAGCTGCCCTCACAGGCCACCACCACCAGCACCAGCAGGATCAGCCAGAAGCCGATCCAGACCCGGCCCACGATGTACTCCATGCCATAGTCACTGCAGAACTGGGGAGACAGAGGCCACGGCCCCCTCAGCACCCTGGGGTCCCCCAGCATGGGCACCCAGCTGCACCAAACCCCGGGGTCCCGTGGTGGCCTCGCGCCTCCTGCCTGGGGGCTGGGGGTGTTGGGATGGGGGTAGCGGTGCCCACAGTGGGATCACCCATCTGGCAGCACCACGATGGCACTGCCCATGTGGGGTGGCACCCACAGGGCATCATACTGCTCACACCATCCCTGTGCCGTCATAGGGTGGCCCTGCCTGTGTGCTGTCACCCCCATGTCAAACCACTGGTGTCATCTTGCATGTGGCAGCCCCCCCCGTGCCATCCCCGATGTGCTGCCCCCCCATCACATCCCCCCCTGCCCCCCCTCCCCACAGCAGCACCCTGTGCCTGTGCCAGGGCTGGTGGGGACACCACGAGCCTACAGTGGGGACCACCGGCAGCAGGTGCAGAGGGCACCCAGGGGCACGGGGTGGCACCCACCGCGTAGAAGGCTTCCTCAAAGACAAGGAGAGGTCCCGAGAAGCCCACGACGAGCAGGGGCTGGGCGCTGAGGATGCTGAAGAGGACGCACTGCACACACGTGGAGATGAGCAGCTCCGACACCCCCATCATGCCCTTGGTCTTCTCACCTGGGGGGAAGCAGAGCTGCTGAGCACCATGAGGTGCTGTGCACCCCCATCCCAACTCCTCAGCACCAGGATTAGGGGTGCAATCCCCCCTCCCCAGGAGTATCCCAAGGGGATGGCGCTGCAGGCGGTGGCACCCCACTCCCCACACCCTGCACCCAGCTCGGGGACACCCCTGTTCCCCCACGTGCCCCCCCCATTACTCAGTAAGCCTCCAAAGGTGACAGCGGGTGACAGCGCTGCGAAGTAGATGAAGATGACGGCAGCCAGGCACTGGGGGCTGAAGGCATCTGTGATATCACTCAGATACTTGGGGTACCGGCGGCGGATGTCCCGCACCAGCCCCCCGAAAGGTATCCCCGTCCTGCGCAGGGGGTCATCATCCTCTGCCACCGGCTCCTTCAGCCCTGGGGACACAAACAGGTGGCTATGGGGGGGCCCTGTATGCAAGGGAGGGGGCTGGGGGGTCTCAGAGGGGGCTGGGGAGGTCCCCACCCTACCCAAGTCCTTTAGGAAGTCCTTCTCCGGCGCCTTCTCGGGGCCCTGGTAGCGGCGGCGGAGCAGTTCGTGCTGCAGCGGGACCAGGCCGCGGAGCAGCTCCTCGCTGGGGGTCTCGGTGGGCGGCAGGACGATGCTGGCCTCCAGGAAGCCCTCCACCCCCCGCTGCAGGTCCTGCCGGCTCTCGGCCAGGTAGGCGTCCCGGCGAAAGACCTGCGTGGGGCCCGTGGACCAGGGATCAGCCGTGTCCGGCACCCTTGGGTGCTGCTGGGCACCCACCTGAGCCCTGAGCATCCTCGTGGGGACTGGGGGGGCTTGGGGTGTGTGGTGGTGGGGAGCGATGGGGCCACGGGGGCATGGATGGGGGATAAGGGGGGCATGGGGATATTTGACCTTGGGGACACTTGGGGACGTGGGGCACAGGAGTGTGGACAGGGGTGCAGGGGGACAGGGGGCACAGGGACAGGAGCCTGGAGCGGGACACGGCACAGGTGGACGAGCCCCGTTAGAGGGGGCAGCCCCAGAGCTGGGGACTGGGGGGTGTTTTTGGGGAGGGGGTCAGGTGGCACCCTGGCCGTACCCTCTCGGACATCATGGTGGCCACGGCCCGGCCGATCTCGTGGTAGCTGACGTGGGGGGTGTCGGGGCCCAGGACCAGGAAGAGGAAGCGGACGGGCAGGGACACGTCGAGGACACCGTCCAGTGTCACCGCGTCCTTCAGGCGCACGAAGGCCAGGGTGGGCTGCTCCAGGAAGGCTGCACAGCCTGGGGGGAGGACGGGATGGGATGGGGGTCATGGGATGGGGGGTGCACGAGGACACGGGGACACCACGGGGACACCACAGGGACATGGGATGGACATGGGGATACGGAGACCAGGTGGCACAGAGGCATGGGGACATGGACATGGGGAATAGGATGGGGCACGAAGGCAGGAGGAGGGCACAGGGATGGGTGGGCACGAGAGTGCAGGGACATCAGGGCATGGGGATGGGGGGAGTGGGGGACAGAGAGACACGAGGACAGGGTGGGACAGGGGGGGTGGAGAAATAGGACGTGAGGACAAGGGCCCAGGGAGCAGCGCTGAGCGGCAGCAGGTGGCGGCGAGAGCTGAGGATGGGGAGAGGCAAAAAGGTGCAAGAAAAGCAGCAAGTGAGCGAGCAGCAGCCATGGAAGCTCCCTCTGTGCGCCCCGAGCCCACACCCAGCACCCTGAGCCTGCACCCAGCACCCCGAGCCCACACCCAGCACCCCTGCCCTGCATCCAGCACCCCGAGCCTGCACCCAGCACCCCAACCCCACAGCCAGCACCCTAATCCCACACCCCACACCCACCCCCGACCCTGTACCTGCCTCCCCGCTGACCACTCACCCACGAGGACCAGCGTGGCCTCAGCATCCTCAGGCACCTTCTCGGCGAGAAGAGGTTTGGTGGCCCCGCTTGGGCTCTGTGGGGGCAAATGCTGGGGGTCAGCCGACTGTCCATGGTGGCCGTGCCCCAGATGGCCCCTGTCCCCCCTGTGTGTCCCTCCCTCCATCCCTGGAGTGTCCCCCCTGCAAACCCAGCTCCCTGATGCGCCTCCGCACCGTCCCATGGCAGTGACCCCTGCTTGTGTGCACGTGTGTGCATGTGTGCACACCTGCAGAGGCGAGGGCACACGAGGGCACACGTGGGCACACGTGAGCATGTGTGGGCACGCCCGTGTGTGCAAATGCAGGTGTGTGTGAGTGTGAGGGGATGCTGGTGTGTGGTGTTTGGGGGGGGGTGGTGTTTGTGCCTGTGTGAGTGTGTGCACAGGTGTGCACAGGTGTGCACAGGTGTGCAAGAGTGTTGGCAGTGGGTGTGTGCTCCCCAGGGACGCTGCTGCCCAGGGCCTGTGCCCATGTGTGCCAAAGCCTGTACATGCTCCTGCGTGTGCCCACACCCCACACGCGTCTCCACCAGCCCTGGCTGAGCCTGGCACCCTCAAACCCCTGCACCCCCGTACCCCCAGCCCCGTGCCCAGCCCCGTGCCCAGCCCCGTGCCCAGCCCCGCGCCCGCTCGCCTGCTCGCCCAGCCTGCGCATCTCCAGGGGCTGCTGCGTCCTCAGCAGCGGCTGCTCCGTCTCAGCCCGGCTGGTGCCCGAGCGCTGCAGCTGAGCTGGCTGCATGGTCCTGGCCGACTCGGCCTCGCTGGGGTGCCTGGAGCAGAGTGGGGGGGCGGTGTCAGACAGGCCAGCACCCTTGACCCCCCCAAACCCCATAAAACAGCCCCTGGGATGCACGAGGAACCCCCGAGCTGGGCTGGAAGGCAAAAGCCAAATGGCAGAGAGGCTTTTCCACCCTGCGCCCGGCTCCAGCAGGACTCACCGGGACACCGGGGTGTCCCCCCACCCCTACCCCAGCCACGGGGACACCACGGTGGGTGTATGTCCCCCAACCCAGCCGTGGGGCCCCAGCTGTACCTGTGCTGCAGCAGCAGCGTCCTCAGGATGTCATCCCGGTCCTGCGGCTTGATCTGCCCCTCGTAGATCATCTGGTCGATGAGGGTGTGGGCGATGGCCGGCAGCGAGGTGGCTGCCACGTCCAGGAGCACGGCGCCTGCGGGGACAGCACGGTCACTGGCTGCCCGGCTGCGGGGTCCCCACTGCCAGCCCAGCCCCATCCAGCATCCCCACCTTTGGCCAAAGCCCGGCGGATCTCCAGGAGGCTCTGGTAGGTCAGGAAGGAGAGATGGGGCTGGCCCCAGTGCCCGGCTTCCTTGAAGTCCTCCTCCAGCTTGAGCCAGTGGCCGGCCTCCATCCAGCACAGATCCTTCCTGCTGTCCATGACCAGCTCGTGCAGCTCCACGTAGCCCTACAGCCAGGGCCAGGGGGTCAGGGTACCCCCGGCCACACCAGGGACCCCCAGGAGCCCCAGAGCTGTGGCTGCCCATGCTGGCAGCCCTCCGCACCCCACAGTCTGCCCAGCCCCGGGATGAGGGAATGGGGGTCCCTGGGGCAGCACCCACCTCATGGGTGTCCCGCCGGGACACGGGCCTCCTGCTCCCCACCGCCTCCAGGTCCACATCGGTCACCGATGGAGCTGTGAGTGGAGCCACTGCCATGTTAGCCGGTCCCTGCCCGGGCCCAGACCCCAGCCTGGGGTCTGTTGAAGGCATCTACCCCCACCACCCCCACCCCCATCACCCCCATCCCAGACCCGGCTGGGGTTGCCTGGCTGTGTCCCCTGCCCCAACCCCAGAGCCAGCTGGGCCTCACTGCTCGCACCCCACACCCGTTACCCCGTTCCAGAGCCGGCTGGGCGATGCTGACTCTGTCCCTCCCTCACCCCCCACCCTGCTGGTGCCCACCTCCAGCCCCTCGCAGCCCCGCTCCTGGGGCAGGGTGCCAGTCCGGGTGCCAGCTCCTGTCCCCCCTCTGCCCCACCACCCTGACCCCATCAACCGGGGTGGGGACGGGGACAGCACATCATCCCCAGCCAGCCCAGGAGCTCGAGGAGTCCCCGTCCCCCTCCTACCTGTGCCCCCCCCCCCAGCTCCCCGCGGCCCGCAGGCTCGGTCCCTATAAAGCGGGGCCCAGCCCCACGCCCCGCGGCCGCCCTGTGTGCACCGTAAATCCCAGAGCACTTGGCCTTTGCTGACAGTAAACACCAGCGGGGCTCCCGCCCGCCCGCAGCCGCCCCGGTGACGGGGACACGCTCACCCTGTCCCCATCCACCCCCCCGAGGACCACCATGGTCCCCCCACTGCCCCAGTGACACCCCGGACGCGTCACCCAGCGGGGTGATGCCGCAGGACCAGCGTCCTGCCCTGGTCCTGCCCTGCGGGCTGAAGGATGCTGCGCCCGGGGCAGCGGGGACGGGGCGCGTTGCGCGCCCCCCCCCCCGCCCTGTCCCCGGCACGTGGGCACGAGCCGGTCCTCGTCCCGGGGCCGCTTCCGCCGCCCGGCGCCAGCCCGAGTTCAGCGCCGAGTGGTTCTTGTCCTCACCCCAAACAAAGCCCTTGTTTACCCTCAATCAGCGGGCAATTACGGGCGAGCGGAGCGGTCACCCCGCGGCGCGCCCCGACGCCGGGTGCCGGGCGCCCCGCCGAGCGCGGGGGGACGCGGGTGGCACAGCCGGGGCGGGCGGCGCGGCGGAGGGCGGGCGGGGGGGACCCCAAGGCTGGGCTCTGTGTGTGTCCCCCCCCGGTGCCCCCGCGGTCACTCACGCTGCCCTGCGCCTCGCCGGCTCGCCTGTCCCGGCGGGGCCCCGGCCTCGCGCCTCCTCCCATCCAGGTCATAGCATCCCCGCCGGCTGGGCAAATACTGGCTGCAAAACACACACCGCCGGGCCGGGGGGGTCAGCACGGGGCACCCCTGGGTACCACAACCTCCCCTTGCCAACGCCAGGCGGGCAGGCGGGGCAGCGTCCGGCCCCCTCCCTGCTTTGGGGAACTCACCGCAGGGGCGTCAGCTCCTCGGCTCGGGCCCTCCACGCGTGCAAAGGGGACCCAGTGCCAGCGCCGGCCCCTGTGCAGAACAGGCGGCAGCGTTACCCCCCGACCTGTGGCACCCCAAACGGCGACCCGAGGGTCCAGGCGGCGAGAACTGGCACAGCCCAAAGAGAGAGAACCCAGCCTCGGGGCAGCAGCGCCCAGTAAAGCAAACTTCAGGCAAGGGGATGCCCCGGGGCACACGGACCCCCCAAACTCCCCCTCCCCTCCCTCCCTGGGGGCTCTCGCTCACGGCCCCGAGGACTCTGGTGTCTCCCTCCTGAGCACCCACAGCTCTCACACCCGAGGTGGCAGCTGCGGGGCTTTGGCAAAGGGTGTCACTGCCTTTGGGTGCTGCGGTCCCCAGGGCTGGGTGTCCCTCCCTGAGCACCCTGAGCTCCGCACAAGCCCCGCTGCCTGTGCAGCACCAGCACCTGTGCAACACCAGCACCTGTGCAAGCGCCTGCGTGATGGTGCCCACATGACACATCCATGCTGAGCTGGCACCCATGCGACACGGTGCCCATGCAGTGCTGGTGCCCATGCAGCACCAGTGCCCATGCAACACCAGTGCCCATGCAGCACTGGCATCTCCTCAGCTCCAGCACCCCTGCAGCACTGTGCCATGTGCCGTGTGCCATGACAGTGCTCATGCATAGCCGGCACCCACAAAACTTGGTTACCCCGTGCAACGCTCGCCCATGGACCACCGATGCCCCTGCAACACTGGCATCCACCTGGTGCCAGTTCCCACACAGCATCAGAGCCCGTGCTCATGCAACACCATGCAACCCGAGCAACACCATCAACGTGCAACACCATGACCCGTGCAGTGCCGGTGCCCATACGACTCTGGTGCCTGTGCAACACCGATGCCCGTGCCATGCTGATGCCTGTGCCATGCTGATGCCCGTGCCATGCTGATGCCCGTGCAGTGCTGGCACCCATGCAGCACCATCGCCCATGCAACGCCGGCGCTGCCAGCCCCCCTGCAGTGCTGGTGCCCGTGCACACCGTCCCCGCTGTCCCCCTGCACCCGGGGGGGCCACTCACTGCTCATCTCCCCCAGCGACAGGCGGGCGCTCTTTATGCCGGGGTCCTCGTAGCCCTTGGGGTCCAGGCTCCTCCGCATCCCCTCCTCGTAGAGCTCCTGCGGGACAGAGAGAAGGGGGCTCAGCGGGGACCGGCACCCCCAGCGCCTCGCAGGGACCATGCCGGGGGCGGGGAGCCAGGGCTTGGGGCCGGGTCTCCCTACCTGGCCGGGCCCCTCCATGGCTCCGGGCTCGGCCCCCGCCGCCGCCTCGCCGCGTCCCGGCGCTCAGCCCGGCGGCACCATAACCCGGCGCTCTGCGGGCGGGCGCGGGGGAGAGGGAGAGACAGTAGGTTAGGAGAGGCCAGGGCAGCGCTCGGTGACCCCCACCCCCACCCCCACCCCATCCCGGGACACGGGGGTATCCCCTGGGATGGGGCCGGGCCGTTCCCGCAGTCCCCGGCAGCGTAACCCGGTCCCCGCGGGCAGGGAGGGCTCCGGGCCGGGCATCCCTGGGGAGCCGGTGCCCTGCCCCGCCGTCCCTCCGGGATGGGAACCGACGTCAGGAGGCGGCGAAGCCCCGGCAGCTTCTCGACAGGGCCCCGGCATCGCCCCCCGGCCCCCCCGTGCCCACGCACGGCCGCTGGTCCCGCACCGCGCCCAGGGTCCGGCCCCACGCGACCTCTCGCGTGCGGGTGAGGGGGGGTCCCCCCATCCAGACCTACGCCCAGGGGAAAGGGGTCCCACCCGCCAGCGCCCGGAGCCCCCAGCAAGCCCCCCCGGCACAGCGCTGGGGGAAAGGGGAAACTGAGGCACGGCCGGGCTGGCGGGGGTCTGGAAGCGGGACGGGACACGTGTCCCGCAGCAGCCCCGGCCGCCCCCGCCCCCGCCCCCCCCTCGCCCTCCGCCCCCCCCGCAGCTGCCCCGGGGCGGTGCCGGGGGGAAACCGCCAGGGGGCGCCCTGCCCCGCGCGCCCCCCGCCCCCCCGCCCCGGGGCACCCCCGAGGGACCCAGAGGTGGTGGGACCCCCCCCCACTCCCCATAACCCCCCCATGACCCGCCACCGGCCCCCCAACCCGCAGCCTGCGGGGGGGAGGGGCGGGGGGCTCCTGCGCCGGGACCCTCAGCTCCCCACCCCCGTGTCAGCCCCCCCGTAGGGACCCCCAGGTGGGGGGCCGGGGCTCCCTGCTGCCCCCGCCACCCCAGCCCGTGGACCCCGCACGGGGGTGAAGGTCACGGGCGGCGGTGCAAGGTCAGGGCGTGGGGGGGCGTGGGGGGACCAGCCCCCCCAGGTCTCACCAAGGCGACGCAGGAGCTCGCTCCCGGCCGGGGGGGCCGCGGGAGTCGGGGTTGGGGGGTCACGGAGACCCCGCTGGGGCCACGGGATCCCCGGTGGGGCGCGGGAGCTGCGGCGGGGCCGCGGGAGCTGCGGCCAGCTCCGGACCCAGCCTCCTCCTTCCTGCCCCGCCTGGCCCCGCAGCGCCGGCGGCCCCCGGCCCCCCAGGCCCGGGCTGGCCCGGCCCGGGGCCCCCGGCCCACCCCAGCCCCGCCGGCGGCTCTTGCATCAGCCCGGTGCGCCGGGCTGCGCCCCGCTGATAACGCCCGGCTGGTGCCGGCCCCCGCCCCGCTCCCGCTGCCGCCCCCCGGCTCTGCCCCGGCGGCCAGGCGGTGCCCCGAGCCTGGGCTGAGGGGCTGGGGGGGGACATACACCGGTCACCCCGCACCCGGGTCACCCAGACCTGCCAAACCCACCCCTGTGCCACCCCGCCCCGTCCAGAGCCCCTGCGTGGGGTGCGAGGTGGGGGGCCCACGCCTCCTGCACCCCATGCAGCCCCCGTGTCCCCCCGTACAGCCCCCACCTCCCCGTCCCGCAGTGCCCGGGCTCAGCGCTGGGCTCAGGCCTCCTGCACCCCCCAAAACAGGGGTGCGTGCGCCCAGCACGGAGCCCCTACATCCCACACAGGGTACAGGGGGCTCCCTCCCGCAGCGGGTACCAGCCTGGCTCCCTGTGGAGCCCATACATCCCCTACTGTCCGCGCTGTGTGGCTCAGGTCCCTCCTGCAGTGGATGTATGGAGCCCATACATCCCACACCGGCTCTATGGCACAGCAGGTACCAGCCTGGCTCTGTATGGAGCCCGCACATCCCAGAGCACCCACGCTGTGTGGCTCACATTCCTCCTGCAGTGGATGTATGGACTCCATACACCCCGCACCATCCATGCTCAGGTCCCTCCTGCAGCAGGTGCCCAGCAAGGAGCCCATACATCCCACACCATGGCCCAGCATGCAGCCCCTACATCCCACACCACCCACACAGCGTGGCTCAGGCCCCCCTGGCAGGGGGTGCCCAGCAGGGACCCCGCAGCTCCCACGCCGCCCGCCCGGCAGCGGGTGCCACGGTGGCTCAGTGCGGAGCCCCTATCCCCCATCCCACAGCATCTCCCACCCCAGCACACCCCACGGACAACCCCGCAGACCCCACCCCATGCTGGGGGCACCCCAGGGTGCTACCCCACCCCGCCTGCCCCCCCCGCCCCCCCCCCCCCCAGCAGCCAGGGACGCCCCAAGGTGCCATCGCCGCCCGTGACCCCGCACCTACCCCGGGGTGTCTCCGCGACGCCCCTGCCCGGGCTCTGCCTGCGCGGAAAGAGCCGCACGGCGCTGGGGAGCGCACCCAAATGCCCTGAGTCACGCTCACCTCCCTAATCTCCCCCCCTCCGGGGCTCACCCTGCCCCCCCCGGGGCCCCCTGTAAACAAGGTTATCGGGGTGCAACATCTTGCGGCCCCGGCGGCTGCGCCCTGCCCGCTGCCCATCGCCCGCGTCCCGCCGCCCTCCCGCCGCTCGCCCCATCCCGGCTGTGCCATGCCCCACGCTCCCCCCGAGCACCCCCCAGTCTTGTTTACGGGGCTCGGGGTTTCCCTGTGGGGAATCCCCGGGAACCCTCTGGGTGTCCCCCTCCCGCACCAGGAGGGGGGTGGGGGGGGTTCTTCTTTTTTTTTTAAAATAAATTAAAAAAATAAAAAAAATGGGGGTTCCTGGGGAGGTTCCCGGGGGAGGAGGCGGGAGGGGATGGGGGTTGTGCCCCCCCCTTCTGCCCGTCCCTTGGGGTACCCGTCCCCTGGGGTGCCTGCGGAGAGCTGGGGCACCAGGCACGGGCGTTTCAGGGCAGGACGGGGTGCACAGGCCTGTGTGTGCCTTGGAGCACGTGTGTGCACACGCGTGTGCAAGGATGTGCGTGCTCCTGTGTGCACCTGTGTGTGGAGGCACCTGTGTCCCCCCGATGTGTAACACTCCCCAGAGGGGCTCCCAGCCCCCAGCCCCAAACCCCGGGGAAGGGGAGCAGGGTGAGCTGGGGAAGCTTCGTGCACACGCGTGTGCACACACCAGCTGCCCCCGCGACTGGGGGACACGTGTGGCTGCTGGGGGGTCGCTGCGTGTGCCCCAGCCGTGGGGTGAGGCTGGTGCTGCCCCTGTGCCAGTCCTGGGGTGACCACTGGGGCAGGGGGCTGCAGGCTGCCGGCCTGCCCCACGTTTTGGGGAGCCGGTGGCACCCTCGGCGGGGCGGGGGGGTGAGATAGCTGCGGGCTGGGTGCGTCGATAACGGCCCCCGGCGTTATCTGGGTGCTGCCAAGGGCTCCCCTCCCCGCAGCAGCCACGGGCATTTTGGGGGTCCCTCCCCCCAGGGTGCCCCCCTGCCCCTCGGGGTGGGTGCGATGGGCTGGGACTCCTGTGCAGGGGCAGGGGAGGGTGTGGGGCACCTTGGGGGGCACAGAGAGGGGGGATGTGTCCCCACGGCTCATGGCTGGGGGGGGGTACCTCTCTGCAGGGGGGATGTGGGTGTCCATGGCACTCGCTCCCCCGCGATCTTCCTGTCACTTCAGTGGGGAAACTGAGGCACAGCACAAAAGCAGCGTGGAGGGGTCCCTCCCCCAGCCCTGACACAGCCGGCCCCCGGGACCCCGCACCCACCCCCCTGCTGAGGGGTCCCACGCACCCCGCAGCCCCCAAACTGATGCTCAGCATCCCCCCAAAGCAGCGACCCGAGGCGGGGGGGGGGGGGCGGGGGGACGACACGACACACGACACACGACACACGACACGAAGGACCCCCAAATTTCCCCGGGAGCTGCCCGGGGTCTGTCCGGAGCCCATCACCCCCCCGCCCCCCCCGTGGCTCTGCCCACGGGGTCCCATCGCTGGCGCGTCACAGCGGGGGGCTGGGCCCTGCAGGGCGGGAGGAGGGGAGGGGCCCCCCCGGGGACCACTGCCCCCCCCCCTGCACCCTCCCCTTCATCCCCTCACCCCCTCCCTCCCCAGGGAAGAGATTTTTGGGGGCGGGGGGGGGTGCCCGGAGGCGGGGAGACGACCAGGCCCCGCACCCTCTATTTTTGGGGAGGGGGGGGAGCAGCGCGCGGCCCGTCGCGTGGGCATCGCGCGGGGAGCGCAGCCTGCGGCGGGCGGGGGGCCTGGCGCGGGGGGGCCCACGGGAGAAGGGGCATCGCCCGTGGCCGTGGCCCTGGATGGAAGCGAGCTGCGTGCAGGCTGCCATGGCTCTGGGGCTCTCCTCCAAGAAAGCTTCCTCCAGGAACATCGTCGTGGAGAGGAAGAACCTCCTCACCGTCTGCAGGTGGGGCCGGCCAGGGGGGATTTTTTAGGGGGGGGGGGGCGACGACCTGAAAATAGAGTGGGGGGGTGTGGGGTGAGGAGAGGAGCGGGGGGAAGGGAGAGGGGAGCATCGCTGCTGGGGATGGGGATGGGGAGGGGGATGGGAAGGGGGATGAGGAGGGGGATGGGGAGGGGGCTGGGGATGGAGATGGGGGGGTAATATCGCCTCCCCCAGCCCCCCTACCCCGGGCACTTTAGCGCTGGGGGGGGTTGTTGTTGCTGCAGTCGCTTTTTTGGGTGAAATTCAGGGTTTTTTGGGGGATGGGGATGCGGGGAAAGGGGGGGGAGGGAGGCTGCGGGGCTGCGGGTGGTGGTGGGAGCGGGGTGGGGGGGCTGGGGGGGCTGGGGGGGCTGCCGGGAGGGCTGGGGGGGCCGGGGACACGACGACAACATGGAGGCTCCGGGGTGCCGGGGGCAGCCGGGTCGGGCGGGGAGGGGGGCGGGTGAAGTCGGGGGCGGGGGTTGGGGGAACCGAAGGTGCGGGGGGGGGGGTTGGGGGGGGGTGCTGAAGCCGGGGACCCCCCCCTGCGGGCGGGGGGCTGAGGAAGTGACGTCAGGGCCCCGCTCCGGGCGGCGGGGATGGAGGGATGAAGGCGGCAGGGATGGAGGATGAGGGTTGTCATGGCAACGCCCGGCTGGACTGGGGGAGGGGTGTGTGTGGGTACTGGGATGGGGGTGGTGGGCCCGGCGGACCCGGCCTGTGCCCAGGCCCCAAGCTCAGGGATGGGGTGATGCTCCCCCCTCAGCCCCTGGTCAGGGGCTGCTTGTGCTGGGCTGGAGGCGGCCCCCGGGCTGCTGGGGGGCTGGGGGAGCACCAAGGTGGGGGACTCTGTGCCAGGGACCCACAGGTGCTGCTGTGGGGGGCTGGGGGACCCCAGGGCTTCTCGCCATGGCACGGGGCACCTCCAGACCCCACTGTCATGACACAGGGACCCCCTGAACCTCCTCAGCGTGGCACAGGGCACCTCCAGGCCCTGATGTCACCACATGGGGACCCCCAGAGCCCCTCAGCATGTTCCAGGCCCCACTGCCATGCCAGGGGGACCCCACCCATCCCCTCGCTGTGCTACGGGGCAGCTCCAGACCCCTCACCCGGCACCAGGATGTCTCCAGACCCCACGGTGGTGCCACCAGCCACCTCCAGCCCCCGTCCCCGGGCACCCTCCACCTGCCGCCACAGGGGCTCCCACTGTGACCCACGGGCAGGACGATGCCCCCTCCCCTCCCCCCACGCAGACACCTGCCCCGTGCGCCCTGTCCCGCTGTGCTCAGCGCCGCGCTGCCCAGCACGGGCGGGCGGAAGGGGAAACCATCACCGCCCGCGCACGGCCGGGCAGGAAGGGGCCTTTGTTCGCCCTTCCTGGCCACTCGCTCGGCCGGGCAGTGGCAGCCGCCTCGGGGGCTCCCCGGGGACGCGGGGCCGGGGGGGTCACAGCCTGAGGCTCGGCCCTCGTCCCGCCCCGGGTGCGAAGGACAACGGCTGCCAAGGGGCTGTTCCACTGCTGAAACCTGGCGTGTGCTGGGAGCTGGGAGCAGGGAGAAGGGACCTGGGAGCTGGATACCAGGAGCAGGGTGCTGGGAGCTGGGAGCAGGGTGCTGGGAGCAGGGTGCCAGGTGCTGGACGGTGGGTGTGGGGTGCCCATCCCCTCCCCCCGTGATGCCCGTGGCCCCCCAGGTTCTCGGTGAAGACCCTCCTGGAGAAGTACACGTCAGAGCCCATCGATGACACCTCCGAGGAGTTCGTCAACTTCGCTGCCATCCTGGAGCAGATCCTCAGCCACCGCTTCAAAGGTGACGCCGGCACGTGGGGCCTGTCCCAGCCCTGGGCCCTGGGGGTGGGGAGCTGGGGGTTGCCAGGCTGGGGGTTGCCGGCACAGCAGCCCCCCCTGACTCCCCCTGCCCCCCCAGGCCCCGTCAGCTGGTTCAGCTCGGATGGGCAGCGCGGGTTCTGGGACTACATCCGCCTGGCCTGCAGCAAAGTGCCCAACAACTGCGTCAGCAGCATCGAGAACATGGAGAACATCAGCACCTCCAGGGCCAAGGTCAGGGGCTGCCAGCCCCAGCCCTGCCCCTTGCCCTGTCTCCACCTCTGTCCCCATCCCCATTCCTATTCCTGCCCGTTCCCATTCACACCCTGTCCCTGGCACACAGACCCGTCCCCATCCCATCCCCAGCCTCATCCCATCCACATTCTCTTCCTCATTCTCATCCCCATCACATCCCCATCCCCTTCTCCATTTCCATCCCAGCCCAGCCTCAGCCCCAGCCCATCTCCATCCCATCCCACCCCATCTACATCCCCATCTACATCCCCATCCCATTCCCACCCCCATCCCCATTCTCACCCCCATCCCCATCCCATCCCATCCCATCCCATCCCATCCCACCCCCATCCCATCCCCATCCCATCCCCTCCACCCTGCCCCTCCTGCAGCCCCTTCTCACCCCACAGGACCCCATGGGGTCACTGGAGTGAAAAGGGAGCTGTGGGTCCCTGCAGAGTGATAACAGCACCGACAGCAGCTCCTGGGTGGGAGCACCCAGAGCCCCGGGGGCAGGTGGGGGTGTGGGGGGTGCAGCTGAGGGTGGCACCCGTCCTCAGGGCATCACCCCCCCTTGCAGGGCCGTGCCTGGATCCGCGTGGCGCTGATGGAGAAGCGCATGTCCGAGTACATCTCCACGGCCCTGCGGGACACACGGACCACCAGGTGAGCACCCCACGTGCCCCCGGGAGTGCTGAGGGCGCGGGTGCTGCGGGGGGTTCGGGGTGCCGGTGGGTGCACACACAGCCCCCTCCCTCCCCGCAGGCGGTTTTACGACGACGGGGCCATCATGCTGCGGGAGGAGTCCATGGTGCTCACCGGGATGCTCATCGGGCTCAGCGCCATCGACTTCAGGTAGGGGTGGGCGATGCGGTGGGGTGGGGGCACCCTGCCCCCCTCTGTCCCCCCTCCGCCAGCCCCCGGGACCACCCTGACCCTCTGCTCCTTCTGCTGCCCCTCAGCTTCTGCCTGAAGGGCGAGGTGATGGACGGCAAAATGCCCGTGGTCATTGACTACACGCCCTACCTGAAGTTCACCCAGAGGTGGGTGCCCTCCCCAGGGTGGGGACCCCACCACCCCTCCCCTGGTACCCCAGTGAGGCTCAGCTGGGCTCCCCCAGCACACGCCAGCCCTGGGTGCTGTGGTGCCCTCTCCACTGAACCCCTGTGCCCCCCCTTCCCCCCAGTTATGATTACCTGAGCGAGGAGGAGGAGCGGGGCAGCGTGGAGAGCAGCACGAGCGAGGACAGCTCCCCCGAGCACCCCTACCTGCCGCTGGTCACGGATGAGGACAGCTGGTACAACAAGTGGCGCAAGATGGAGCAGAAATTTCGCATCATTTACGCCCAAAAGGTACCAGGGGCCCCCTGGGTACCAACCCCCCTGGGATGCTCCATGCTGGATCCCCGCTGCATCCCTGCATCCCGCTGCTGTGGTGACCCAGCCCTCTCTTTGTCACCCTGGGTGGCCCTGGGGACATGTGGGGGTGTCTGGTGGGGGTGACGGGGCGCTGCTGATGGTGGCCTTGCGCAGGGGTACCTGGAGGAGCTGGTGAGGCTGCGGGAGTCGCAGCTGAAGGACCTGGAGGCAGAGAACAAGCGGCTGAAGCTGCGTCTGGAGGAGGTGATGGTGCAGAACCAGCTGGAGAAGAGGGAGCTGGAGGGCATCATCCTGGAGCTGCAGGAGCAGCTGTGAGTGGGCACCTGCTGCTGCCCACCGGCCCTGCCTGGGCGTGGAGGGTGGGGGGTCCCTGGAGCCTGGGTGCCCCGCGGGCTCTGGCTGGGTGGGGGGTCCCCAGTGCCCCACCAACCCTGAGGAGTGGGGTGAGTGGTGGTCCCGGCACCCTGCACACCCTGTGGGGTGTGATGGGAGGGGGGGTCCCAGTGCCTGGGTGCCTCCTATGCCTGTGGGACACAGTATCCCATATACCCCATGGGGTGTGAGGGGTGGCAGGTCCCTGGTGCCCAGGTGACCCCATGGAGGGTCCCCAGTGTCCCATCTGTCCTGTGGGATGTGGTGGGTCCCTGGTGCCCCACAGATCCATCCCACAGGCCGTGTCACCCGGCGGGTCCCTGGCACCGCCGGCCGTGCCGGGCGCTGAGCACCTGCCTTTGCCACAGGACGGGGCTGATCCCCTGTGAGAACCCGCAGCTGACCCAGCTCTCCAAGGAGATGGTGACACCCCTGGTGAACCAGTGGCCCTCGCTGGGGACCCTCAACGGCAACGAGAGCGGCTCGGAGGGCAAACTCTACAGGAGGTAACCCCCTCGGCGCCCCGACCCGTGCCCAGCGCCCTATCCTGCCCCAGGGGGTCTGGCCCGGGCAGGGGGTGGGGAGGGGGCTGGCAGGGCTGTCCTGGCGCCGGGGGCCGTGGCGCGGGGGAGCTCAGCGCCGTCCCTCCGCAGACACAGCTTCGTGAGCACCGACCAGCTCTCGGCCGAGAACAGCCTCAGCTCCGACTCCCAGCGCCTGGGCGAGGGCAAGCGCGAGGGCGAGCCCTGGGGGCCCATGGGTAAGACCCCCCCCCACCGTAGGGTGCTCAGCACGTCCCCCAACACACGCACAGGCATGTGGGGACCCCCCCCCCCCCCCTCCTCAGCGATCCCTTCCCCGTGCCAGGGCTGCTGCCCAGGGCTGGTGTGGGTGCCGCCCAGGTCCCCCCCGGAGAGCTGGTCCCTGTCCCCATCCCCTTCCCCCGCGGCAGGGCTGGGTGCCACCTGCAGCCCCCCCCGCGACGCCGGCGCCCGCTCTGTGCCCGCAGGGAAGGACCCCACGCCCTCCATGCTGGGGCTCTGCGGCTCCCTGGCCTCCCTGCCCAGCTGCAAGTCCCTGGCCAGCCTCAAGTCCAACGAGTGCCTGGTGAGCGACAGCACCGAAGCCAGCCCGACCCGCAGCCCCAGCTGAGACCCGCGGCCCCCCCGCCGCCCCCCGGCCCGGCCGCCCAGCCCCGCGTCGCGACAGAGGACTGACCTCGCTCCCCAGGGACCGACGAGGGATGCGCCAGACCCACCCAAGGGAGGTTGGGGACCGGCAGCCCCCTCCCCGTCTTGACACCGCCCCCCGGCTGCGCCTCGGCCCCCGGCTGGAGACTGGACCCGCTGGGATGGGGATGCTGGGCCGGGGATGGGGATGGGGATGGGGGGGGAACGGGACACGCTGGGACCGACCGCTGCTGGTGAACAAGGGGGGGGGAAGGGGCCAAAGCCCCCCCGGGGCCGAGACTCCTCTCAGCCCCCCCCCGCCCCGCGCTCCCCGCGGGCGCCCACCCGGGCTTCGCCTGCCCTCTAGTGCCCGGCGCCGCGGGGGGCTGCCCCGCCCCCCCCCCCCTGCAGCATAGCCCCCCCCCCCTCCCCTTCCCCTCCTCTCTTGGGTTTGGGGTTGTTTTGGGTGATTTTGGTTTTTAATTCAGCCCCATCTGCCTTGTTGGAGCAAAAGAGTCAATAAACGCAGCAAGTCGAGGCGGCTGTGAGACCCCCACCCAGCAGGGAGATGGGGGGGGGGGGGGGGGGGGGGGGAGGATGAGCCCTTGTGGCCCCCGCACGAGGTCCTGTCCCAGGCCCATCCCCGGGGGGGGATGGACACAGTGAACCTCCCCCAGACAAGCTGGGACTCAGCAGGTCACTCTGGGATGGGGCAGCCCCTGCCCCACCACCAAGGGGGTGCTGCTGGGGTAACTGGGGGAAGGTTGTGGGGCTCCTTATTCCTCAGAGAAGCCCAGCAAAGACCTGGGGGGTGGCAGCCCCGTGCCCACACAGCAGGGGCAGGTGTGGGGGAGCCCCACAGCACCCAGGGAGCAGGGAAAGAAATCCCTGCCTTAAGAGACAAATAATCTTTCCATTTATTTAAGAAAATAAGAGAAAGCCGCCCCTGGCATCCCGGGGCAAGCTGGGACAGCGCCCACACCAGGCACGATGCTGGGACAGGCCCCGCAGGGAAGGGCCAGGGCAGAGGTTTGGTGCCTGCTGACCCCCCAGAGCAGCAGCGAGGTCTGTCCCACCCTGAGCAGGAGGGCTGGAGGCAGGGAGAGGGTCCCAACCCCTCCCTGTGGCACAGAGCGGGCAAGGGGAGGCTGTACGTGACTGAGGGGCAGACCCCCAGCCGGAGCAGGGCTGGGGGGGGCACAGGTAGGCATGGGGAGGAGCCCCAAGGGTTTGGTCCTTGGCAGAAGCCCAGCTCCCAGGTCCTGCTCTGTCGAGGCTCCCAGGCCACCCAGCCCTGGCCTGAGCATCCGTGAACGCAGCAGCAGCATCTGTCCAGGCTCCAGGGATGAGCGTGGGGGGCTCCACCTCCCCCCAGTGTCACAGCAGCAGGCACAGATGTCCCCCAGGGTGGCTGGGGATGGAGCACAGGGCCAGGCTGGCCCTGCCTCTGTGCGCAGGCAGCGGGGAGGCAGAGCTCAGCACCAAGGCACTTGGGCTCTGCAAGGCCGAGTGCAGCGCGCTGCTCCCAGGGCACCGTGGCGGGGAGGGGGTCGGCACTGGCCCTTGGGCCCCCTCCCCACCCAGCCCTGGCCCAGCTCACAACCCCCGCAGCCGCCGCTCTTGGTTCAGCTTCTGGAAGAAGGTCTTGCCGAACTCGTAGGTGCTGATCATGATGGCACAGGCGGGTGCCACCTTGATGACACGGGGCAGGAAGCCTGCAAGGACAGTCCCGTTAGTCCCTGGGGGGCAGCAGGACCCCCGGCGCGGGGCGGGGGGCGCAGCCTCTACCTGCAAACAGCCCCCGCGTGCCAGACTCGGCGTGGATGCGCCGCAGGAGGAGCCAGGTGGAGGATGGCTTGGAGGCTGCAGCTGCGGGGAGAGGGGAAGCAGGTGAGGGTCTGGGGACACCTCTCTACCTTTGGGGGGTCCCAGCTGCCCCCCAGAGCTCGGCCCCTCACCTGGGCGCACCTCGCTGTCTCCCAGCTCGATCTGCCGCTGGGTCTTCACCACGTCGAAGGGCAGCGTCAGCACCGCAGCCACCTGCGGGGGCAGCAGCCGGGCTGCGAGCGGGGACCTTGCTGTCCCCACCGCGCTGCCACCTCCCAGCGCTGCCCCAGCATCCCCCCTGGACCCCACGGGGCTGTGAGCCCGGCTCGTGGCTGAGCCCAGAGCCCCAGACTCACCGTCCCAGAGATGGCCCCGGATGCGAAGCTGATCATGAAGGTGGCCTCGTCCAGCTTGGCCTGCCCGCAGAGCCATTCCCTCACCAGCTCGTAGTTAAACCAGTACAGGGCTGGGAGGAGATGAGAAACACCAGTACGAGGATGAGGCACCCCAGCCTCCCCCTGCACAGTGCTGCCCCAGCCTGTGCCCCCCTCTCCCCGCTCCAGCTCCCCCTGTCCCCACGCTGCCTCACCCGAGAAGGGGACGTCCCGCAGCACGGTGGGTCCCCAGCCCCTCCAGAGGGACAGCCACCCGTCCTGAGCCACTGCCGACTGGATGCAGACACCCAGCTCCCTGTAGCTGAGCTGGCGGGACTGCATCTTGGTGCGGATGAGCTCCAGGGGGCTGATCACCGTCACGGCGCCCACTGCGAGGGAGGGGACAGGGCGCTCAGCACAGGGGACAGCAGAGCCAGGTGACGAACAAGAGAGGCGCTGTGCTGTGCTGGGGGGCTGCAGGGGGCACGGGGCAGCCCCCGCAGGGAAGGGGTACTCACGCCTGGCCAGGGCTCCAGCCAGCAAGGGGATGTGGGGTCCCCGGCTGCCTGTCCGGGCGTGCAGACAGTCCCGCAGCTGGTCGTAGGTGGTGAAGTAAATGACGGTGGCTGGCACAGCCATGACCCTGCGGAGGAGACGGGGCCGTGAGGGGCATGTGTGCCCTCCCCAGGGGCTGGCACGGGGGTTGGGGCAGGTGCCACATGCCTGGGCAGGTATCTGTACCCAGATTTCCCCCCCCCCACACCCAGGCAGGATGACTCACAGGGTGGGGGGCAAGCCGCTCCACAGAGACCTGATGCCCTCGTAGCGCGTGATCTTCACAAAGGCATCCTGGGGAGAGAGCAGAGCGCAGGGAGAGGGGCTAAAGGGGCAAGCACAACCCCCAGCATAAACCCTGAGCCCTCCCTGGGACAGGGAGACCCCTGCCCACCCTGCCTGTAGCCCCTACCAGCGTGCCAGTGAAGCAGGTGGGGGCCTTGTACCAGGGGGTGCAGCTGTTGCCGTTCTGGCAGACGTACAGATGGTCCATGAGCCCGTTGCAGTAGAGGAAACACTTCCCTGGGGTGGGAGGGAACAGCACAGCCATTAGACAGGAGACCCTTCCCCTCTGCACCACACTCAGCCGGTTTGATCCCCCCAGACCATGATCTCTTCCAGGAAAGAGCCAAACCCTCAATGCCTGAGCCCGGTGGGAGCCCCAGACCAAGGCCAGGAGAGGGATAACCTCCTGGGAAGAGGCTGACTGCAGCCAGACCCAGGGGCTGGGGGGGATCTGTCCCCATCATGGGGACAGGAGCACGGCAGCTGCCTCTGGCACAGTGGGGATGCCATTGCAGGGTGTCACTGTACCCCCTCCACCATGCTCCTGGGCCAGGCACGGGCAGGCCAGGCAGCAGGCGGGGCAGCGGAGACCCAAGGGAACTTCGGTGCAGCAGCAGGACAGAGTGACAAGACAGGGGGACCACAGCCAGCCAGGCCTGTTGCACAAGAGACCCCAGCAGACAAGAACCCAGTGGGGCTGTTGCATGGCCAGGCCCAAAGTGGGGCTGCAGGAGCAGCTGTGGGGCTGTGGGCAGCCTCAGACCCCACGGAGCGGGATGTCCTCCCAGATGGAGGAGCCCAAACCTCCACCACCAGGGAAGCAAACTGGGGTCAAGGCTGGGGAGAGCGAAGCTGCCGGTGGCAGGAGCTGCCCAGAGTCCCCAGGGGTACTCACATGTGGGCTGCTGAGTGCCCCAGGGCACAGACCGTGCTGGCAGTGCTGAAACACAACGGGGACAGGCTGAGTGACACGGGGATGTGCCATTCCTGGAGCACCCACGTGCCCCACAGCTCGGAGCCAGGCAGCGAGAGCACTCCACGGGTGCAGGGGGTGTGGATGCCCCACAGCCACTTCCCAAGCAGTCCCTACTGTCACCAAACCGTTCCCTGGGGACCGGCCCCAGCCCACTGACCCCACAGACAGAACCCATGGGGCCTCTGCTGCCCTGGGGAAGCCACGGGGAGCAGCATGGAGACAGGCACAAAATGCAGAGGGGGAAAGAGCGAGCTGCTGGCACTGGGGTGAGCCCTTCTGCCCAGCCCCCTGTCACGGGGGGGCTGCTGGGCACAGCGCTGACCACGCTCAGTGTCAGCACGGGGCTGTGGAGGGGGAAGGACGGAGCCCAGCACGGGCCTGGCTCCCCCAGCGGGGCCCCCTGAGCCCGCGAGGACGAGGGGCCCGTGGTAACCTGTCACCTCACCACGGCCCCACTCTCGGGAGCGGAGAAATCCCCCCCCACCAGCCCTGCCAACCCAGACCCCCACCCGGGCCGCTGGCTGCCTGGCTGGGCAGGGGGGCTCAGCGCTGGCTGCAGACCCCACCCTGCCCCCAGCGGGGTTACCTTTGGAGAAGGGGGTCCGTTGGGCCTGCAGCCGAATCTTCACCACGTCCAGCGGCGTCACTGCAAGGCAGCAGCCGTTAGCTGCGGCACCCCCCGCAGCCCCCCAGCCCCTGCAGCCCCCTGCCAGCCCCCCAGCCCCCTGCCAGCCCCCCCAGCCCCGCACCCTCACCGAAGAGGGAGGTGAGGATGGCGCCCGTGCCCGAGGCCAGCATCTGCTGCAGCGGCGTGATGCCCCCGCCCGCGCTCGGCAGCGTCTTCTCAGCCATGGTGCTGGTCCCCTGCAACACAGACGGGGGATGCTTGGGGCTGGGGGGGGTCTCTGCCACCCCCGCCCCAGCATCCCTGCTGCACCGGCGGGAGGACGCGAGTCCCGCCTCGCGGCTATCGGCACGGGGCAGGCACGGCCCCCTCCCCACCGCCCACGCTGCCCCGATAACAGCCCCAGCCCCGCCGCTGGCAACGGGCCCAGCCGCGCCAGACAGGGGGGGCCGGCCCAAATCACCCCCCCCCAGCCCCTCAGGGAGCCACGGTCACCCCCTCCCTGTGCCTGGGGAATGAAGGGACAGGAAGGAGCAAAATCCAAAGACCAGATGGGCCCCAGCAGCCCCCCCCTGCCCAAGTGAGGGGGCAGCAGAGCCCAGTGCAGACACAGAGGGACAGCCTGGGGCAGGGGGGCATCCCCCGCACACAGAGGGCACAAGCAGCCCCGAAAGGGCGTGGGTGTCCAAAGCTGCCCCTCCCCTCCTCCACGGCCAGGCCTGGCAGGGCTGCAGCCCTGGGGAGCAGCGGGGATATCGCACCCTTCCTGCGGTGGGAGGGCGCAGAGCGGCAGCCCCGGTGTGCTGGGCAGCTCAGGACCAGCTGCTCCTCCTTGCTGCGGCACCGGGACAGTCCTCAGGGCAGCCCGGGGCTGGGGCAGGAGGGTTTCCAGGCTCTGGGAACTCGCAGGACTATTTATATAATTTTTTTAAGCTAGGAAATGCAGGAAAAAAACCCAACAACCCCCCCAAAAAACCTTCACCACCTGACTCAGCAATTCTGCAAGGTCAGAGCAGTCATAAACCTCCCAGTTACAGGCTCGGGGCGCGTTAGGTGCCCAAGGCTGTGAGCAGGGACGGGTCCGCCCCAGAGAGGCAGACGCCAGCCCCGGGGGCAGAGCTGGGCGCTGGGCCCACCCTGCCCGCCACGGGACGGTGCCCGGGCGCCCTGGCCGGGAGCACGTGGCTGTTGCCAAACCGCGCGGCGGGCACGGCGCTGGCCCCGGCACGGGATCCTGCCCCTCTGAGCCGGCCCTTCGTGCGAACCCCTTACGCAACCGGGAGGAAAACCTTCTGCTCGCGGCGCTGCGACACCTGAACGGCTTAAAAATGCCACCACACCGCCCTCTCCCCCTCTGCAGGGGGGAGCTGAGGACCCCCAGGGCACTGGGAAGGGCTTCCCGGCTGCGTCCGAGCTGCCTCTCAGCCGGGAGCTGCTCCCTTTTCCACCCAGAAGGAAATAAACCCCAAAAAGCATGATCAGAGCCCCACTGCTCAGCCTGGGGCGCTGGAGGGTCTGGGGACGGTGCTGCGATGCTTGGTGCGAAGAGGGGGGCGCAAACTCACGGTGAGAAGGCAAAGGCAAGAAACTCCGGAGACACGAGGGCTCAGCAGCCTCTGAAGGGTGCTGGGCACCCAGCAGGGGGGTGCTGGGCACCCAGCAGCGGGAACACCGAGGGGAACGCGGCGGGCAGCCCCCTCGGGACCCACCCAGCACCCGTGCTGCTCAGCCGGGGGCTGCCCGTCCCCCCCCGCCCCGTCCCTGGAAGCGCCCGAGCAGCACCAGGGGCCCCATCCTGCCCGGGCACAGCCCCGCCCGCTGCCCCGGCCCGGGAGCTGCCCGAACAGGCAGGGGCGGTACCCAGGGACTCGGGGGGGGGGAACAGCTCGACCGTGACCCCCAGCGCTGGGCCGGGGGACAAACCTCGGTCCCGGGGGGCGGGCGGACGGGGGCTGCTGCTTCCCCGGGGCCGCAGAGGCGCCCAGCCTGTCCCGCCGGCCCGGGGAGCCCCGTGCTGCAGCCCGGACCCCTCCGCGGGGGCTGCAGCCCCCCCCCCCCCCGGCTCGGTGCCCCCGGGCTGGGGCCGCACCCCCTCCGCCGGGGCCTCCAACCCCCCACGCACCTGACACCCCCTCCCCAAAGCGCCGCCCCCCTCCCTCCCCCCGGGGCCTGCAGCCCCCCCAACCCCTCGCCCGGCCCCCCGGGAACCCCGGTCCCGAGGGGAGCTGCGGCCGCGCGGGGAGCCCCGGGCGAGCCCCGCCCCGCCCCGCCCCACCTGCTCATTCCAGCCGCGCGCGGCGCTTCCCCCCGCCGGTGCCGGTGCCGGTGCCGGTCCCGGGAGGGCTGCGGGCGGCGGCGGCGCCTTTAAGGAGCCCCATGGACACCCCGCGGCCGCGCGCCGGCCCCGCGCGCTACTTCCGCCCCGCGCCGGCAGCCCGCGCACGCGCCCCGCGGGCCCCTGCGCCCCCTGCTGGGCCGGGGGGGCGGCTGCACGCGCGCCGTGCACGGGGGGGGTGTTGCACGCTCGGGGCGGGGGGGGCTGTTTGCACGCGCCCTGTGCACGGGGGGGGGACACTGCAGGTGTGAGGGGCTGGTGGTTGCACACCCAGAGGGGGTTTGCACGCTCACCGCGCCCAGGATGCCTCTGCACGCCCGCTGTGCCCAAGGCGGTGGCGTTCGCACACTCGCTGTGGCTGCCACGCTGGTGTTTGCACACTCGAAGTGGTGTGTGCACGCCTGCCACGTCTGAGGCGGCCGTGCCTGCACACCCGCGGTGGCAGCGGTGTCTGCACACCCACAGTGGTGGTGTCTGCACACCCATGGTGATGGTGTCTGCACACTCACAGTGATGGTGTCTGCACACCCGCGGTGGTGGTGTCTGCACACTCACAGTGGTGGTGTCTGCACACTCACAGTGGTGGTGTCTGCACACCCGCAGTGGTGGTGTCTGCACACCCGCAGTGATGGTGTCTGCACACTCGCAGTGGTGGTGTCTGCACACCCACAGTGGTGGTGTCTGCACACCCGCAGTGATGGTGTCTGCACACTCGCAGTGGTGGTGTCTGCACACCCACAGTGATGGTGTCTGCACACTCGCAGTGGTGGTGTCTGCACACCCGCAGTGGTGGTGTCTGCACACCCGCAGTGATGGTGTCTGCACACCCGCAGTGATGGTGTCTGCACACTCGCAGTGGTGGTGTCTGCACACCCGCAGTGATGGTGTCTGCACACTCACAGTGATGGTGTCTGCACACCCGCAGTGATGGTGTCTGCACACTCACGGTGGTGGTGTCTGCACACCCACAGTGGTGGTGTCTGCACACTCACAGTGATGGTGTCTGCACACCCTCAGTGGTGGTGTCTGCACAACCACAGTGATGGTGTCTGCACACTCACAGTGATGGTGTCTGCACACCCACAGTGATGGTGTCTGCACACTCGCAGTGGTGGTGTCTGCACACCCGCAGTGGTGGTGTCTGCACACCCGCAGTGATGGTGTCTGCACACTCACGGTGGTGGTGTCTGCACACCCACGGTGGTGGTGTCTGCACACTCACAGTGATGGTGTCTGCACACTCACAGTGATGGTGTCTGCACACCCTCAGTGGTGGTGTCTGCACAACCACAGTGATGGTGTCTGCACACTCACAGTGATGGTGTCTGCACACCCACAGTGGTGGTGTCTGCACACTCGCAGTGGTGGTGTCTGCACACCCACAGTGATGGTGTCTGCACACTCGCAGTGGTGGTGTCTGCACACTCGCAGTGGTGGTGTCTGCACACTCGCAGTGGTGGTGTCTGCACACCCGCAGTGATGGTGTCTGCACACTCACAGTGATGGTGTCTGCACACCCGCAGTGATGGTGTCTGCACACCCGCAGTGATGGTGTCTGCACACCCACGGTGGTGGTGTCTGCACACCCTCAGTGGTGGTGTCTGCACACCCACAGTGATGGTGTCTGCACACTCACAGTGATGGTGTCTGCACACCCGCAGTGATGGTGTCTGCACACTCACAGTGATGGTGTCTGCACACCCGCCGTGCCGGGCAGGCAGCACTCGGCCCGTCCTGCCCGCAGTGCAGCAGTGTGCCGGGGCAGGCCGGGACACGGGGCTCGGCCGGGACACGGGGCTCGGCCGGGCCCCGGTGGCGGGAGCTGTGCCACGGTGTGCACGAGGCCGTGCTGCTTCCCCCGGCACCGTGCCAGGGTCTGCGCTGCTCCGCTTATGGCTAACGAGCAGCAAAGCTCATTAGCTCCTTCCCAGCCGAAGCTGGCCCAGGCTCAGGCGCACACGGCACCTTGTGCCTCACGTCAGCGCTGCCCGGGAATGGGGTGGATGGGGCGTGGAGAGTCTCTCCTTTCCCACGGGCTGCGGGTTGGCCTTTGCTTTCCTTCGGAGCATCCCTCAGCACAGGCTGGTAACATCTGAGGGGCTCGTGTCTCCACAGACCAGTACAGAGCCCAGAGCCTTCTCCATTTGGTCCCCCTGGCCCAGCAAGAGCCGTGGTTTCAGTTGGGGACGGGAGGCCAAAGTCCTCTCCCTGCCCCAGGTTTGCTCCTGGGGCTGCACTGGAAGCGCCTCTTTCCTTCTGGGGGAAGCAGTGAGATCTCGGAGGTGGTTTGTTCCTTCGCTGTGCTGCTCTAAAGAAGCTCTGAGCTCGTCTGTGGGCTGACGGGAGAGCGGCAGAGCCGTGCTGAGGGTGCCCGGTGCCGCTGGGGCTGGTAGCTGGCTCTTGGGATGCTGCCAGGGAGCACGGGCTCTGGCCTGGCGCTCTGCAGCCCCAGCAGGTAACGCGTAGCTGCTGGCTGGGGGCACCCCGGGCTGGAGGGCTGGGACACGGGAGCAGGGATGCTCCAGCCAGTGTCCCCGCTGGGACCCGTGTTTGGGTGCATGTGGTAACCTGACAGCAGCCCCCCGTAGCGGCACTGTGTAAAGCAGCCCCTTCCTTGACTTGAAGTAGGGCTGATCTCCTGCCCTGCCTTAAATTCAAGGAGTAAGGACGGCACCAGCACCGCCACCCACCTCTGCTCCCCTGCGATGCCATCCTGCGGCAAGGACGGGGAAGGCTTCAAGGACAGACCGTTTCCAATGGCCACCGGCAGACTCTGCAGGCACGAGTGGTTTTCAGGGCTTTGGAGTGCGGGGTGAATAGCCCCACCCCGGGGCGATGCTCCCTCTCTGCAGAGCTGGCGGAGCGGTGGCTGCTCTGCTGCCGGCATCTCTGCTTTGGCACCCGAGGGGCAATGCCAGGAGCTTGTGATCTGGCATCGATGCTGCGAGCGGCTGCTGGTGTCTGGGGTGTAAACCCCTGGGTTTGTGTGTGAGGCACTGCTGGGGCTGTTAGCCTGGGTATGCAGACAGAGGGGTGTCCCTCCGGAAGCACCCACTGCACTCCCCTGGTGCCAGAGCCAAGCGAGTCTTGATGTATGTGACGGGAGGCTGGGAAGCTATTCCCACAGGACCCGTAGGTGAACACATCCTGCAGCTCCCTACAGAGCCAGCTCTGCCTCTTGGACACACGGGGCTTAAATGATCTGGAAAGCCTCTTGTTCTGGGTAATTTAGAAATGGAATAATGATTAATTAAAAAATAAGTAAGTCCTTAGGGATACTGAGCCTTGTATTTGTAGGTATCTGCATGCTTTCCACACAGCTCACCTGGAGAAAAAACAACCCCAAAAGCAAACAAACAAAAGGAAGAAGGTTGCAGCTGGGGTGAGGCCAGGAGGGAAGCTGTGAGGAGGTGTGAGCGCCTCGGCCTCAATTTGTCAGGTCCCTGCACTTGCTGGCGTAACCAGAGGGAAAGTGGTGAGTTTGTTTTTCCCATGCTCGGCGCTGCTGGGAGGCGATGACCTTGCTGGCTGGATCTTTCCGCTGAGTCACGGCCCGCTCGCTGCTGCGCTGTCTGACGCTGAGGGTTTGGTGTCCGGGGGTGACATCCTCGTGGTGCGGCCTCGGCGGGGGCTGCAGGGCTGTACCACGCTCCGGCTGCCCGTGAAAATGAAACTGGGGTTGTTCCAGTCGCAGAGAACGGTGTCTGAGCTGCAGAAATGTGTGCTGGTTTCGGTGTGCAGGGAGCCAGCTGAATCTCTTGACGCTGGACACAGAGCCAGAGCCGCCGGGGAAGGGTTGCAGGGGCCTTGTTCTCAGCGCAGCCCCGCGCCGTGCCCGCTCTCACTGACAGGGTACAAGCACGGAGGGGGAACTGCTTGTGTAACAACACCCCGCTGGAGCTGCCAGCACCTTGGAGAGGCTTCAAAGCGTGGCAAGCTGAGGAAACCCAGCCGCTGCCTGGTGCGGTGCCACGGCCGCATTAGTGGCCGTGCCCTGGGAGGCGAGTCTGGGGTGCGGGGCGGGCTGCGCCTGCCTGGGGCTTCCTTACTCAGGAAGGGGGCATCCTGTGGCCCGTCAGCACGCAGCAGCATCTGGCATTGCTTCGGAAAGAAGCCAAGAAGCCTTTTGAAAGCCATCAGCCTGTGTGGTTTTTGCTTCTCCCGGGTGAGCTTTAATGGCCAGGTTGCAACAGGGCGCCGAGCGGTAATGGAATTATGCTAGTGGGGACTTTGAGTATTTATTTCAGCCAGGATCACGATGGTTTTGCAAAAGCCATCCTTAATCTGAATTAAGTGACTGAAATGAAGCAGCTTGTGGGCAGATGAGGCCCCGGGGACGTCAGGCTGGAACCCACTGGAACACAGAAGTTCTGCAGCGTCGGTTCCCACGGCAGGTGAGAGCTGAGAAATCGTGCCTGGTGTTCCATAGTGCCTGCCATGGAAATCCCTGATACAGCTGTGAAACAGGTTGTTAAAACTCACCTGTGAGGAAAACGAGCCTTTTCTATGGGTAAAGAAACAGGTACAGAAGCTAAATGCTTAATGCTTTCCTCCCTAAAGGTTTCCTTTATCATGTGATGTTAAAAATAGGGTCTTGTTTTCACCTATAGCAGCAGTATGGGCCAGAAGGACTAGAGCCTGGACTGAGAACTGTCGGGTAAACTCACAGGCTCTTTTTCCTGTACATGAAATCACTCTGTGGATGGGAAGTGGGCAGAGGAGCTCTGTGCAGTAATTAAACTAAATCAGCTGTCAGCCTGCTGTGTGTACAGGTAAGGAGTCTGTCCACAGAGGGTTTCTCTGCAGTTCCTCTTGGCCAGCACATCACCCTGAGCTCATTCCACTCGGGGCTGGGATCACTCGCTCTGCTCCGGCAGTTCCCGTAACACCTCGGTACAGCTGCAGCCGCATCCAGTGCGGAGCGGCGCGGGGACTGGAGGAGGAGGGTTGCTGTGCCTGAGATGTGGCAGAAAAGGTCTTGCAGCACAGCAGGACTGACTGTCCAAGGGACAGCTCTGCAGCGAGCTAGGGACGTGTGTGAGATGTGGGGAGTGAGGGGCTTCTCCCAGGTTCTCCTCCTCTGACACGGACGTCCAGCCTGCGGTTTTGTCCCTGCAGGGTGATTTTTATGTAGATTTGACTCTTCTTTGCAGGAATCTTGTTTACCAAGAACATCCATGTGCTTCTATTCCTCTGAATACAGATGGAATTAAACAGCAGGACACTGGGTCTCTGCTCATGCCTTTCCTAGGTAGGACAGCTTATGATGCTCTTCACATTTTACTTTCAAGTTCTGTGCCCTGCTTTTGTGGCTGCACCCTGGGCTGGGGCAGGAAGGTGCTCCTTCGTGTTTTGGCCATCCTAGAGGGCTGACCGGGGGGGAATCCTTGCAGTTTTACTTGAGGCTGGCAGTACAGTTGGTCCAGCAGCTGATGCATTTAATTCTTGACTCATCTTTGCCAGCAGATCTTCTAAACGACCAGAGCATTGTAAGAGTGGCTGTGCCCAAAGCTCAGCTGGGACAGGCGAAGGATGCTTCCCAGCCCGTGATTTCTTGGATCCTAAAAGGGACTCGGTATGTGGCAAGTTAACTTGGAGCTGATTTCGGAACTCCAGGTGTCATTAACCCAGGTACTGTGTGTTAGCAGGGAGTCCCTTTCGGCTTTGTCACCTTCAGATGGAGAAACAGCCCCGTTCGAGGATGCTGGGCTGGTTCGCTCCCGGTACATCCGTACCGCCTGTAGGAAGAGCTGCTGTTCCAGAATTGGACTCTAGCTGCTTGTTTGCACTGCAAGTTCAAATCCAGCTCGTTCTGCATTGCCTCACAGGGATGGATCCCCACGTTACACAGGAGGGTTTATGTTACAATGCACAAAGCACTGGTGTGTTTTTTTCCGGAGAAGATGTGTCTGCCCTGGGAAGATCTCCCAGTAACCTGCAGTGAGTACTTTGTAAAAATGGGCAGACAAGGGCCATTCCCCCGGTTCTTCGTACCTCACCTGTTTCTACTGACCTGAAACAAACCCAACCCCACAACAAGACCTCACGGTGTTTCACGTTCGTAAGCCCAGATTTTTCCTGTCCTGACTGTACTATGTACTTCTGCAATTAGTGATGCTGTAGTAAACTAGAGAAGGGTTTTTCTCTCTCCATAGGGCCACAAGACACGCCAAAACCTTTATTCCAAATAGACAGGGACCATTCCTAACCCAGCCTGCTTTCCAGAACCTCTGGTGCTGCAGGCTCCACTCGTTTCTCTTTCCCCTATTGAGCTTTGCCCTTCACAGCTCCCGCCAGAAGCCTGTTCTTAGGCTGGGCATTTGCCCTTCATTTGGACCTGAATGTTTCTCAGTAAAAACTGAAACCTGGAGCCCTCCTGACCAGCAGATCCCTCCTGCAGTTTCTCCACTAAATCCAACTACGAGGGGCAGCAACCCTGCCATGCAGAGCAGCAGTTCCACTGAGGGCTCCCGGCCGCACCCGTAACTCTCCCGGGCAGAGCCGGGGTCCCTGACTGCTGCTCCTGACTGCAGGCAGGTGCGGCAGGATCTTTTGGGAGTACAGCTTGTTTCTTCAGCCTCTCTCACCACTTCCCACCGCTCCAGGCTCTGTGTTTAGGTGGTGAGGGAACCCCAATAACCTCCAGTGCCCGTTGGAGCTGCCCACCGCTGCTCCTGCCAGGGAGCTCCCCGCCTTGGGGCACAGGCTGCTTTCCCTTCATTAGCGTGGATCGCATCAGTGGATGCAATTAGACCCTGGACGGCCGCACAGGGCCGGTCCGGCAGGGCCCGGTGAGGAGGGAAGGGGACGCTGCCGCTGGTCTCCAGCAGCCAGGCGCACAGCGCGGCGCAGCCCTGCGCAGGGCGCCTGCGTGGGACGCGCTAACTGCAGGAAGCGGCAGCCGGGGGTGGCGGGGGCCGCGTCTCGCAGCGCCCGCGGGCTGTGACCGGCACAGGCGAGGGGAAAGGGGCTGTGGAGGTTGGTGTGGGACCCCCCGACCCGGCCCTCAGCACAAAATGGCGCCGGGGGGGGCGACCTGAGGGGGAGGCAGCGCGCGAGCGCCCCCCTGCCGGGCGGGGCCGCGCGCGCCCGCTTCCCCGCAGACAAAAGACCGCGGCGGCCCCTCCCGCCCTCCCTCTCCGCGCATGCGCCGGAGAGCGCGCCCCAGCGCGGGCGGGGGGGGCTATCCCCGAGCTGAGCCGAGCCGTGCCGCGCATGCGCTCTGCCGGCGCGGCCCCTCCCTCCTTCCCCCGCCGGCTCGGCGAAGGTTCCGGAGCTCGCGCGCGCCCTCCCCGGCCCGCCCCGCCCCCGGCCCGCCCCGCCCGCGCCGCCGCTGTCACTCGCCGCCCGGCTCCGGTGCGGACTCCCCTGCAGCGGCAGGTAGGGGCACGGCCGGCGGGAGACGGGGAAGGGAGGTCGAGGGGGGGGGGAACGCACAGCGTGGGAGGGAGCGCTGCGCGGCCGCACCGCCTCCCCCTGCTCCCCCGTTCACCGGCGCCGCGTTTCGCTGCCGTTACGCCGAGAGCGTGAAGCGGGTGTGGGGGGGGAGGCGGGGAAAGACCCCAGCCGCCGGTAAAAAGCCGTTTCGAGCCCCCAAAAACCGCCGTGCAGGGGCGTGTCCCCCGCCCGCGGAGCCCGTTGGCCCCGGGGCCGCCCCGGCAGCCCCGCTCGCTGCAGCAGCGCGAGGGGCGGCCCCTGCGGCAGCGCTGCCGCCCGGCTGCAGGTGCGCGGCGGGGCGGGGTGGCTGGGGGGGGGGTGTGTGTGTGTTTCTTTGCCCCCCCTTTTTTATGGTATTTTCTTTTTCACGGGTTTTGCTTTGCCCCGTTCCCTTGCGGCAGGTGGGGGCCGGGGGGCTGCGGCAGGAGGGGCGGGCGGCGCCTTCCCGCCCCGTGCGGTGCCATCTTCTGCGGCCGCCTCGCTGAGGCGGGGAGGGGGGGGAGGCTGGAGGGCACGAAAAAAAGAGCCAAATTCATTAGTGGTGGAAAAGCATGAGGGAAAGGCGCTTCAGAAAACGGAGCTGTCCACGCCCAGCCCAAGATTTTCAGGGTGGTGGGCGTTATTGGGGTCACGGCACCCCGGAGCTGAGTTGCTTTGTTGTATCCCCCCCCCCGGGTGCCCGGCCAAGGGATTTCTAACATTTAACGTTTAGTAACGTGGCCACTCAAGGTGGGTTCCCGTCCTGTTAAACCCCGTGCGTTTTCCAGCTGGACTGGGGATGCTGGTGCTGAGCCCTGTGGGTTTGGGGCTGGGGTGTAACTGGTGGTGTCAGCGGTCCCTGGATGCGCCTCGCAGGTCGCAGCCGTCCCTGCCTTGTGCTGAAATCCCCCCTTTTCCCTTCCATTTGCCTCTTTCCATGCTTTCTTGCCCTAAAATCGTGCCAGGCGGGGCACAGGGCTGGCCCCCTTTTTCCCTGTACTGGGGTTTGCATTTTCTCCTTTAGCTGCTGGGTGGGTTTTTTATGTCTCCTTGGCAGGTGTGGAAAGGGACCTGGTTCCTGCAGGGTGTTCCCAGCTGTGCTGCGTGGCACACCTACCCTCCTGCCTTGGAGCAATTAAACCCCTAAAGAGTAGAAACTGCTTACTTCAGGTGAGGGATGGAGATTTGCACCTGCATCCCTGTCTGCCCCGTTAGCAGGAGGGAGGATTCGGTTAGGGAGGATAAGTGGGTATTTTTTAACACCTGGAAACGCAGTCCTGTTGCTCGTTCGCAGAGGGCAGCTGCCATCACTTTAAAGGGAGTTTCTCCTTCCATTTGCTGGTGGTACCACCACGCGAGGTGCAGCTCCATTTGCAGCGAGGGGCTGGTCTTGCTTGGAAACGGGCTGGCTGGAACGAGCAGCTGAGATGAGCTAAGCTGTCACTTCAGCAATTTGTATGCAGCGTGTTTCTGAGCTGCCCCTGCCTTTATCTGCGCGGATCTGGGCAGATGTCGGACGCGTGTTTGAATGAGTGGAACAAAATTCACCACCCAGAACCGCTAATGTGTTCTGTCAAGCAGTGGCTGCCCTCTTACACCTGATGAGGGGTTTGTACCTTTGCTGTCAGTAGCTCAGATTTGGGGTGTTTGATGGTTTTTTTCCTTGTGCAGTTCAATTTTTTTAGCGTGGGGTTTTTTTTCCCCCCCAAGGTGGTCAGTCCAAACAGCTCAGTTGGGTGTTTACAGGCTGCTCTTGAGAGGAAGAATGTTAAAATACTGTTCTGTTCTGAAATGAGGATTTGTCTAACCCAGTTACACTTTGCTCCATCTTGATAGGCAAAAAGCTTTTATTTCTTACCCCCACCCCAAAGATAGGCACCTAAGGAGAAAAGCAAGGTACTGGGTGACTTAACTGGAGTGCATGGAGGTTCCTAATTCACAGGAATTAGGAGGAGTAGTGTGTGTTCTTATCCTTGCTCTAGATAGAAAAGTGGTGTTTGGAAAAAGGTGTGTGGCTGTGACATGGCTCCTTGTGCCATCCCCCAGTATCAGCAGAGGTACCTCGCACTGCTGAATGCCTTTGGAAATGAAGGTTTGGGTTCAGGGCTTTGGAATAAAGGTGGGGTTTAGTGTTTGGGGATTTTTTTGGTAGGGTTTTTGTTTGTTTGTTTGGGTGGTTTTTTTTTTTTTTTTTTTTTTTGAGATGCAGCTCTTGTGCTCTGGGAAAATGTGATGCCTGTCCCAGAAGTTGGTTGCTTGGGTCTCCATCCTCCGAAAGGCTTCATGGCAGCACGAGAGGATCTTGGGACAGTTGAGTCTTGAATGCTTAGAGCTTAAAATGAAAAACCTGGAGAGGTCTGTTTGGGTTAAGTGGTTATTAGATCATTAGCATCTGCGTGGAGGTGTCCAGTGCTGTGGCTTTATCGTGTGCAGCAGGATGGCCAGAAGTTGACCCTTGAGAAACTTGAACTAAATCAGCTCTGCCTGGTTTAATGAGTGAAAGTGTGAAGCCTGGTTGTCCTCTTTGAAGCCTTTAAATGAATACTCCTCCTAAGAGAGGACTGTTCCTTCAGCCCGGCTCTGGAGCAGCTCCCTGCCCTGGGCAGCTCTCAGGTGAGCTTGTCACAAAGGTCCCACCTGACAGAAGCACGAGACGCATCGAGATGTTGCGGTCTCTGCCTGGCAGAGCAAGGCTCTTAGCTACTCTGAAAGGGATGGGTGGCATCACAGAGGAGGTGCAGACATTCATCTTTCATCGGCTGGGATTAGCTGGGATGAGGACAGAAGTGGCAGGACCTCTCTGTGCCCTGTGGGGAGCTCCCAAGGAGAGGAGATGGGCCCAGTCCCTTCAGGTGACAGGATGTGGGGAACAAGTGCAATACCACGGCTTTTGTGTCTCTCCCTCCCTCATTTTTTGCCCTTTTCAAGTACTGTGTTAAGTATTTACAGATCAGCCTTCTAATTTACTTTTCCTCACCCTGCATCAGTTCCTCTGGATCCCCTTGCTGCCCTCTGCTCCCAGCCTCTTCCTTCCCAAGGCATTCCATTCAAACTGTCCCCTTCCCACTGTGCTTGCTACGCTGCAGTTCCAGAGGACCCAGTTGGACCAAGTAAGTGTGTTTGTCTGGAACAAGTGGCATTGCAGCGTTCTCATTTCCTTCCCGAAAGCCATGGGGAAGTCTGCTTCCCCAGCTGGGAGAGCAGTCCTTGTGGGATAAAAGCAAGGGAAATACAACACTACAATGGCTTTTTCCATGTTGGGGCTGATCCTGGTGTATCTAGGGCACTTGTAGCATGCCACTAAGGTGGGTCTGTTAATCTGTTCTCTTTCCTGCTTTGCTGTTTCAAAGAGCTGTGTTCTCCATGGTCTGTGTCGTATCACTGTCTTTTTCCAGGGTGTTGCCAGCCACAGGATTTGGGAAATACCTGGGTGTACCACCTTGCTCCTTGCATATTTACTGGGGCTTAGCAGAGCAGTTCTCACTGTGTAGTAGCGGGGAGTAGAGGGGATCGCTCCTTGGTGACGTTTATATCCTCATTTGGGCGTTGCAGCATCGTGGGGCTGTTAGAAATGGCTGGGCAAAGCCGTCTTGAAAATGCTTTGAGATGGTGTGCCTGCCATTTCCTCTGACAGCCAGCGTTCCTCAGCGTGGCAGTACCGGATTGCCCTGACACCTACGGCGACACGGCTGGGACGGCGTTGCCCGCCGGGGCGTCCCTGTGTGCCTGGGCAGCGCTGGGCACCGCCGGCTGAGGGGCTGCTGCTGGGGCGTGTCTGTGGCCAGACTTTGAGACAAATCCCCTTTGCTTTGCGAAGCGTTGAAAATTGGATCATGGAGCAGTGTCTGAGGGGAAGTACTGAGGGTGGCCGTGCCCTTTTTTCCCAGTAGGAACGTTATTCAAAAGCTGGGAGAAAGCTGTAGGTTTGAGTTGGTCTTGAGCAGAATAAGCTTATTTTGCTGGTGAGGCTTGGTTGTTGTCCCTGCATCTTTTGAGGGAGTGCTGCTAATTTAGCTGTAGCAATGTTCTGACACTTGATGAAGTGGTCAAGAAAGAACAAGGGCACTGGCTTCCACCCAGCTCCCAGTATTTTCCAGTTTGCTTAGCCTGGTGGCTGATGAGCTCAGTCAGCTGATAAGTTGGCTTACTGCTTCCTAGGCTGTGTGTAGGTGTGGGAGGACTGTGAGAGTTGGATGCTCCTCTTGAAGTGCCCTGGACTCAGGACAGGCAGTTGGGTGATGCTGAGAGGGTATGTGGTGTGTCAGGGCTGTGTCTGGAGCAGCCAGCCCCTGCACTACGGGGTGGTGTGTTGTGCTCGGCTGGGTGTTGCTCTCAGGGCTGCAGATGTGCAGCCAGTGAAGAAGCACAGGGATTTTTCTTGGAAAAGCAAAGTGGGCGTCTTCAGCTCTGTCAGAACGGCTGAGGCTGCTAAACACAATCAGGGTTGTTTGCCTCTTGTGCCTGCCCACAGCCAGGTGGAGGGGGAACCCCAGACTCAGCGTCTTGGCTGTTGCCAGCCTCTGCTCAGAGAAGCATCAGCCGATGTCTTGGGAGGAGGTCAGCATCTCTCACTAGTACCTGCGGTCGTGTCGGAGCCGGGCTGGCTTTCTAGGTTTTTCTGCCCATCCAGTGTAATCTGTTTTCTACCTCAGGAGCTTTGCTTGTAACCCTGGTGCTCAGTCTCCAGAGGTGGGCTGGCAGCATGGCCTTGCACTTGGGGGTGCTGATCAGTAGAGCAGGCAGTGCCGTAGTGAGCACATGGGCTGCCGAGCCATGGGAGACAGAAGAGAAAGGAGGTAATTGCAGGAGTAACTTGAGCTGGATTGCAGAGCAATAGGAGATGTTTCCCTGTGTCTCCTGCCAGTCTCAGGAAGAGAATTTGGGTGCATGATCCTGGGCAGAGGTCAGTGGGCTGTTTGGTGGGTGGCACCCCAACCAAAGCCTGGCAGGGCACCAGGCTGGCTCTGGGCAGCATTGCTCCTGCCTGGCTTTTCAGCCTGAGCAGCTCAATCCCAAGCTTTCCCCTTATGTGGTTTTTAGGGCAGGCACAGCTCTGCTGTGAGAGGCTGAATGAATCTCTGCATCTCCTCTTTCAGCAGGATGGTTCTCCTCCACCTGCGAGCTGGAGCTTTGTTTCACTTTGAAGTCTGCTGTTTGTAGGCTGTTCTAAGTGCCAGTGGAAAGCATACACAGTCTGGAGGAGATGCATCCCTGCCTTTTAGACGTGAGTGGATTTTCTGTGCAAGTCTGATGAGCCCTTCACACTCCTCAGAAATCAATCCACTGAATTTTCCCTTCCAAACACTCTGATTAGTAAAGTCAATTGTTACATGTGGCTCCTGTTTTCAGCATCTGTCTTTAAATACCCAAGGAAAGGGGATACCTTCTGTTAAGATGAAAGAATTATCACTGCCAGAAGAGACTTTCACAAGAGATGGGATAATCCAGTGGGATAAGATTCCTGGAGGTCGGTTTGTAGCTGTAGCCTTTTGTGAACTCCCAGGGTTACATCTCAGAGCAGGCTGGCAAGAGAAGCCCCTGTGTGGAAGGGCAACTTCTGTCTGAAAGTGCTTTGGTTCGGTCAGAAGTAAAGGACACCCAAGAGATGTAAATGTGTCTGGTTCCTCCCTGCTGCTGACCCACCTTGTTCAGAGTGCTGACTAGCTCCACGCAGGAGCTGAGTATTTTATTACCCTCCCTCTGCAGATCCTGGCTGTGATGGGGTGAGAGCTGCTGGGACTGGATTACCTTTGTGGTTTAAGGTGAGACCTGTGATGCAACTGGCTTGGCGTGCTCTCTGCCGGTAGCTGTAGCTTGTGGTGTCAGACATCAAGTGTTAGCCCAAAGCTGGGATTTAATCCAAAGTCAGAATTGCTTTTTGTGGTTCATTTTCAGCTCCCTCATACTTTGAATTCAAGGGCAGACTTCACCCTAAGCAGATTCTGCCCTCTGAAGTTGCTTCTTTATGAGTGATTTTTACCGACTGCCTCATCAGCATGAGAAATGATGCTGCCCTGGAGCTAGCTGGAGGCGTTTGTGGAAGTGGCTTTTAGCAATGGGCATCTCCAAATTGGACAGGAAACTACATGCTTCTCCCTGGGTATCTTCTGGTGTAATAGTGGAGAGCGTGGCAGGGATATACAGGCAGAAGCAATAAACATTGCTCTGCTCTTGGGTACAAAAAGGAAAGCGGGTACAGGTGCAGCTCAGGTTGTGGTGCTGCTTGGGGTTGCTGCTCCCAGTAAGCAAGAGGATGGATTCAGAAAGGGTGGGTCTACAATGAGGGCACTGGACCTGAGCTGTGACAAAGGGAGTGACTCTCCGGGCTTGTGAAGACACTTGCAGGGGTTGCGGTGGTGGGCGAATGGTCTGGGAAGAGCTGTGGGCTGCAGAAAGGCGGCTGCCCCGATGCTCCCGGGTTTGGTTCTCATCCCGAGCAGTGGGTGTGTCTTGGGCACCTGCCAGATCCAAGCACCATGTTCATATGTGGACATGCTGTCCTGTCTCCTTTCCTTTCTCATCAGTCTTCCTTGTCCCTGTCCTCTGTCCCTTCCATTTTAAATCTTGCCTGGCAGACCAGGCCCATGTTCTTTTACAGCGTTCCTGGGAGCCTCCTGGCCCCGTCAGAGGTGCTTGCTTGGCCCTTTCCCTGAGCAAGAGCTCGGCAGCTGGGTGAGAACAAGGTGGGGCCTGGCTCCTGCAGCGTGTCCTGGGCATCCAGCACTGGGCATCTCCTCTGCAGCACTGCTGGGCTCTCATCACTGCATCCTTATTTTACGGTTTTGTAGCCTACTTTGCATGAGTTTCCCATTCCCCTATTTTAGTGTTATCTGAATTACTTTGCCAGCTCCTCCCTTCCCAGAGTTCCTCCAGGCGAGAAGGGAAGAGTCATGAATGCTGCTTAACGTGAAGGCACTTAGTAATGCTTAATCTCTCAAATATGTCACTGCTTTCATTGTGCCTAATAACGGGGTTTATTGTCGTGCCTGCGGTCTGTGCCCAGCTCTGAACCGTGTTTCATGAGTTATAAGGGGAGTACACGAGCAACAGTTAGAGGGGTTCTTGACTCCGTGGGTTGGTTTGCTCTGTCAACACCTAAAAGCCTCTTGGTGCTGAAGTTCTCAAGTGGAAAAGTCTTGTACCGTGGTTGATGCTGTGTGAAGGTGAAAAGCATCCTGCTAGTGCTCATGGCAAGAGGCCTTGGAATGGCTTGGGTGAAAGGCTGGGAAGAAGGAGCTGGACATACCTGGGTGATGCAGAAGGGAGGTAAGTGTGTGTACGCAAAATTAATTTGGGGGCTGAGTAAGGATGTTGGGCACTAAAGTCCTGTAGCCCACAGAGAGGGAAATGCCCTGGACACTTCCCATCTGTGGAACTGAGTGGTTCTGTGGGACGGGAGGCTGTCGGGCTGCAGCGGGGTTTGCTTGGCCGCCTTTCTGCTCCCACCAGCAGCAGACTGCTCTGTGCTGCCCTCCATGAGCAATGACAAAGCGCTGTGGCTCTAGGTGTGGCCAGAGCCTCTTCAAATAGTCTGGCTCTATTAATCTGCTGCAGTAAGAAGCACTGCTGAAATACTGGCAACCTGTTTATTCCAGCCTTTGTATTGGTGGTTTAGAGAGAGCCTGTGACCTTACCGGGCACCAAGGGATCCCTCGTAACCTGAGAGCAGGAGGGATATTATTTTAAGCAAGAACTAAGGCTCTGAAGCAGCCTGTCCCTTTATACATATCACACATGTGACAGCAGAGCTGCATTTAGAGCTGAAAGGGGATAAAATCCCTGAGGAGAGTGATGGCACCTCGTTTATTTTTAAGAAATAACTGGGGAAGATTGAGCCTGAATTCCTAAGCTTGAGGTGGTCTTTGACTTGGGTGGTTTTGACTCTTCATCTCCATGGAAAGGAAGATGGGTACCAACTGGGCTCCTAGCTAATTCTGGGGAGGGTGAAATGCACATGGATTCTGATTTTTAAACTAGCTCTTTCTTTAGCCTTTGGGTTGGGAGGGGAAATAATGGTCTTACAACTCTTTAGCTGAATTTATGGTCTGGGTTCCCTTGTGGGTTGTCACTATTCATGCTGCCTGCATCTGCTTTTGTTGCGAATCTGCTCATTGGCTCAATAAAAGGAGAATCAAGGCAAGACAGATTGCTACCTGATTGTCATCCCAAGTGGCCCAAACCGGGCAAAGACCAGCTGGAGGGAGACATCTGAGTGCTCAGAAGGGATGTGTTTTGAGTGTGAAAGGTTTTGCTGTTCATCCTTACTTGAAAGTCCCTGTTTGTCTTGTGCCTCAGCATGGTTCCAACTCTGCTCCCTCCTTATGAAAAGACAAAGGTGCGAGTGCAGCTTCTGTTGGGTTTTTATCCTTTGAGGAGCAAGAGCTCTGGCTCACGTTGTTACCTCGAGCTGGGTACCGGGAGGCATGACCATCTCCCACCACACCTCTCCCATGGCAGCAGCCTTGGCTGGGCGGTGGCAGCCCCTGGCAGGTTGATCAGCTGCTCCCTGTGGCTGGGGCAGCACCTTGGCTGTGCTCAGCAGGCTGTGAACCTGCTGGGGTGCCCACCCCTTTCCCATCGCCTGCTGCCTTGGGTGGCACGTCCGTGTCCCTGCCGTGGGTCAGGAGTTGAAGGATGCCCTAGGCTGTGCTCTCCTGCTGACGTGTTGTGGGGTTTTTCTCTTGATCTCCTTCAGATTAGGATTATATATTTTTTTCACTTTATCTTCTGCCCCTTCTGTTGCAGATTTAATGAAAAAGTCTGCTTTTAGTTTTTATTAAATACTCTGGTGAATATTTTGAGGGCACAGTGGTTTTTCTGCTGTTATGCAATAGCATAGGGGAGATACAAGTGTAGCAGAAATGCTTGATGAATGGCTTATTGTTACTGTCTTTTGGCCTTAAAAACAGACATTTGGGAAACACACTCTGACTTTGGACTTCACCTGAAGTGTCTCTTAGTCGTGAAATCAAAAATAATGCAGGAAAGCAAGAGAGAAGGTAAATCACCTTCTCTGAGGCCTGTCTTGTGCTGTGGTGGCTGCTGGGGTGAGGACGAGTCCTGCTAGAGCCCTGAGATCTAGCACGTTTGCTTCTAGGGTAAGAAACCAGTGTGTCAAGAGTGCATGACTCTCCCCTTCCCTGTATTTATAGAGACACCATCCTCATGAGGCATCCTGCTGTGCTCCAGTGCTGCCAGCCATGGGCACCATGGGGCTGAAGGGTACTTGGTGCCCAGTTATGGCTTGGAGAAATAACTGCTGTGGGCAAACTGTGCTGTGGTGGTTTGTCACAGGAGTGCTAGAGACCTGTGTTCCCACTGCAACAGTGAGCTGTGGGTGTATCTGGCAAGCTGGTAGTGCCTTTTTCCTGGGTGTGTGTGTCTGAGATCCTTTCCTTGGGCTTCTTGCCACCGCTGAGGGCAGTGAGCTGCTTAACCCAGTGGCCTGGACAGCCTGTCTGTGCCCTCCCTGCTGCTTGTGTGTCTCTGCTGTGCTGTACCATAGATCACTTCTGCACTGGCACTCTTTGCAGCTGGGAGCAGCTCCATAGGCTTGGATCCTGTAGGAGTCAACTAGTGCTCCCTAAGAAAACTCGCCTGACTTGGCTTCTTCCCTAGGACAGGCTTTCTGGAGCTGCCAGAGCGATGCCAGCCATGGTGGTATGGTACTAGCTGGAGCAGATGGTGCTGTTGTCATCGTTTTAATTTCCATGTGTTGAAACAGCTCAAAATAACTTAAGAAATGAAGTTCCAATCTGAAAAGATCCCTTGAATGTTTCCCTTGCCCTGAGAAAATCTCAGCAATGTTAGCATCCACAGCCCTTTCCTGGTCCTGCCCCATCCCCTCGATGATCGCTCTCCTGTGTAGAGCTGTGGCATGAAGAATCTCTTATTTTTAATATCTTCATTACTGTGGCAGCATTGAATATTCACAGAACTCCTGTCGGTGCAGCAAATGTTGTCAGCGCTGTGAAATCAAAGACAGAGGAGCAGCTGAGATCAAAGTCAGCAATAAACACAAACCTTGGGTCTTGACAGCATCTTTTCCAAGCCAGAGGCAAAACCTGGAGGGGCTCAAGGTGCAGCTGGGTGGCGGCTGGTGCTGGGCCCTCATGCTTTCCCCCTCTGCTGTGCTGATGTTCCAAAGCTGGGGTGAGATGACTCCACGAGCTTCTGCTTGTGAGGGGGTTCAGTTTCTGCTGGTTTAGTGCCTTGAACCAGCTCCTGCTGGGGTGATGGGGCAGTGCTGGTGCTGTAAGGAGTAAGGGTGGCACCGAGCAGCATGGTCTGAACCCACCCTGTGGAAATGCAGGTCTTGCTCAGCCTGGTTTTGAGGTAGGGGCCTCGTTCTTTAGATCTCTCCACAATCAAAATATTGCTGCTCTGTGGCCAGGGTATTTGTGTTTTCACCATGTGCTTTGGGCCCCTCCTGTGGCGCTGCACTGGATGCACGTTAACCGGCTTGGTTAGAGGTGGAAGGTGATAGTGAGCACCTAGACATTCAACTCCGTTGACAGGTGTAAGTGAGGTGTCCTCACTAAATTTTCCTAATTTATGAAGCCTCTGGTTGGCTGTGATCTCCTCTTCTCAGCCTCAGCATCCTTTGAGCCCAGCAGCATCATCTGCCTCTGCACGTGGAGAGGTAGGGGAAGGAAGCTGGTGTGCAGCCTGCTTGGTGCTTGCACCACGGCCAGCTGGCTAGTGCAGCTCCTGGAGAGTGCAGGATGTGGCCCTTCCCAGCGCAGGAAAGCTGAATCCTGCTTGTGTGTCCCTGGAGGGACACTGCAGCAGAGGTGGACAGTGGCTGTTTTCTCCTGCAGCGAGAAAGAAAAGATCCATGGGACTGGCAGGAAGGTGTCTGGGTACTGCAGAGGGTTCCTATCCCTCTGTTCATAAATCAGGACAGTTGACTTAAGCTCTTCTCTGCAGAGTGTGCTGATGGTGTGTGTGACTCAGGGCTTGTGTTTGATCCCATGTTCGCACTGGGTTTCAGACATTTCTCTAGCCTGTGGCTCTGGTGCACGGAATAGATGCTGCGGTACGTGTGCCACTACAAAAGCCTGCGGAGAAAGGCAATTAGCAGAGCTTTGCTCCTCACACTGGCGCTGGGTCCTGCAGCACATGGCTGTGCTGCAAAGCTCTGCGCTGTAAAATGGAGCCGGTGCCGGAGAGCTCGTGTGAAGATGAGGAGCGGAGCCGCTTCCAGGGAGACGTGGTTCACGCTGGTCACCGACCTGCTGGAGACGCCTTTACCTGGCGTGTGGGTCGGTCCCGGCGCATCCCTGCGAGGAGGAGTGAATGCCTGGCTGGGAGCTCAGCTTCACGCTGCCTTGTCAGCCAGCACGGGTGGTTTAACCCTCTTTGTGAGGGTGCTTCGTGTCTGGATGGATAATGAAGAGTGAGTTTTGGGGTATTGTTCAGTGTTTTCAGAACTGCCTTTCAGGATGTCAGTCTGGGACCCCAGGAAGGGGCGTGACAGCGCTCAGTGCTCCCAAATTGGCCGTGTCCAGGGGAATGGGGGTGATCCTCTATCTGTCAGCCTTTCCCTGCCCTGGGAGGTGTTGTGGTACCCACTGGAGCATGAAATAAGTCCTGTCAGTTTGTTTCTGACCTCATATTAATGGATAAAATGGTGATAGCCATGAGAAACTGCTGGTTGCACTAATAGTTCTGCTTGTAGTAGATTGCAAGTGTCCCCAGAGCAGATGAGCCCTGTCAGGCTCCTGTTACCACCAGCCTTCCCTGACTGCTTATCGTGGGAGCAGCCTTCATAATCGTCCCCTGTTAGCGACAGGAAGGAGTGTGGCAGCCGTCAGTTGGTGGGGATGGGTGTCTGCTTTTCCCTCTTCAGGCACTGCAGTCTCTCAGGAAAGCAATTTCTTCCCCTCAGGCTGGAATTTGCCAGCCAAGGTAAAGCACTTTTTCCAGTGGGGCAGAACACTCGTGTGCCATCGACTTCCTCATCCATTGAGACTCCATCGTCACTCTGGGGAACTTTTCCTTCTCCCCATCAAGGCACACGCTAGCATTACTCTCCTGCTGTTGCTGGAAGGTAACACGCTGAGAACAGGCTGACTTCTGTGCTGTGTTTTCTTCCCCAGCAGAGTCTCCTCGAGGCCGCGGGCAGGCGGGGGAGCAGCCGCTGTGGGGCTGGCCCGGGCGTTGCGGTGCTGCCACATCTCGGCGTGCAGCGCGGCGTTCGAAAGGCAGCGCAGGGGACGTGCTAAGCTTTCCACCATTTTCTGTGAGGTGAATAATGACTGGTACAAGCCCGAACGCTGGCGAGCCTGCCTTAAAACCTGCAGCAGCAGGGAAGATGCTCAGATTTCCAACGGGTCGGGCTGAGCCTGGGATGGGAAGAGTCAAAGAGAATTAGCTGGTAAATAAGATCTCCTGCCTTCCCTTTGATCCGCTCTGTGTGTTCAACTGCTTAAAGGCTTCCCAGGCAAGCAGGATTTTGGGGGAGGAAGAATTTATCCACTCATAGGCTGCCTCATGGCCCTGTAAAATGCACAACTGAGAGGTGCTCTAGCAGGGGGTTGGGAAGAAATCCGAACGTAGCCTAGTAAATCCCTGCCAAAGAGGCTTCTCTTCCTTCTCTTCATGAAGAGCCTGCTAAACAGACAGGGCAAGCTTTAAAACTACTGTTGCTTCCTTTTTTGCTGCTGTGTAAGCCCCTCTGATCAGAGCTTCAATCTAGCTAAAGTTAGTGGACTTAGAGCCAGCCTGATCTTTTGCATCATAGTGCGGAGTGAGACGGGTGATCCGGAATGCTGACACCTCCCTGGGCAGTGGTCGCCCTTAAAGCCCCTCCTGAAAGTGCACAGAGAAGGCTGGGTCAGGAAGGGGGCTGCTCTGGCAGTCCTGCAAAAGGTTGGGTTTGGCTTGGTCAGAAAAAACAGATAAAAAGTGAGGGAGAAGGGTGAGAAGGGGTGTGAGATCAGGGGAGGGAGAGACAGTGGCAGTGGGTGCTGCAGCCTGGCACAGAGGTGGTCTGGTTTCAGGTGAGGGGGACTGTAGGTCCTTGGTGACCTTGTGTCCCTGCAGCTTTCCTTGCTGCAGAGAGCCCTGCCTGAAGGAGAGCAGCGCAGCCACGAGCAATGCAGGTCATGGTGTCTGTGGGAGCCTGGCTTGCACTCTGGTTTGTCCCCACCTGCTCTGTGACAAGCCTTTGCAGCTCTGGGGCCTTGCAGGGAGTAACCATACGCCTTTGGGAAACCGCCTCGTGCTTCTGTCAGTCGCAACTGGTGTGAGACTGGGGCGTGATACTCCTGCACTGCAAGACTGGGTGCCTCAAGTGATTCCCAGCACACCCCTGTTCCTGGAAGAGGCCACGTTTGTGGTGCCCTTTTGTTTGGGCAGAGAAGAGATAGGCAGATTAAACCCTTTCCTGAGTCCAGCTACTCTTGCAGCTCAGGCCACGGGCTGGAGTTGTGTCCCAGGATAATCTGGTCTTCTAATTGCCACCCTGCTTGGAGGCAGCTGCTGGACTGGGCCTAAGCTGATTTGGGATGGCAAATTCTGTTAGTTTAATTCTCAGCAGCACTGAGGAACTTGGCAGCACGTGAGTATCCCTTGGCTTTTCTCTAGCCACGAGCATGCCCTGGAGACCTTTGCCAGCTGGTGACCACCAGCAGTTAGCTTGCAGAGCTCTTGGCTGTGAGATTTTAAGGACTGTTTTCTTATGGTTCCCTGAGCCCTTCTGTCTTTGAACCCTGTTCCCTTTTGATGCTGTTTGTACAGAATCGTGGCATATCATGGCTTGGGGCTTCTTAGCCCTTGGTGTTACCGCTCTCCCCTTAACCCATCTCCTTTCCAGACCTGGTAATATGCCATTACCTGCCATGGGAGTTGTTTATTGTCTGGTCCCCATAACCTTCAGGTCCCACATGGGTGTGCATGAAGCCAGTGTGATGCCCTTGCCTGTGCCATGAACCCAAACCCATCTCAGGTCTGTATGGAAGGTGTCCAGTCCCCAGAGAAAGGTTTCAAAAGTTCCAGTGCCCCAAGGAGTCACTTGAACAATTGGAAAAAGTGTGTGAAATGAAGAAAGATGCATTTTTGAGACTGTTTCTTTTGCAGATCCCTCCCGTTGCTCTCAGAGGCACTTGTCTGTCTTTGAACCTGAAGGAAGTTTTTCTAGCCTCTTGACTAGGTAACCTGAAGCTCTGTTAATTTCTCAGCCCTCTACATATTAGGCAGTGCTGGCAATTAATGAGATCACCGCCCGTATTCCTTCCCCTGTCAGCTTCCCACAAAAACAGGTCTCGGAGAAGTACACAAAGGAGATGAAAAGGAAGTTGCTTATGAATTATGAACAGCCTCTCAGGCTGATGTTGTTTCACAGGGCTGTCACTCCATTTTAATTAATTCAGATGGAATGATGCTTTTTTAAAAGCCCTGTTTGTGTTTGATCACCTTTCAGAGGTAACACTTAGCTCCTGTTGGTTGAATTTTCATTTTCAAGTAACAAGAGTGGGTGTTTACTGCCCGTAGTGATGGAGTAACGGAGAGACGATGCTGCTGGGGCTGAGCACAAGGCACAATAGCCAAGAGGCTTTATTCTGCCTGTGTCTGGAAATTAGCTGGGTGATTGCTCGGAAATTTAGTGGCTTGTGTGAATCACAGAATCACAGAACATTAGGCTTTGGGAGGGACCTCAAGAGATCATTGGGTCCAAACTCACTGTCCAAGCAGCTCCCTAGGACAGGGCACACAGGTCGGTGTCCAGACGGGGCTGGAATCTCTCCAGAGATGGAGACTCCACACCCCCTGGGCAGCCTGTCCCAGGGCTCCCTCACCCTCACTGGGAAGAAGTTCTTCCCCACATTGGGGGGAACTCCCTGTGCTCCAGCTTGAGCCCATCACCCCTTGTCCTGTCCCCACAGCCACTGAGCAGAGGCTGCCCATGGCCCCTGTGTCCCACCCTTCAGCTATTGATCCCCATTGATCAGATCCCCTCTCAGTTTCTTCTCTCCAGGCTGAACAGCCCCAGCTCACTCAGCCTTTCCTCACAGGGGAGATGCTCCAGGCCCTTCATCATCTCCACATCCCTCCACTGGACTCTCTCCAGGAGACCCCTGTCTGTTTTATCCCAGGAAGCCCAGAACTGACCACAACACTCCAGGTGGAGCCTGAACAGGGTAGAGGTGGAAAGAGAGATGGGGCTGCTTGGTTGGACCCAGTGATGAGTACCAGAGCGTGCAGATCCAGCCAGGATCTCTCAAAGCATCACTCTTGCCTGCAGCTGAAATTTGTCGTTCCTCTGCTGTCTCACCGAAGTGTGGCTAGTAACTCCCCACACCCAGCCACAAACAGCCCTGCCAACGCCTGGGTTATTTTGGGATCTGTGCGTATGTAAATGGAGCCACTAGTTCCCAGGCTCGTGATCCCTGGAGCGGCGCAGTGTGGATTGCTGCACACTGGGACTGCACCTCTTCCCCTGTGATCAGGGATAATCCCACAGCCATGCACAGCCACGGCTGGACTGTGTCCTGTTGGTCCTGTTGTACCCCTGGGTGTTGCTGGGCCCACGGGTGAGTGGGGTGCAGCTGCTGACCCACTTCCCTTGGATGGGCATCGTGGGAGCACTCATCTCCTGGCACCAGAGGGTTGCAGGGATGTGTTTTCCTGCTCCTTTGTGGCAGTGCTAATGATGTCGTCTGGCACAGATTACGCAAGGCTGAGCAGCCCCGAAGCACAGCTGTGTGGTCCCCAGCATCTGCTTTCTTCCCTCTCTGCCACTGGGCCACTCTCAATAGGGTGTGTTGTTTTCAGCCCTGGTTTTATTTACCTGTCATTGCAGAGAGACCTTTTGCTGAGGGATTAAGACTTTGGGCTGCCTGACTTAATTTGGGATCTAAATCTTCTCAGGCAGAGAGTGCTGGAGGCTTTGTGCTTGGCTTGCTGGTGGTTAGCCTGAGCAGCAGCAGAATGAGCGCTCTGCTGTGTCATTGTGATGGTGGGGATGTGCCCTGACCACGCTCCAGAAAGACGTCTGGGGTCCCTGTTTGCTGGCTGTGCAGGAATTGCTGCTGCAGAACAGGCGAGGGGCTGTGTGGCAGCGTGTGCCCTCGTGCTCTGCAGCACAGCGGGGTCACCAGGCAGCAGAAACAAACTGGAGAAGTTCCTTTCCAGCACCCGGGGCTGGTTTGTGCCCTAGGAACAGGGCTGAATGTGCTCCAGCCAGGAACGTGTCAGGTATTTTGTTCATTTATTGATTTATTTTTCTCTTTTAATCCTGCTTTGCACAGGCCTTTGTCATTCTCCTTCTCTCTCTGTGAAATAGTGTTTGTAGCTGTTGTTTCAGCTCCTCTTGGAGCAGTTGTTCCATTTGGACCCGTTCTCACATGTGTGGGTTGTGCAGGGGCGGGGGGTTGCCGTGAGTTGAGCAGTCAGCTGTACTCTACACAGTGCCACCCCAGCTGTGCTCCTGGAGCTTTTACTTCTGCTGTCAGACCAGACCAAGCCATTTTATCAATGCCTTCAAGCCTAAGAAGCCATTTAGTACAGAAATTGGCAGTGGAGGAGAAGCAGTGCTTTTATTTCTTGCTCTGTTCTCCTGCAGGAGTGCAGGATGGTCTCAGTGTCTTGACGCAGGATCAGCGGCTCTTGCAAAGGAAGTGAGATGAGGCTGGCTTCACGGAGACTTTTGTGGGTGTTGGACAAAAGGCCATCACGTAAAGCTGAGAGGTTTTACTACATAAGCAACTTCCTTTTCATCCCCTTTGTGTACTTCTCTGAGACCTGATAGCTTTTACTGCCAGGTCTGTGCGTCCTCCCGTGAGAGCAGTGGCGATGCTTTCAGTGTGTTTGCCATACTCAACAAGGAAAATTACTCTTTTTTTCTCTTTAAATGTCTTGCAAACCTTGAGTTCACTTACAGCTTTCACTTCCTGACCTAGCCTTCGCTGCTGTGGATAGCTCTTACAGGTTTGCATCACTTCACTTAAGGCTCTTCTTCCTGGAGATGTGGTCCTTGTGCTTTGGGCTCTTTAGGGTGTAAATTGCTATTTTGGCTTTTAGCCCCTAACGTTCTGTACAGCCCGGGTCTGTGGGGACTGTTGTGGTGCTGGCTTCAGCCGTGAGAAGCTCTTCAGATGCTGTGAGAGTTGCTCCTGGTTTCTGCAATATTGAGCTTTGCTGGCTGAATCCAGAAGAGCAGCTGGAGTTGCCTGGTGGGTTCAGTGCCACGAGGCACCCTGTGCTCTGCCAACGGATCCACAGGCACCTCCAGCCCACCCAGTTACAGCACTCGGGAATATCTGCCCCTCTCTGGGCTGTGCTGTCTGGGGGTGGGGGTGGCAGTGCTCAACTCACCAGCCAGTTGGAGGCTGGAGGCCACTGGTAGTCATCCTGCATCTCAGAGAGCAACTCCAAGCCTGGGAGTGCCATGCGCCTGTGCCAGCCCTGTGCCAGCCCTGTGCCAGCCCGTTCGCCTCTCCGCGCGGATGCGAATGACACAGCAGTTGCATTCGCTGGCAGGAGATGGCCGAGCTCTCACCCCTCCAACTCCCTTCCCAGACAAACACCCTTTAAGGCCCTAACTAGGTTGCAGCTAAGAGCAGAAAGCAGAGGTGTCACGTGGGCTGAGCCTACGCTGCTGCTGCAGAGATCGACCCGTTTCCCCTGCTTGTGGCAATGAGAACTTGGCCGCCCCGGTGGCCTCCTCGTGTGACTCGTTGCAGGGCTCAGGGTGCCTGCTCAGGGTGCCTGCTCAGGGTGCCTGCTCAGGACACCTCTGCTCTCCAAAGGCGGGCTGTGGGTTTGAAAGATGCGCTCTTTGGAGGAGCTGTTAATTATGGGATAGGCTGTTGCTTTTCAGATAGTGCCCCTGGTTAACAAGAATGGTTCTGCTGGAAATGGATAAGATTCTTCAGGGGGGGTTGTGCTTTATCTGTCATGCAGGGGGTGCTGCCCAAGTTTATCTCTGCGCTGCTATCCTCAGTGTAATTATTCATTACTGAACCATTGCTTCAAGGTGGGGCTGGTTTTAAGTTTCTACAGAACGGTTTTTTCCCTCTTAATGTTACGTTTTTCCCCAGGAGGGATTTCCCCTTCCCCCACTTGAAAAACAAGTAAGATTTTCACTACAGACTTTTTTCAAACTTCAAAGTACTTTTTAAAATGTGCATTTTTCAGAACATCTTCATTTAAAAAGTATAATCTAAAATCAACAGTTCTAATAAGGTTTCAGTTCTCTTTAGTCATGTTAATTTATTACCTGAATGAAAACCTGAGACAGAGCAGAGACTTTCCCACCAGAGTCAGTGGGGTTTGCATGTAGGCAGCTCAGTTTTGCTTCTTGGTTTCAACCAGCCAGATCTGACCCAAAGCAGTGTGCATCATCAGTGTGGTTTTGAGCAAGCGATGCTTTGAGCTGAGCTCTACAGCGGATGGAAAGGAGAGGATGAAGCTCAGCATCCATCAGAGAGGCACAAGATGCCTTTCTAGATGCCATTCCTGGTGAATGGCTGTATGATTATATGGCCTGTGTATTGCAAATTCTGCTGGGAGAGCTTTGCAGCTTGAAGATAATGGTGGTGGCTGCTCACTTGTACTTACCCATCGAATCACTTTGTGTGCTTAATGTTATTTATTTGCTTATCTGGTGCTGATGAAATTTCATCAGCTCTTTTGTAATGGCTTTAAATCTCCACCTGCCAGGCTTTGGAGGGCAAGCTGTAGGAAATGCTTCCCGAGGGGCAGTGCTTGGGAGAAAGGCATCTGTTGAGTGGGCATTTCTTCAGCTGACAGCAAGATGTGGGAGCTGGATCCCCCTCCCTGCCCCTTGACTCATAGAATCCCAGCCTGGTCTGGGTTGGAAGGGACCCCAAGGGTCACAGAGTTCCAACCCCCTGCCACAGGCAGGGACACCAACCTCCAGGCCTGGAGCTACACAAGGTTGCCCAGGGCCCCATCCAACCTGGCCTTGAACACCCCCAGGGACGGGGCACCCACCCCCTCTCTGGGCAGCCCGTAAACTCCTGCCAGTTTGAGGAGTTTTTGTTCTTCACCACTGATTGCCACACATGGTGGCTCAAGTGCAGAGTGACTCTGCTGCTCTGCTTGCTGTGCTGCAGACACAGCGGGGGCTCATCGTGCTTCCTCTGCTGGGAGGTGCTTCTGCTCTCCACAGCAAACCGTGCATCAGCCCCCAAAATCACTGTGTCCAAATGAATGAGCATCTGGGACATTTGGGAAGCTGCAGACAGGTTTCAGATGCCCTGGTGAGTGGTTTTCTGATGGATCTTTGTGGCTTTTGGTGGTGCTTTTTTCCTTGTCACAGAAAAAGCAGCTCTTTCTCTCTTGTCTCTGAAAAATGAATAGCCACATCCTCCTGAGCCCATCCCTGGTCCTTCACCTCTGAGACAGCTGAATCCTGACATGCATGGAGCTCAGTGGGAACAGGGGGCTGTCTCTGCCCAGCTGTGAGCAGCACAGCCTTAAAGGCCTTCTTACAAAGCTCAGGCAGAGAGCAGGATTGTCAGCTTCTCTGCAAAACCTGGCCATTCCTTTGTGCTGGAAAGCCCTGGCACTGGCAGGTCAGCAGGAAGCAGGGTGACAGGCAGCCCAGCGCCCAGGCAGCCCTGCCAACAGATCCACCAGCCTTTGCTGAATCATTGCTAGCTGCTGTCGTGCCAGGGCTGCACAGATGCTAATGCTCTATTCAGAGGAAGTGTGCAGGATCTTGGGCTGTGTCGGATGCTGTCCGTGCAGCCTCCAGCGATGCAGGCTCACTAGCTGTCCAGTGAGGAGTCTTGTCTGGATGGTGTCCCAGGAAATTCTTGTCCAGAGGCAGGAAAGGACTAAATGCATCTTTCCAGGGAGATTGGTGGAGACACTAATTGCTCTTCTCCAAAAAACAGGTGGGAGGAAGAGAGAAAAGGAGGCAGAGTAAGGAGACAGTAAACCTCATTTAAATCCAGCACAGCAGATTTGTGAGCGATTTGCCTCTGGATCTGCAGTTGGGAAGCCAAGATGTGGGTATCTGTAGATGTTTAATGAACTGAGCTGGGCTGGGTAGGAACTGCTTTTCCCATCCACATTCTCCTACCAAACACACAAGAGCAGCAGATTTGTGTGTCATTTTACATGTGTGTTCGTGCCCAAGTTGCTTTTGTGCCCTAAACACTAGGAGGTTACCCTTATATTTTAGTATTCCAGTGCTAAATAGGCCTATAAATAATATCAAGTGTTGGCCAGATGAGACCGGGGTATAATCAATATGATCCTGTGAGCTCTGGGAGGAGGGCAGCCGTGGATGTGGATAATTAGGGGGCAACCCTCCCAAAAAATTGAGGAAAAAAATAGGTACTTGATTCTTTCCTATTTTACACCTCCGTTTTTATGGGTGATTTCCTTTCAGGGCAGGTTCTTGAACTTATTTGGGACAGTTCTGTCAAATGGCTTTGTAGCTGTCTAAATTAAATTGCACAGTCATCTTCAGAAGGCTTAAAAAAAAGATGGTTGGGAGATCTGGTTACTGGCATTGGAGTTTCTCTTTTGTAGCTCCAGATACCCAGTAAATTTATTGCCAGCAAACAAACCCACGTGAGTTTGTTTCCTTGCTGCTGGTAACCTGAGCTTCATGGCTGGATTCATTCGCTCCTGATGGTCATGGAAAACGTGTGATTACACTAATAGCTGGTTATTAATCACTGCCAGTGGCTGTAATTATATCAGCTATTAGGAAGTCAACTAAAAGCACTGTCTGACCAACCAATGCAGAGAAGAAGGAGAAACACAAAACAGAGTGTTTGCTGGTGACTTCATTTCCTTTTGCAGATAGAAGCACCTTGGAAAAATAACTCTGAATTTTAGCCCCTTTCTAAACTCCAGTGTTCAGACCTGGTTATTGTGCTTTGCTTTACAGCATGGGGTTGGCTTTCTGAGCTCTGCAAGAAGGATTCAGGGTTAAGCAGCCGTTGTGCTGTCCTCTCAGCCCCACAACCAGGCCAGATGCTCCCCTCTAAGAGTTCCTGGTCCAACTCCATCCCTGGAGAGTCCCAGTTTGCCCCTCTCACTTTTGGATTGCTTTTCAAATGATCTGTGTATCATTATAGCTGTGTATCCCTGCTGGGTGCAGAGTTTGGAGCGTGGAGCAGAAGTAGGGCTGCACTGAGCACGCTGCTGCCACTGATCACCTGGGCCAAAGCTGTGTGCACCAGGACAGTCGGTTTGCTTGGGAACAGCCTAAGTACCTATGGGATTCTGGTGTTGCAGCCCGGTGGAAGCTGAATACATCCTTCTTATACATCCTTCTTGTGATGGATGCAGTGACTGGCATGTCACTTAGTTGACAGCCGGCTGAACGTGAGCCGGCAGCGTGCCTGGGTGGCCAAGAAGGCCGATGGCATCCTGTCTGTATCAGGAATGGTGTGAGCAGCAGGAGAGGGAAGTGATAGTTCTGTTATACTCAGCTCTGGTGAGGCTGCACCTCGAGTGCTGGGTCCACTTTTGGCCCCCTCACTACAAGAAGGATGTTGAGGTGCTGGAGCGTGTCCCGTCCTTACAGTGGCTGAATAGGTGGTTAGCTGTTGCTGGCTGGTTGCTTGCAGGCGGCTGTTTAATGCTCCTGAGAACTGGCTGGCAAACCACACTGGTCTGGTGTGGCAGTAGGTGGGAGCTCACTGTGCTCTGGGTCAGGTTTTGCTGATGGGTGTTTGTTGTTACTCTCCTCGTCAGGTAACTTGCTGAGAGATGGCAGAACAGCGTCAGGACGTCACCATGATGGAGGATCACACTTCTGGCCAGGAGAAGCACATCCCATCAGGTGAGCACCTCCAGCAGGACCTGCCTTACCCACTGCTGGGAGAGTGGCCTCAGTGGGGAGAGCGGGGCCCAGCGTGCGAGGAGTGTGAGGGGTCCCTGTGTGTCTGGAAGGTGCTGTGGCTCAGCTGGCTGCAGCCAGTGGACAGTAGGTAGCCCACAAGACGCTCTGGTGTTTGTAGCTGTAGGGAAATGCTGCTCGTTGGTATCGTGGCCCTACAAGAGCACAACAAGCCCTAGTGTCCAGGCTAGCGATGATCTTACTGCTGCAGCTTTGCCAGTGTGTGTTTCTGTGTTCACTCCTTATTTTGCTATAAAAATACAGCACTGCTTTTGTTTGGAGACACATCTCAAGGATGCTGCTTGCTGCCTGCTTTTCTCACCTGCACAGGGGAATGGGGGGAGCTGAACAGAGAGCTCTGGGAGCTGTGGCCATGTGAGGGTCTTTCGCCCCATATTTCAGACCTGCATTTCTCAAGAAACCTTTCCTTTCTCATTCCACCACACTCCACAATTGAGCTTGGAAACCCACATAACACCAGCACACCTGGTGGGACTCACTCCTGGCTATGCTCCATACAAACATCATCTTAAGTTTCTTTTCTTGAGGTGCTTTGGACACCAGATAAATGGATTGTCTCTGTGGAGAGAATCCATAGCATCCATTCATCCTGGGTTCTGTAATGCATTTCAGTCCGATGGCTCCTCTCAGCTTGTACCTCAGCTTCGCTCATCACAGGCTCCCCAGGATTTTGCTTATGTTACTTTGAATCTTCTCTTCCAAATAATTTTCTCCAGTTCTCATTATTTTATTTGCTGAGACTCCATGCAGGGAGACTTGTGCCTCTTGCCCAGCTCTTCCAAAAGACGACTTTAGCAGCTGAGTCTTCACCCAGTACATTGTGTGCTACACCGAGCCCTTCATAAAGACTTGCTGGTTTGCAGTGATTGCAATTAACACATCACCCCAGCGCTCAGCAGCTTGCTCTGGAAGGGAGGCCAGTGGCCCCAGCAGTGGCAGAGGGGCAGCAGTGCCTCAGGAGTTGCACACCGTTCCTGCTCACCTTTCCTGCTTGTGCCATGCTTTGCTGTTTCCAGCTGCCCGGTTCACTGGGCTTTTCTTTTGCTGATGGGTTTCTGCTTGTTCCTTTTGGTGATGACTCTGGTGCTTTTGGTCAGCATTTTCACGCTTTGCTTGCTTAGTTCAGTGGTTGATCCTCACCAAGGACAGGTTCTTGCTGCCGTGAGGCTGGGCAATCCGAGCTCGTAACGCACCGGCTGTAATTGGTAGTCAAGGAGTTGTTCTAAGTATCTGAATGTTTTCCAGGCTATCCCCTTCAGATACCAGTCGATGATGGATCGGATGAGCCTGTTTCTGAAACATCTGACGCTAAGAGCACCCCAACTACGGAAGGTGGGAGCTCTTTGACTTACTGCTTTGTAACCATGATGGATGGGGTCGTGGTAAACCTTGCTGCAAGAGTCACCGTGCTGCGTTCTGGTGGGGTTGCTCAGGAGGAGGGTCTGCACTCTTGGACAAATGCTCTTCGTTAGTCTCATCACGAGCCATGTTTGCCACTCCATGGAATAAGATAATGAGCTTTGAAGGTAGAGTGGGTCAGAAGGCAAGAGGAAGCAAAGGGTTTATTGTAGGTCAGGAAGTTGCCTGTGGTTTGTTTCCTGAAGACTCTTTACAGTGACCATGACGTCCCGTTAGCTCTGTGCAGCCAGGAGCAGGGCCATGTTGTGTGCTCCTGGGGCCAAAGGTTAGCATGGCTGTGCTCCCACCCTGGTTGCTGCAGTCCCGCTGCAGGCGGCTGTACCTCGTAGCTCTTGTTTTGCCCCCTCTGTATTTCCATGTTCATGAGGTGGGCAGAGTCCATGCATAAACCAGTACTCTGTGCTGATGTGAAGGTTGTAGTTGTAGGACTCGGGACATGTCCGTGCTGCTCCAGAGTGTCACCTGAATGTCATGTTTGTAGAAAGGATCTGATTCCGAGGTGGTCTAGAGACTTGGTCACCATTTTAAATAGCTGCAGTTCTGTGTCCCTCTGACTGCTTTAGATCCCAGCTGTGTGACTCTTGGAGACTTCAGGTAAAGCTACTAGTTTGCCAAATACATGTAAAAGAAAGGTGGACAGAGATGCTGACCAGTTCCAGCCCTGTCCCTGGAAGTTTGGGATGGCTGATAATCTGTGAAGCAGCTGTGTTCCTCTGAGTCAGAGAATCATAGAGATGAGTACATAAACCCTGGCTGGTGCAGAAGAAGATAGTGTCCCCCTCTTCTGTTGGACTGGGACTGTCATGCTGAGCAGACATCCCTCTGGTAGATGGAGCCAGGTGTCTGTCTCAGAGCTCCCAGTGTGATGCAGTGGTGTTGCTCCGATGGGAGCTGTTCTTCCTGCTCCAGACCACTGATGTCTCCGTGCAGACAGCATTGCTGTGCATGCAGATCAGGTACCAGTGGCTGCCTTCAGATGTGTATTTTCAGAGCAGAGCCTTCAGCTGCAGGAGGAGCACACTGGAGATGTGTGGTTTGCGTGGCAGAGGGGACAGCTCACGGTGTCCTTGCAGTACTGCCTTTGCTGTGTCATTCTCAGTTCTCTCCCTCCACCAGCACTGACTCAAGGGAAGGAGTCGGGTGCTTTTCTGAGTAAAAAACCTCCTCAGGCACGTCCTGGGCTCCACAGGGTTTTGCCACTCAAGGGCTATGTGAAAGCTGCGTTGTTTTTCAGATGCCACAGCACCTTTAGTGGAGGAAGGAGACCACGAGGATCAGGGTGGTGTCGAACAGCACGGGGAGATCCCAGAAGGAACCACAGGTGAGGGAGACCGAGGTGCAGTTTCATCTCTTGATGCAGACAGAGCAGAGAGCTGGACTGGTCAGTGCTTTACCCTAACGCTGCAGAACCTCTCGCAGGCATGCTTTGCTCCTGGTGCCTGCTTCTTGCTTCTCCATGGCCTGCAGAAGTCATTCCTAGCTTATAATTGTCCTCTTGCCTTCCTCATCCTGGGGAAAACCCGCAGCCTTTTCTTCTCTCTTTCTCAGCTCCACATCTGAAATCTTTCTCTCTGGTCGCTGTGGTGGCTTCGCCTCCCATTTCCAGGCTGAGCGCTTCCCTGCTGGTCCCCAGCATCTCTGTCCCTCTGCCAGCAGCCCTGCCCTGCTGGAGAGGCTGTCGCCGCAGGGCCTTGCTGCTTGTCCCACTGGTGCTCTCGCTCAGCCCAGCCCATGCAGTTGGCTTTGAAGCAGCAGGTGAAAACCAGCCCACTGCAGCAGTTCTTTGGCTGCCGGCACCTTATAAGGATAATGCAGAGGAAGTGGAGTGGCTAATTCAGCCTGAACACTCTGTGGGGACTCACTGCACCTGGTTTTCCAGGGAGGGATGGGGGTCTTCCAGAGGCAGAGTAAGAAGGGAGTGAGCTGCAGCAGTGCTGTATATGTGCAAGAGAGGAGGAGCTCCTGGGGATGTCGGGTCTGTGTGTGAAAACCAAGTATGTGTACCCTGTGTGATAGCTTTTCCTGGAAGCATCAGGCAGGACCTGAGAGAAGCAGTGGGTAGAAATGGGCTTCTGCCAGTGTCTGGACGTTGAAACAAGCCTGCAGCGCGCTCCCTCGGGCACCCCGATTGTCTGCCAAGCAGCCAGTGCCCAGGCTGCTGGTGGACTGAAACGCAGCGTGGTTTGCCCACTAGCAAGGATGTGCAGTCTCTGGTTCTGACTGTCCCAGGCAGCCAGGAAGAAGCAGTGTGTCCTGAACTGAACAGTTTGGAAAATAAATAGGGAAAGCAGAGAAAGCCCTACTTTGACTGTAGAACTGAGACACACACATCAAATTTATTGAGCAGGTTTGAAAGAATTCACATAAACTGGAAAAAACCCTGATTGAGACAAATCATCGCTACTGTGAAGAAACTGTGCTGCATTAATGTACCAGTATTGCTGAAGGGTCAGGCTTGCATCAGACAGGCAAAACTGCTCCTTAAATTCCTGAAGTGTCAGATTTGTATCAGATGGGCTCAGATTTACTGGTGTCAGGTAACCTCAGCAGTTCATTACAGTAGGCCAGGCAATAGATGCCAAGAGGTAGGGCTTGGGTAGGAGTGGGGATTTGTGTGAGCACTGTTGGCAGTGTAAACGCTGCATGGGGGTAGAAGAGGAGGTAGAAATCCACAAGTTTCCCTGCTCCTGTACAGCCTGTTTTCTGCATCTCTGCCTGAAGGAGCTGCCACTGAAGGTGTGTGAGCTGGTGAAATGCTCCCCCAGGCTGGTACAGCACAGGCTGAAGAGATCTACTGAGATCCATCGACGTGGGGTGATTGCCTTTCTGATCTTACCCTGCTCATACTGCAGCACTGATGGGCAGGGCCAGCAGGGAGGTAAATAATCCAGACACACACTTCAACTTAATTCTTGTTTTGATGGTGTTTTTCCCATTCTTTCTCTGAACTGTGACCAGCTGAAGAGGCAGGTGTAGGAGCCACCCCCAACCTGGAGGACCACGCTGCAGGAGATGCCACTCAAGGTGAGTGAATCGTGGGGTGGTTCCTGCTGGCTCCTTGCCAGTGGCTTGGGAAGTTTCTTCTGTAATGCGAATGCTCTGTGCTGGATGGGCAGTTGTGCTCCCCCTTCCCAAACAGGGGAGGGTCACACATGCTTGAATGGCCCAACATCCTCATTTCAGGGAACTGCAGCTTTTCATGCGCCAAGTACCAATTCTAGGTGACTGAAACCCTGGTGCTTGTGTGCCTGCTTGCACAGCAGGGCATCCTTCAGGCTGGAAAGCGTAGTGAGCAGCACTGGGATGGTGCAGGTAGCCAGCAGGAGCTGCTCAGCAGTGAACAGAGTCAGTTTGGGGCCCAGCGTGGCACATGTGAAAGAAGCGACTTGTTTCTTTAATTATTATGGCTCTTTCTAACTTGAAACGTGTCTCAGACCTACTTGCTGATGACCTGACTTAAACATTAAGGGTGTTTTTTTCCTCATCCCAGTCTTTGGAAGTGTGATGGACAAAGCCAGGCACGGTGGGCAGTGGGGGTTTAATAGAGCATTAGTTCTGCATCTGTTCAGATGAGCCAAGAAATTATCCAGGAACCCCCTGGCTATCTGGAAAGCTTCTCCTTACTCTGCTCAGTTCAGACTTGACTGAAAAACTTCAGGAGGGGGTTTTCCCAGGGCACCCAGTGCTTAATTCTGTGCTCAACAGGGCACACTCATGGGTTCAAACTCGCTAGCACTAGTAGACCTCAGTGCTAATTTGGTGTGCTGGTTAAAATCTTCATTAAGCCCCTATTTTGTAAGGCAGCTTTCTGTGCAGTAGGCATAACAAATTCCTCCAGTTCCTTGGACAGCCAGCATCTTTCCTCCTCATGCCATTTACAGACCTCTTTTGTCTTTCAAAGTAGTAAACAGGCCTTTGCCTTCTCAGCTCAGGGCAGAATTCAGGTTATCTTTGCTTTCCATGCACAGATGAGCACAGTTGTGCTCAGTCTGCTCCCTGCTATTACAGGAAAACCTTTGCTTGCCTGCCCCATGGTTCTTGGACTAGTGACTCTTCTGTATTTAAATCACAGCACGGCTACAGAAAGGAAATGAAGCCCGTTGGCAGTAGGAGGAGTGAAGTTCTCGCTTGTGTTCCCTCTGGTTCTGGCTGCTCTTTCTCACCAGGTTTTTAAGAGGCCCTTTCCTTGCTGTCCTGGGATCTTTCATCTGTCAGACACAGGACACACAGCTGGAGCTCTGACACAACCTATACATGACATTTCTAGGTTCTTACGTAAATCGCTACTTCTCTGCAAGTGGACTGGTAATGAGATGCTGCTCTCTCCATGGTTCTCTGATTCAGAGGGAAGTGTCATTATCAATACTCACCCAGAGCCTTGGATATCTTGTTCCTAGCTACCTTCCTCCTTTGTGGTGTGGGATTTGAACAGCAAAGATGGAGCGTGTTCAAATGCTTCTGGAGTCTCAGGTGGAGAAGTGTCCTCTGATGGACACGTTTTGCTGTGCTGGTGTTCTGGCAGCTCTTGACCTTGTGCTGCACGTTTGCCTGAGAACCAGGAGCAGGTCTGGGACTGTGGAAGTGCAGCTGATGGACTCACTGCTGGTGCTAATGGTCATTCATTTGCAGGAGAGGTGAGCCAGGGTGTTCTGCTGGCTACTGCATCCAGCCCCTCAGATCCCCGTGGTTTCTTGATGCCACCTTTCAAATATGACCTCCCAATAGGTGCCAATTTAGGATTTATCTTAAACCACAATTTCCAAGTCTTTCAGTGGAAGCTTCACTTAACCATTCTGGTTAAAGTGGGGGGAACATTGGTAAAAGCCTGAGTCGATCTTGACTTCTTCCTTTCTTGTTTGTTAACCTAACAAAGCAACAATTGAAATCTCTGCTGTAGGGTTTTTAGTTTACCTCATCAGTGCTCAAAAAGACCAAGGAGTATTTGAAGCTGGACAAATTAGTAATAGAAGATGCACATTCTTACTAGGGCAGTTGACTTTAAAGCTATTTACCTCTGCTCAGGGTGAATTATCCATTGCTTGGTGCATCTTTGCTTCAGTTGAATGAATTTCTAACAGAAAAGCTCCAGCTCAACCAGAATATCTGGCTTAATGCAGCAATTGTTGGGTGAAATTGTAAAGATCTGTGTCATCCATGAGATCAGCCACAGACCATAATATTCTCTGTTACCCCCTGCCAAGAAAAAAAGAAAAAAGGAGAGAACAGTGTCTCCATGACCTCAGGTTTTGGGTTTTAAATGTCTCATTTTTCCTCTGCCCAAATGGCAGCAGCACTGGACCTCTGATTACCCTGAGGGGTGCACAGTCCAGAATGCTGTGGCAGTTCGGTTACAGCCACGTTTTTACTTACACTCCTTTCCTCTGAGGCTCTGCTGGCTCCCTAAGAGAGGAGACACAGGAGTGCTCTTCCCCAGGCTCATTAGCAGTAGAAGTGTTGTGGAGAAAAAAGCAGGGATGGTTAGAGCTCTGGGGGGATGTAACTTGTGCCCTGGATGAACATCTCCTGCAAGGGAGGAGAGGACTTAGAAGGGATTTGTTAGCCTGAGGAGCAGGGGAGGGTGTCTGGCCTGTTGTGTTCTGTGCCTTGACCAACCAACTGATGGTCCAGCAGCGGTGTTAGATGAGAAAATGGGTGTGTTTGGGGCTTCTGGAAACCTCTATCAGTGAACCCGCTCATAGAGCGCTGGTGTGGCAGACTTGGTTGGATACCTCAGTCACCTCTGAGGCTGTGTCCAGGGAGGAGTCTGGTCTCCCCTCACCGTAGCTGTCACTGTTCCTGATTGGGATCAGAGTTTCTTTAGAGGCAGAAGCCACTGTAGAAGTGAGTTGTCTGTTCAGTGGGGCAATGTGGGACTTGCTTTTTTCTTCTAGATTTAGAAATCTCTTGTCTCTCTTGAGCATTACATGTCTGACTGTTCTCTGACGTGCTAATTGTCTGCCCATGCTTCATACCCTGCACCTCTGACTGCAGGGGAGCCGAGCTCTCCCAAGCTCCAGCCTGGCCCCCAGGAGCGGGTGGGAGATGCAATGAAAGGAGAAAGCCAGCCCACAAAGCAGGTAGCTGGGGTTCTTCAGCAGCCTCTTCTGTCACGTGAAGTGAAGACTACAACAGCAGCACCCACCAGAATCGAGGTCACCATCCCAATACCCCTGGATATGTACCAAGACTCCAGAGCGTCTGAAGACAGCAGCGAGCTGTGGGATCATCGAGGCAGAGAAGGCATCGGGGTGGACCCAGCGCTGGGTCGTGGTGTGCACACTGAGGGGCTGGCAGCTGCAGATGGCCCCTCTGTTAAAGCTGGGCCATCTCCTTTGCATACCAGAGCCCCGTTAAAAGAAGATGCCAGTGGACAGGAAAGAGATGAGGACCGTGATATTGATGAAGCTTCTGAACAGCATTTGCTTTCCCCGCTGGGAAAAGCAGGACCTGAAATGGGCTTGTGTCCAGCAACAGCCAAGGAAACTCCTGAAGAACATGCCTTTGGAGAAAGCAAGTCCAAAGATGTCCTCAGAGAGGTGCCAAGAGAGGTACTTGTTGCTGAAACGGAGTCATGTATATCAGGAGAAGACCAAGAGGAGAGGAGGCAGCCATCGAGAGAGGAAGAAGACACAGATGTCACACCTTCAGAGCCTTCTGAAGTCATCTCCCAAAAAGAAGCAGAGCCCGGGGAGGGAGGAGATTCTGGACCCTTGCTAGAAACAGCCAAACTCCCTGTTGAATTAAAGGATGACATGGAAGACAAAGGTGCTCCTTTGGAAGAGTCTGTGGCAGACACAGGAGAACGTGGGACACCCAAGAAGAGACCGAGTGCCCACGCTGCAGATAAAGCTGTCAGCCGTGTCCCTCTCCTGAAAGGTGTGTGCAGCATTGGCCCTGAGCTCACACTGCCAGTGGCTGGCTCACCACAAGGCTGCCTGAACAGCACTTCAGCTTGCTGCCACCTCCTGAACCTGCTGCTTGGGAAATGGCCTGGACCTTTGCTGCCAACTGACCTACAGGCGCCGCTGCTTCTCCCTGCCCCTGCTCCCCTTTTAGTTTAACCCTGGGTGTCCTGGCCCACTCACCAGACCCTTAACGCTTCGGGCTTGTGTCCCTTGCATGGTGCTGGCATATCCCTGATCCTGCTTTGTTCATCTGGTTTTGATTTGATTTCCTTGGATCTGTGGGGTGGGCACCTTAACTGACTCCTGGCACCTTCCCAGAGAAGATGAAGACTGGATGGATGGCATGTTGGAGTGGGGCTAACCTGGCGCACGCTGCAGCTTGTTCCAGTGAGATATGTGCCATCTGGTTTGCATGTGTCCACTGTCCAGTAACTCTTTGCATTGGCTTTCCAAAAGAGGAGGGAGGAGGAAAAAGGCAGGTGAGATGGCAGGTCTAGCCATGGAACGGGCCCCACAGTGGTCTGCTTCACAGAATCACAAGGTTGGAAAAGATCTTTAAGATCATCAAGTTAACCGTTCCCATCCTATGCTAAACCATATCCCTAAGTACCTCATCTACCCTTTTTTAACACACCCAGGGAAGGTGACTCAACCCCCTCCCTGGGCTTCTTGTACTTCTCCCTTAAACATCTGCTGCTGACTGCTGCAGGAGGCCAGGTCTGCAGCTGGCTGGCTGCTGCCCGTGGCACGTCCTGTGCTCTTACAAAGCATCCTGCTCCGAGCCCTGTTCTGGATGCTGTGTCCTTGGTGGTCTGATGTTGATGGCTGTATTTGGGGTGCTGTGTGTGTAAGCCTGGCTCCTGGGTGCATCTAACAGCTGGCAGGGCAGGCAGAACCTGGAGCTGCTGTGTTCATGCAGCAATCTCAGTCTTAGCTGTCTTGGGTGAAGATCTGAGTCCACCCCTCAGAGCACAGGCATCCCTGCCAGCAGAGCAGCTCTTAGACCTTTCCCTTCTTCCAGGGCGATTTTCCACCTTTGTGGGGGTCAGAGGGGTGTCACTGGGGGCCCTGCTCAGTGGGCAGATGTGGGTTTTGCAGCGAGTTGTGCTAGCAAACTGGCAGCAGGACACTCACCGGGTTGTACCTGTTCTGGCCCTCCAGGGCCTGGCCTGGGGGAGGCTCTGCTTTTCACTCCAGTGCCACATCCCAGCTGGCTTGGCTGCTTCCATTAGCTTGGAGATCGTGCACCTGCCTTTCTGGTTTGTGGCAGAGAGAAGTGTGCTCTTTGCTGCTTGGGGCTCATGGAGAAATTGTTCATGCAGCTTTTTCCATCGGAGCTGAAGCTCATAACACATTTCTCATTGTTCTCCACCTAATAAACCAGTGGGAAGCTTCACCCATGTGCTGCAGGACATCAGCATGGCTTGCTGCTGCTAGCATCAGAGCCTGGAAATGATGGTGGGTTGGGGAAGCATTGCCCAGGGTCAGACAGTTTCTGACTCAACAGGAGAAATTCCTTTAATGAATAGTCTTCAAAGACAGAGATGCTTTTGGGCTGTTGAGCTCCAGTCCGTAGTTGAGTTGAATTTGGGAAGGGTAGTGCATCCAGCGGCCCTGGGAGTGGTTGCTGGGATGGGTCAGGGTCATCAGTGCTGGATTAACCACATTATTCCTGTCACTGGGAAAGGGCTGACCCCTCAGGGCAGGTTTCCAAAACACTGGGGAATATCATCAGCTTTTCCTCACAGACTAGGGAGGAATTAGCTAAAGACTGGGAAAAGGGGCTTTGTTATGCGTGCCTGATAGGACAAACATTACTTTCTCCCTGTTTCTAATCTCCTAATTAGCAGTACTGCAGTCTGTTGTGCTTGTGGACTAATGGAAGCAAACACTAAGACACTGTCAGTCACACTGTGCTTGTTGGCTGTTGTCCTACTTGGTTCCTAAAACCTTAAGACCCTGCAGGGTCTGACCCAGATGGAAGGCGCGGTGCCTGCTGGGGAGGCAGAAAGCCCTGTGTCAGGAGAGATGGGGAGGAACAACCACCAGCTATAAAAACACTTTGCTGGGCTAATACAGGGAACAGCAGCTTTAAATGAGATCGTGGGCAACCTGGTACCCTTCAGTTTTAGTCTTAATTGCTGGTTTGAACCAGTGAGTGCTTTGAGGAGGGAGGGAGACTCATGTTTAGGGTTGAAGTGAACAGTCCTGTGCTAAATTGAAAATATGAACACAAATCTGGACAGAATCATAGGACTGTTTAGGTTGGAAAAGACCTTTAGGATCATCAAGTCCAACTGTTAACACAGCACTGCCAAGTCTACCACTCAACAATGTCCCTATGTTTTAAATACCTGCAGGGATGGGGGCTGCACTGCTGCCCTTGGCAGCCTGTTCCAGTGACTGATAATCCTTTGGGTGAAGAAATATTTTCTAATCTCCTGTTTAAACCTCCCCTGGCCCAATTTAATGGCAGTTCCTCTTGTCCTGTCGCTTGTTTCTTGGGAGAAGAGACCAACCCCCACCTGGCTACAGCCTTCTTTCAGGGAGTTGTTCTGCAGACCCTTCCCCACTCTGCTGCCCTTCTCTGAACCCGCTCCAGCCCCTCAATGTCCTTCTGGTGATGAAGGGCCCAAACCTGAACCTGGCACTTGAGGGGTGGCACCCTCAGTGCTGAATGGTCTCTGCCCTGGTCCTGCTGGCCACACTATGTCAGACACAAGCCAGGATGCTGTTGGCCTGCTGTCCACCAACACCCCTAGGTCCCTTTCCCTTGGGCAGCCCTCCAGCCGCTCCTCCCCAGTCCCGTATTGTTGCCTGGGGTGGTTGTGACCCAAGAGCAGGACCCAGCTGTGACCCTTGTTGGACCTCAGACAGTTGCCTTGGCCCATCGATCCAGCCTGTGCAGTTCCCTCTGCAGAGCCCTCCCACCCTGAAGCACACCACCACTCCCACCCAACTGGTGTCACCTGTGGCATCCGACTGAGAGTGCCCTTGATTGATAAAGATACTGAGGAGAACTGGCCCCAGTGCTGAGCCCTGGGAACACCAAAACGGTCTCACACCGACCTTGTTGCATGTGCCTGATGCTCCAGGGATGACTGGAGACTCTTATCTGTGCACAGGATAGTCCATTAACCCAGAGTGTTGATGTGTGAGTATTTCTGCAAGAAATGAGTGACTCTGTAATGTTTCCAACTGCAGTATTGAACTGGAAGGAGAGCAGGGACATAGAACACCCCCCAGCACGTGTGTTGCTGTAGCACAGGCGTTGTCTCCCTGGAATTTAATGACCAGTCCCAGGAAAACTGTCTGTGTTTCCATTTGTCAGGTCGTATTGACAAGGAAGGGACTGAAGCTGAGGAAAAGAAGCCGAAGGTAAGCTAAGCAAGAAACCCACTAAGTGCTGTGCCTGTTCCTGGCCCCCTCTCCTGCTCTCCTGGGCTGTGCCTCTTAGGACACCTTCCCATCACCTTCCATCCTTCCATCTTTCAAAAGCAGTTTCATTTTTATTTCCCTCACCCTGGTTTGGATGGTGCAATCCGTGGTTATCTTTGAGAGCGAGGAAGGGACCAAACCTACACCAAAACATGTGGCTCATGGGCTTGGGTGGGTGGTGAGAGAATTTATTTTCTCAGCCTGAGATTGGGAAGCAGCCGACTGGCTTTGCTGGGACAGACTGGTGTGAAAGCAAACTCAAAACTGGGGAGGTCTGTACTGGGGACAAGCTGTGTGACAGCGCAAAGAACAAGAGGGATAATTAAAAAGCATAGAGAACTGAGGCCTTGTGGCTGCAGTGTTTGGGTAAGGAACAGAGTTTAATAGTGGGTGCCCAAAATTTGGAGGTCTCCATCCCACTGCTGCTGTAGTGGAGGTTGAGCTCAGCTGGCCTCGGGTGCCTGGGCGCTGCAGGGACAAGCTGAGGGGCAGGTCAGTGGGGGGAGAATTAAAGGTGAGAAACACATTGGTCTTGAAACAATGTGGAACTGGGTCTTTCTCTAGGGAGGTTTGGGGGGACCTGGGAGCAGTGAGCTGCGTCTCCCAGGGATGCTGGTGGTGGTGGTGCTGTACCAGCAGCCTCATCGCCAGGGGGGCACAGAGAGAGTTTGGGAGCAAACAGAGCAGTTCAGGGGGCAAAACGTGCCCCTGGTGTGGAGGGTGGTGTCAAGGACAGGCTGGCACGGGGTGACACATCCCCCAGGAAGGGGCTTGAGTGGTACTGCACACCTCTGCTCCTACTGTGTGGGAGGCAGAGACCAGAGGTATCCCACATCTGCCAGTGCAGCTGTGGGACCCCTGGGCCCTGCAGCTCTGTGCTGCAGGGAGAGGGTGCTGCCACCCATCGTCTGTCCCACACCCAGTTCTGTATTGCACCTTCTAACCCTGTTTCTCATCAGCAAACCCTTTTGTTTTCCTCCCATACTGATTTTTTTTTCATTATTTGTTCCAATTTTATTTTGTTTCCATGTTTAAGAAATCCTCACCTTCCACTGCCAAACCCCCAGGCGATAGACCCTCCATCCCCCCCCAACGACACACCTCCTCTAGCACAACCCCTCCGAAAACACCCTCCAGCCCTGCCTCCACCTCTAAACGAGTCTCTTCTGTCACATCCCGACCTGCCAGTATGGGAACACAAGAAAGGAAAGCCAAGGTAAGGAAAGGGGATGGGAGAGAGGCAGAGTTGCCTTGGGAAGTGCCTTAAGGCATTCCTGACGTCCGATGGGCAGCCTCTCTGCGTTGGATTCAGTGGAGAGGATGGGATGTGCTTCTCCTTCACCTTCCAGTGCTGCAGTTTTGGTGTTTGAAGTGACAATACCTCACTGCTACAGAGCACTACGTGGTCTCTCAGAGGCATTTCCAGGTTCTCTTCATGCTCTCTCCTCCTCCTCTTTGTTGTGCAGCTTTATGCTGTGTTTTATGGTTGTGTTGGCTGTAAACAGCAGATGTGTTTGAGATGAGCCAGATCTGCCAGGTGCTGCACAGAGAATAGGATATGCACACATGTCCCTGGATATTCCACAGTGGATATAGCTGGGAGTTTCCCTTTATGGTGGTTTAATCCTATGAGTACACCCGTGGTGAGGGAGGGAACAGAGATTGCGGGTCACGGCGGATGTGGTTTTACTGTGAGAGGGACTGGGATGCCTTGGGACCAGGCAGCTTGTAAACTGTCACTTCTTCATGAGCTTTTGTGTGCAGACCAGTGATAGAAAGTGATCGATTTGAGGAAGCTTTTCAGCAGGATCAGAAGACAATAAATAGCGTGGTGCTGTTACATGTTAGAGTGTTCCAGGTGAGGATGAAGGAGATGCTGGTGTTGGGAGCCTGGCACTGTACTCCTGACTGCTCTGGTCTAGCCAGTGGATTTATTTCCCTTCTGTACAACATTGTGGCAGGACAAGGGAAACAAAATGATGGAATTTAGAGAATAAAGGAGTTGAATGTATTTTTTTAACCAAGCCTGAGCTGAGCATGCAGTGTGGAACGTAGCTGAGGCTGAGAACTCATATGGGGAAGCGGCACAGTCACTCTGCCAGCTCAGGAGTGACTGTGTGGTGGTTGTGGCAGGTGTTGTGATGGCTGCGGGGTGTGAACAGGCGCGTCACCGGTGCCTGCATTTGGGGAAGCCCCCGTCGAGCTCCTGTGGGCTGTCAGGGTAGGAAGCAGGCGGGTCGCGTGTGGCGCTGGTCCCTGAAGGGCGGTAGCCCGTCCCCAGGCACTGTGCCCCCACCACATCAGCCTGTCCCCCCTTGCACCCCCAGGGCCCGGAGATGAGAGGTGGCACGAAGGCGGCCACACCACGCTCTGCGGCCGGGCAGGCGCAGAGGAACTCCACCAACGCCACGCGCATCCCGGCAAAGACCCCCACGGCTCCCAAGACACCTCCCAGCTCCGGTAGGTGATGGCGAGAGCGACCTGCAGCCACCTTCCCACGGTGTGTCTCTGACTCTGGGGGCGCTGCTGTGGTGGTGCTCGCAGGCAGTGACGGGGAGGGTAGCGAACAAACCTGCCCCCGGTGCAGGCTGGGGCACTGGGTGGGGTCTGCGTGGCGATTCGCAGCTGCTCAGCCTTGACGTGGGGCTGTGGGTGCAGAGCTAAGGGTGGTTCCTCTGAAATGAGCCTTTCTGGGTCTACTGTGGGAGAGGGCAATTGCTTTATGCCTTTGGGATTTCCTCCAATTTGGAAGATGTAGGCAGCTCTTTTTTTTTTAATCCATCTATTCCTTTTTTCTTGATGATATTTCACAAAGACCAGGGGCAAGAGGATCAATTCTTCGATTGCAGGAATGGAGATTAGCCCATTATTCTCAGAGAAGAAAATCCCAGAAAGCATCAGGCGTTGTGAATTTCCATTAAAATGGTGCATTTCACTGAATATGTATATTTTTCATACTTAACCAGAGCTGCATAAAACCTTAAATCAATTAAATTTCCAACTTTATTATGTTTAAGCATCTTTCTCATTCATTAAACAGGCAGAAAGGAGCAGAAAAAACCACCTCCTGCAGCAGCAAAGTCTGAGAAAGGTGATGTTTAAGGGTTTTCTTTTCTTCCATTTCTTTTCAGAACGGGGACAGTTCTGAGCTGCTCAGTGATCAGCTTTATTACATAAAATAATCTACTAAAAAGGCTTCCAAATTTCTAATGGAAAAGTGGGCTTGAGTAGCTTGTCGTGCATGCCAGGGCGTTGGCTGGGGTGGGGAGTCTTACCTAAGATCCAGACAATGAAGACCCATCTTCCTTCTGAGATACTGGGAAGTTGCCTGTAATCATGGATTTCACTTCAGAATGTAGCAGAAGGAAGTGCAGCCACCTCCCCCCTGCTGATGGTCTGCACTGGGCTCAATGGGTGGGCCCTGGGACTGGGCAGATCAACCCCACAAAGGCAGGCAGCGAGCGGGGACGGGGGTTCCCTGCCCAGGCTGCTTACCCTGTGCTTGCCTTCCTCTGTCTGCAAACTTCAGGTGAGCAGCCAAAGTCCGGAGACAGAAGCGGTTACAGCAGTCCCGGCTCCCCCGGGACTCCAGGCAGCCGTTCCCGCACTCCCTCTCTGCCCACCCCACCAGCCCGGGAGCCCAAGAAGGTGGCAGTGGTTCGCACCCCACCGAAATCTCCCGCCTCCGCCAAGAGCCGCATCCAGCCCTCAGCTGCGCCCATGCCTGACCTGAAAAACGTCAAGTCCAAAATTGGCTCCACTGAAAACCTGAAGCACCAGCCCGGAGGTGGCAAGGTAAGAGTGGGCTCTGCTGGCCAGGGGCCTGTCCGTGGGACAGCGGGTGCCTGGTGTGCTGCAGCTGGGAGGGGAGGGGAGAGCCCTCCCTGGGTCAGCAGCAGCCTGGCAGCGGGCAGCCGTGCTTCAGCTGAGCTCCAGTCAGATTTTGGAGATCTTTGGGCTGATGGGCTTGGGTGCTTGTCCTGAAATTGCTTGCCTGGCTTGGTGCAGTGCAGCTGTCCCACAGAGAGGACTGCAGAGACCTTGTGATGTGGCTTTTATGGGGTGGTGTGTCAACATATGGACTGGCTGCCAGGGGAATGACATTCCCTCATGGTGTCCAGTTAGGGAGAGCGAATTGTGGCCTGCAGCCCTACAGAGTCACAGAGTCAGGGTTGTGTTTGTGGATCCTCTCCTGTGTGATCTGGAGCAGTCCCTTCAACGCCACCTCCGTTTTCTCCTTAGTGAGTGGACAGGGTGGTCCCCTCCCTGTGAGGGTCCCAGGCTCAGCAGCAGTTTTCAGAACACGGTGATTTTGGATCCAACCCTTGGCAAGGGTTTGGATCACGTTCTGCAGTCAGGTGCTGTCTTGCTACCTGACATGGTCAGAACTGGTGGCACTATTATCCTTTCAACCACTTTTCACTCCCAGAGTGGCTGTTTCATGAGCAGTAAAGGGAACTCCCCCCTCAGGGTGCTGGGGAGCGAGGGTCTCAGGGTAAAATTTGCAGGCCCAGCAGAGGAGAGTTTGGGTGAGGGAGCGGTGGGAGCAACTCGTCCCAAGAGGAGCAGCGTGCGGTTACGTGGCTCCAGCTGCAGCACTGGCTGCTCAGCACCCACCCAAGGCCTTGCTGGATGTGGAAATGTCCCGAGGCTTTCATGAGATCCTCCTTGCTGCACGGGTGGAAGCATGAAAGCACCTGGTTCTTCTGACTGGTGAAGGCCCAGAGGCTCTTGTAGAGCTGTTAAGGGACAGACCTGCACATCGGATGGCCAGGGCGGTCAGGAGTCCCTGCCTGTCCCCCTCCCCCAGGGGTACTGCCCCACAGGCCTTGCTCTGCGGCTGCTGATGCCACAGGGCTGTGACAAACGTCCCCCATGTGTGGTGGGTGCCATTTGGTGTGACCAGGTAACTCTGTGGCTCTGAGCATCCCACTTTGGCACCGGGGGAAGCTTTGAGATGGCTCCTCCTCTCCACCCTGAAGAGCAGCGTGCCTCTCTGTTTCCTTGCCTGTGCCTTTTGCTGTGGCCAGTGATTTACCAGACAACAGCTTGGCTTTGTACTGCAATCGGGGGGGGCTCTGGTCGTGAGCAGAGCAGGATGTGTTCTTCCAGCTGCCTGCACCCCAGCCTTTCTTCCTCCTTAGCAGAAAGGTGTCAGTTTTTCCTGCTACCTCCCCAAAACACTGCTCTGTGGGGATTTTGAAAGGAACCCTCCTGTTTACTGAGATTTGGTTAAATTGTTCTCTTGTTGGTTTTAGTCTTTCTCTCTCGGGCAACATGTTGTTTCTTGTTGTCACTGAAAGAGAATTTGTTCCCAAATTCACCAGTTGAATTTGGGACAGTTAATTGCTTTTTGCAGGGGAGAAGGGCTGGATGCTCAGGGGGTTTGTAGGACGTGAGGCAGCTCTTGGCAGAATGGTTGCAGCTGGAGCAGGAGAGGCTGATCCCATGAGTTTGGTTTTAGAGCTACCATGAGAACTGGGTCTGGAACCAGTTCTCCACAGAGATTTCAGCCCCCCAGCCATGGGGAGCATGTGCCAGGAGTTAGCCAGGCCAGATCTCTTGCAGTATTTCTGCGTTGTCTGAGCACTTGTCGTTGCTGGGTCACTGAATGCTGCTCTGGCAAAGCCTGGTCTAGCAGAACTGGGTCCTGATTTGCAGGATTAGTTGATGCAAACTTGGAAAATGATGCCAGAGGGGTGTGTGTTAGCCTTGGTGCTTCTCATCCTGAAGATCCAGGGTACAGTGAGATCCTCAGGATGAGATCTGCTTGCACAGCTGGCTGGGGACGTGCTGAACTGGGGAGTGAGGTCGCCTGCTTAGTCAGCTTTGGGGACCTGGTGGTGCGGTGTGGTGTGCCGCTGCTGTCCTGCAGGCTGCTGCCTCTTCCTCTCATCAGGGTTGTGCTTCAGCCAGGCCTGTGTGCCCGCTGGTTTTTACCTGCGTTTACCTCTGGTTTACACTTGCACAGGTTGGAAAGGTGCTCTGGCCTGTGTAGGGGAAGGAGCAGGTGCTGTCCCCATCCTTGTGTTGTCCGCGACAGCTGCTCCCACGATGGGGTCACGCTGGTGTGGCTGCCCCTGGAAACCCAGCTGGGGAAAACAAGCCTTGAAGGAAGCTTAATTAGTACAAAGCTCTGTGTGCTGGGAGAGGGAGGACGGGCCTTGGGACTGGAGGGTGAAGTTAGCGTGGTGTGTGGCTCCCCTGTGGCACCGAGTCACTTCCAGCCCCTGCTGCCCGGGGTGGCGTTGGGAACGTGCTCTAGAGCTGCTGCTTTGGGCCGTGCTGCGCCTTTCCTCAGCTCAGCTGCGCGGGAGGAAGGACCCCGCAGGCGTGGGACCGCATCCCTGGCAGCCTTTGCTTTTTCTCTCGGTAACTGTAGAGGGAGTTTGAGCCCCGCGGAGCGCAGAGCTCGGGCACCCTCTCCCAGCCCGTGCTGGGCACACCGCTGCTCTCCAGCCTGCTGGCACCACCCCGCTGCGCCCGTGTGCCCAGTTCGCTGAAGCTGCTGAGATGTCAGGCCCCATATCTCTGTCCTAGAGAGGCGGCGTGCTGCCCAGCCTGAGATGGGGCTGAGCAGGCGTTTGTCCTCTCAGCTCCATCCTTCAGTCTCTGAAGAAGCCAAGTCTGGCAGCACCAGTGCCTTCCAGTGTTTGCTGCCCAGTGAGTTCCCTGTTTTGTTCAGTGGAAGAAAACGGGGTTAACTGGCTTTTTTGCTAGTGTCTCTGGCCTGGAAACCAGGGCTGCTTTGCTAGCCAGACGTATCCATCTCTAGCTGTAACCTTCCCACCTCCAGCCCATGAGTAGACAAATCTATGCCGCAAGCCAGAGGTTCTCCTTTGCACTTGGCACTGGGTCCTGGTTTTAGTGGTGTAACTCATGGTCAAGCTCCAGATAGTCATGATGTTTCTCACACTCTTTTCTGGCTACCAAAGGTGCAGATTATTAATAAGAAGCTGGACTTTAGCAGCGTTCAATCCAAGTGTGGCTCAAAGGATAATATCAAACACATCCCAGGAGGAGGCAGTGTGAGTACCTTCACACTTTCAATGCACTATAACAGTTCTTATTCTAAGTGGCATGTTGTATACACTAAACCACCAATGCTATCTGCAGCGACCCTGCCATCAGATAGCTATTGGTGACGTGCAATGACTCTTTTCTGGCTACCAAAGGTGCAGATTGTTAATAAGAAGCTGGACTTTAGCAGCGTTCAATCCAGGTGTGGCTCAAAGGATAATATCAAACACATCCCAGGAGGAGGCAGTGTGAGTACCTTCACACTTTGAATGCACTGTAATAATCCTTATTATTAGTGGCATGTTGTATACACTAAATCGCCGATGCTATCTGCAGCGACCCTGCTGTCAGATAGCTATTGGTGACGTGCTGTCATTTAACCCCATTAACCCAAAGACATGGTTAGATGAACCCTAACAAGTCCTGGACATGCCTGACATGGACAGAACTAACTGACCTGTATAGAAACCATGTCTGTAACAAACATCCCGTTAACTCAAAGGCTTTACGCTACCTGGAAGCCTCGATGCCTCATTGTCTGCGGGGCGGGTGGCCTCTCGCAGACAGTGACGTAGTTGCTGGTGCACTAGATGGATAGATCTCTAAATGAACACAGTCCTCGTTCCTTAATGGACTGCTAAATTACACGTGACTTGCACAACGTGTGGAAGTGCAGGTTCCTGCCCATTCCCATCAGGCAAGTATGATCCAGGCAAAGATGAAGCACCTCCTTGCAGATGAATGTGTCCGGCAGTGCCCGTGGAGGCTGAGCCTAAAGCAACACTGAGTTAATTGATTTGAACGCTGGCATTTCCAGCCATTCCCAGATAAACAGCCAGACTCAGCTCTCCCTTACTGTGCCAGAAACCTGGAGAAGCTCCACAGAGGTTGGTGGGTTTACACCAGTCTCTCTGGAGACAAGAGTTTGGGTCCAGGAAAGATGAAGGACCAAGGAAGGAGCATCACTGAGACCTCAGACAGTGCGACCCAAGGTCTGTGGTTGCCTGGTCTGCAGCTACCTGGGGGAGCTACACTGTGCCCCTCAGGTGTTGCTTGATGGATTTTCTTTGTGCTGTTTTTGAGCTCTGTGGATGCCTTCCTCAAGAAGCTGAGTGCTGCAGAGGGCTTGGCACATAAGCATCGGGACCTAACTGGGTTTGCAACCTCTGTCTTGAATTTGATGTGGTTCTGCATTTATTTAACGGGCCACAGGAGCTGCTTTGCAGAGGTCAGACCTCAGTGAAGCAGGTTCCATGCTTGTCCTGCTCTCTTACCCCAGGGTCCTGTGCTGGCTGGACTGCCTGGTACGTGGTGGAGCAGTTGTTATGCCAGCAGCTCGCGTTCATCACGAATCGTCTGTGCTGTGGCTGGTAATTGGCTTCAGCACAGGTTGGTGAGCTCATCCTTTTCTCCACTGAGAGCTCACACCATGGGCAGGAGTTCCAGCTGCAGTGGCTGCAACGGGATAAGAATGATCTGGATTTTTTTTTGGCTGGAGGTTGTCATCCCTCCCCAGGCTCTGCCAGCAGCGAGAAGCACGCGATCGCTGCCTGGCTGCGTTGACACAGAACACGGTGGCTGAGCTCTGGGTGTGGGTGCTCGGAGCACAGCCCTGTGCTGACATGCCCACAACGTGGTCGCACAGGCTGTCCTGACAGAGAGCTGGGCCTTGGGGCTCCTCCAGTAGAGGGGCAACAGGAGACCACCATGGTTCAGTGGCCAGCATGGCTTAATCCTCCTTGCTGCTGTCAGCAGTGACTGCCAGCCCAGCCTTCGTGGCCTCAAGAGAGCTATTGCTGCACCAACCTGGTGTTGGTACCTCTTTTTTTCCTTTAAATCCAGTGGATGCTCTGACAAAGTGATGTGTTAGGCAAAAACTGACCTGAGCACTGCTGACCCTGAGAGGTGGGATCCCCAGGTCTCTGGCACTGGTTTCCCAAACAAGGAACTCTGTGTCCCTTTTCCTTTCTTGTTGAAATGGGGAGGACCCTTCTCTGCTCCCCAGCAGCACGGTAAGGGTTAACAGAGTCCTGTCCATATAAACAAAGGAATTGGAATGGGAGCAGAAAGTGTTTCAGTTGTGGATTGCTTGCTCTGGAAATGGGAGGTCTTTCAGAAAGCCCCAGGTCCCAGTGGTGCCTGAATTGCTTATAGACCCTTCGGGGTCACGGTTGGGATGGGAAAGGCGCCAGCCGTGCTTTCGGGGTCTGTTCCCTGCCTTCCCACCGCATCGAGCTCGCCTGCTCCTTTCCCAGCCCTGTCTTCATGTCTGTCTCTGCGATGTCTTCCTAGACCCCAGGGTCGCTTTTCTCCCCTCTCTCTGTCTCCACTCTCTGTCCCATGTGCCTCTTGGTGTGCGTGAGCATCAGAGACGAGGCTGGCGCCGGACCTCTGTTTCCCACTTCTCCTGGCTGCATGGTGGAGGGAGCAGGGTTTTTCAGTGATGTGCACAGCCCTGGTCCAACCCCTGGCTCAGAGGGTGATGGGCCTGGTGGCCATGGGGATGACAAGAGAAGGGAAGGATGCGCCTTCACCCCGGGCTGTGAGCCAGCACAGGGTGCTCCGGTGTGATGCAGAGTGGTGACTACAGCAGATCCTTTGTGCTGGTGTTTGGCCACCTTGGTCTGGAGCCTCCCTGGCTGTGTGGAGGAGTCATCTCCTCTGCCAAGGCCCCCTTGATACTGGCACATCCTTCCCAAGAACAGCACACCTGCTGTGGTGGTTGGTGGAAGCACAGTGGGCACCGGATGCTCCCGTGAGCTCCAGGCCATTTCTGAGAGCCAGACACTTCCCTGTGAACAGGAACCAACCTCGAGGTATCCATGAGGATCTCTCCTGCACAACCTCACTGAGTACAGCAGTTGCTGGTTCACACATAGGTGTGAGTCCAAAACCAGGGTCGAGGGTAACTTCAGGGGGGTTTGGGACTGTTCTCTCCCCCCCCACCTTGCCTCCTGCTCCTGATGTAGCCGGTGTGTATGTGCTGTGGTTTGCTGTCCCTGCCACTCCTGATGCTCCCAGACCCGGTGTCTTCCAGCGTGGTGTTTAACCGCCGGTGTAACCACTGAACAGCCCCACGTTAACCCTGTGTGTGTGTCCCGTGGAACCCGCTTGTCCGTGCGCAGGAGGCTGCTGCACCCAGGTGGGACTGGGGCAGCCCCGGCTCAGAGACCTGATGGGTAACAGGAAAACCAGAGCGTGGTACCCTGAGATCCTGTTGTGGTTGGATATCTTGTAACTGCCATTTCCATTTGTAGTATGTGAAACCCTGCCAGGAGTTTAGACTTTGCTTTGCTTTTTTTAACCCTTATTTCCATTTCAGCATTTTTCAGAAATGCATATTTTTGGTTACTCTTTTAAAAGTTCTGTGCACATTGATCATTTCTGTTCTTTCAGTTTTTGTGGACATAAGCTTTATGTTTTACACCAGAAAAGGTATTTATTTTTTACGTTTTTCTCTCTGGTATATCTCCTTCTTTTTGGATGATGTGTATGCAAATCTTAATTAATTACCACTCCACTTTCTCTCTCACTTAAAGCACTTTAAAATTGCCTCTACTTCCCCCCTCTGTGGAGAGGTGATCTCGTGCATGCTGACATGTTAAGAGGCTACTGCACACGGGCATTAATGATCTCCCGTTTCTGATGACGGTCTCTTTGGTACTGTTAATCCTCCTGGGGTGTAAACTGTCCTTTCCCTCGAATCCAGATCAGGTGCCGGTGTGTGTTGTGCCTCCCCCTCCCCAGGGTGCCCGGGGGGCAATAAGCTCATCACCTTTTCCTCTCTCGCACGGACAGGTTCAAATTGTTTACAAGCCAGTCGACCTGAGCCACGTGACATCCAAATGTGGTTCCTTGGGCAACATCCATCACAAACCAGGTACCTTTGACACCTCAGCAGACCCCAGCTCCTTCTCTGCAGCCTGCCCTGGCTGGCACAGGCACTAACCCTGCTCATGCTCTTCTCTTCCAGGTGGTGGCCAGGTGGAGGTGAAATCTGAGAAACTGGACTTCAAAGATAAGGTGCAATCGAAAATTGGGTCCTTAGATAACATCAGCCACGTCCCTGGAGGAGGAAATAAAAAGGTAAAGGGGTGCTGGCTTGTGAGCAGGCGTGATGCTCTGCTGTGAGTGTCTGTCTGCCCTGTGAGCAGGCAGGCAACACAAGAGTGGTTGGACCCTGCTCATGTGGCTCATCTTGGGGGTTGGACCCGATGATCTCTTGAGGTCCCTTCCAACCCCTAAGATTCTGTGATTCTGTGATCTTTATCCCTCACGGCCTCTCCTCTGCTCAGCCAGCAGTGCTTCTTCCCCAGTGCTTGGAATGGTTTGTTGCCTGTGCTCTTAGTGTAGGGGGGTGTGTGTCACTCCTTCAGAGCACAGCCAGCGCCCTGCCCTGAGCTGCCGCGGGCAGGCAGAGCCTTTGCCAACAGGGAGGATTTTACCCATGGCAGAGCTGTGGGGATGGCAATCCGTCCTCCTCCCAGTGCAGGGTGGATGTCAGCGCTGTCCTGTGGGTTTCTGCTCTGAAGTTGGTGCAGAAACACGTTTGTGCCTCAAACCTTCTGCCTTATGGAGGCACAAAGCACCTGACTGAGCACCACCGGCACCGACCGCTCTGTGCTGTGCCCGTTACTGCCGGCAGCCTGGCACAGGGCTCAGGCTGCTGCCCAGGTGTCGGCTCCCCAGCGAAAGAGGCGTGTGAAAGGCTGAGGAGCTTTGTTTAGAGGAGGTGACTCTGCAGCAGACCATCACTTCAGAGGGAGGGCGATCAGCTGAGACTGGCTGAGGACTCTGTGGGGAGCGCTCGCCTGTGAGGGGGGCTTGAACTGAAAGACCAGAGTCAGCTCAGGTGACACAATGACACCGCAGGAGCCCAGTCTGCAGGAGGCTGGGATGGTTACTCCATGGTCAGTCTTAGCTGCGTAAAGCACCCTGCAGCCTGGCTCCAGGGACGGCCAGGTCCCCTGCGGGCAGGGCAGCGGGGACACAAGGTAGACACGGGGCTGACTCCAGCCTGGTGACACGTGTGGGTGGATTTCTCTGGGGAAAACGTGCGGTTTGGCTTGCTTGGGTTTCAACCCCTTGTTTTCCCAGTGGGAGGGGAAAGCTCTGTCTCAGCTCCTGTACTTCAGCACTTTGTTCTGTGCACCTCCCAGCTCTTGGTCTCCCAGCAGCTCTGGCCTGTCGCCGAGGGATCGCTTGACTTCCTTACCCTTCTCTCTCTGCTGCTATGTATCAGACTGCCCTGTGCTTCCCTTCAGCCTATTTTCATGGGGGTTTTTACCATGACAGTGACGATTCTTTCATATCCTACACATTCGCTGGGCCATAGTTCGAAGAACTTGCCCTTTGGAGGGGGAGTGTCCTTGTAGGGCTGTGACCCAGCATCCCCTGCCTCAGCCCTCCTGCTGCCCAACTACACACCCAGTGGGGGTTGTTGATGGCACTGAAGCTCCAGTGCTCCTGCTATGCTTCCCTTGTCCAGCCCACTCCCATGTGCACGTTGGCACCAGGGACCATCCCTGCCAGTGCTGCACCGAGGTGGGACACACTGTTTGGAGGGATGGGATGGGATGCAGTTGAGCCCCATCACCCCTCAATGCAGAGTGGCTGGGGGAAGCTCCGCTGCCCCTTCCCCATGTCCCCAGTCCCCTCCTTGCTCTGTGACACAAAAGATTTGGATTTGGACTCAGTTCTCCTGGCTGAATGCTGGTTCATGTGCCAGCATGTACTGGGGGAGCCGGGGTGCTCTGTGCTCCGCCGAAGCCCCTGGGCCGGCAGCGTCTGCTCCCCTTTGCTGCACATGGAATGCTTTCCTCCCCAACTCCAAGGGCAGTTGCTGTTCTTCCTGTGAGCCAGGGAGTGGCCCTGTTTTCCAGTGCTTTTTCTCCCCAGTTTTCTATTTCCTGCCTTTTTCCTTCTGGTTGCCACACATTGGATCCTGGTTTGGGTTTTTTTTTTTGTTGCTGATGCGTTTTTTTGCCCCCCCCGCCCTGGACGGGTCTCTTCATCTGCAGAGAGAGAAAGGCAAGGAAGACAAGACCCATCCCCAGGCTGCTCGGAGCCCGAGCCCAGACTCCGCTGGGCTCCAGGCCCTGGTGCTGGAGCCACCCACTCCCGCGGAGAGCCAGCTCTCAGCCTTGCACTCGGCTGGGGAGGGCACCAGTAAGTAGCAAACCCAATTCGCTTCACCTCCCCTCCCTGGGAGAGAGGGGTTTGGCTCCTGGGAACAGCGTTCGGTGCCCAGCTGGGCCGTGGGTTAAGGGGAAGCCTTAGGTGTGGGGGTGGTACGTGTGTGTGGGGTGTCCCACCCCCTCTGTAAGTCTCTGCCTGAGAGGGGGAGCAGCCCAGGTTGTGCTGAGTCTGGGGCTCAGGACCCAGCACCACACTGGGCCTGGGTGCTTGGCAAGGGTCTGGCAGCATCCTGAGATGCTCCTGTCTGCCGTCTCCTTGGCTTTGACTGCTCCTTCTGTGGGCTACGGGAAAGGATGTAGCTGAGACCTGGGGGGGCTGGGGGAAGTGTGGGGGGTCAGTGATCCCAGCTTTCCTCACAGCTGCACAACAGCAGTGACCGAGGCGCTGATAATGCCCGCTGTGTGTCATGCCCCACGCCCCTCACTCCCCTCTCCTCCGCTGCAGATCGAGACTCACAAGCTGACTTTCCGTGAGAACGCCAAAGCCAAGACCGACCACGGCGCCGAAATCGTCTACAAGTCCCCCACCATCTCCGGAGACGCCTCCCCCCGCCGCCTCAGCAACGTCTCCTCCACCGGCAGCATCAACATGGTGGACTCCCCCCAGCTGGCCACGCTAGCCGACGAAGTGTCCGCTTCGCTGGCCAAGCAGGGCTTGTGATGGGGCGTGGTGGGTGAAGAGGAGAGAAGATGAGGAGAAACATGAGAGAAAAAAAAAAGGAGAGAAAAAAAAAAGAGAAAAGAAAAAAAAATAATAATCTGGCCTTCTTCCTCTGTTCCTTTTCCAGCTGCTTCCCCTCCCCTCACTGGTTAATGAGTTAACCTGCTTTTACTGTTCATTCAGCTCTAGCTCCAGGACTTCAAAATCAGTGACACTATGAGGTACAAAACCTCCTCTCCCCCCGCTCCTCGGAGCGCGCAGCCCGTGCACCTCCCCGTTCCCCCCCTCGCCCCCCGCTCTGTCCCGGCCCTGCCTGGGGCCACCTGCCCTGGCAGAGTTACCCACAGCCCCGGGGAAGGTGGGGAGGGGGTCAGAGAGGGGGGCACAGCGCTGAGCCAAGCACCCCCCTGGCAGTGGGAGGGCCTCACGGGAGGGGGATGGCACCATCCCACACTCGTTCCCCCCCCATTCCCAGTGCTGCCTGGGCCAGAGCCGGGGCCTGCAGCCAGCCCAGGGACTGCAGGGAGGTGCCACCCTTTCTGCATCACATTTCCCTGCTGAATGGGAAGAAACCGTTTGTTTTTCACCTCCGAAAGCCGAGATGTGTATGAAGATCACTGGCAGGTACCCCCAACCCCGCTCCCAGCTCCGGCAGCTGGAGTGCCGGCGCGGCCGGGGTCTCCCGCCGGCCGGTCCCCTCCCCGTGGCTGTGCTGGAACCGCTGAGTGGATGAGTAGAGGCTTTTCCCCCCCATTCCTTTGGCAGCCCCCGTGTCGTAGAGTAGCTGTGTCTGTATATGCTTGGACCGTGCCAGGGTGATTGTTTTCATAAATGAGCATGTGTTTGACAAAGAATTCAGTATGAAATGCTGTCAGTAGTTTCGAGCTGCCCCAGGCCGGCCCTGCCATGGCCGGGGGGCTCAGGGGAGTGCTGAGCTGTGCCCAGCCCCCTGCCCATGGGGCCGCCTGGCACCGCATGTCTGCCGGGCACAGGTGGGTGCTGACCCACGGCCTTGCTCCCTGGGGGAGGGCTGGAGGGGGTGGTGGGGCTGTGTCTGGGCTCTGTGGCCCTCCCAGAGCCCGGGGTTGCTCTGAGGGGCTCTCCCAGCTCCAGGGCTGGGCTGGCCCCTGGCTGATTTGGGTGCAGCTTCTAAGTTTTGGGTTGTTCTTTTTTTAATGTCTTTTTTCCCCCTGCAAGGTCAGCCAAGAGATGGGAGCGGCGGCGCGCTGGCCCTGCTGTCCTCGCACAGCGGTAGGACACAACGGGGGACGCCAGGGGACGGTGCCGGGGTGGCAGCTGGTGCGTGGTGGCAGCTCACCCAGGGCCCTTCTCGGGGGGCCAGAGGCTGCTCCTGGGCACTGAATCCCCCGCCTGGGGCACTGCCTGGGTGTGACTTTGCAGCATGGTACCCCAGGCGGCTTTCCTTCACACAGCACTAACCAACCCACCCCCCCCCCCACCCCCCCCCCCCCAAATCCCCCCACCCCCACCCCGCACCACACCAGGGCCAGGGCCTGGTGGAGCCGTTTGTTTCGCTGCTTTGGCAGCTTGGGGAGCGTGGGGGTGTCTGGGCTGGGCTGTACCTGTGGCAGCCTTTCCTTCTACAACCAGAGAGGCTGAGATCCATCACCACAGCTCAGCACCTGCCCACCCTCCACACCTCCCTCCCCCCCCGAGCTGTGGGGTAGAGCTGGTGGCAGCAGTGAAGGTCGGTGGGGTGGAGGGTGGCGGGGGGGGGGGGGGGGGGGGCCCAGCGTGCCCCAGCCCCTGCACCCCCAGTGCTGTGCTGCAGGGAAAGGGGCTGCGCTCCTGGGCTGGCTGGGCTTGGGGGGGTTTCCTAGGGCACCCATCATCCTTGGGTACCCAGGCTGGAGGCTGGGTGGCCCCGCGGCTGCTCAGAGCTGTGGGCTGGGGCCGAGCAGTTCCTCCCTGGACAGACCCCCCATGGTGCTGCTGTGGCCTTGTGCACCCTGTGTGGGCTCCTCGGCGTTGTTCTGGGCCGTGCTGGGTGCTGCAGGGTGGCAGGCTTAGCAGGAAGGTGCCCATCCAGCACCAGAGGACAATTGGGGGGTGGTGAGGGGGCTCCAACCCTTGTCTCTGCAGCCCCAGGAGCTGCTTTACTGGTCCAGCACCGACAGTCCAAGCAACAGCCCTCGTCCAGCTCGTCAGTCGCTCCGTTTCCATTGCCTCTGATTGTAAGACTCTGTGCGCCCGTCTGTGACTCTGTCTCGGTGTCGGAGCCGCTGCGGTGTTTCTGTCCTCTGTAAAACCAGCAAGTGGGAGCAGCACCCAGCGCCGGGCACCCCTTAACCCTTCCTGGCTGCAGGACAGTGCGGGGCTGAGCCCAGCCCAGCCCCGTGCCGCTGGGCAGCGCCCAAAGGACACCAACACCCCAGGCCAGGGCTATCCGCAGTGCATGGTGAGCTCTAGAGAGCAGCCCCTTCCCAAACCAAGTACAGGTCCCAGCCCTGCCCACCACCCATCCAGCACCCCCGCAGGGGTTGCCAGGGGCCTGGGACAGCCCTTTCCCTCCACTGCCGTCCCGCTCCTGCAGCCTGAGCCGTGGCCCCAACCCCGACCTCGCGTTCAGACCCAGGCCTGAGGTTTCCAGGAGCAGCCGCACAGACTGACCCATGGCTTTTCCTTTCCTCCACACACATCTTGGTCTGAAAAGGGTTAAAACTGGCACCGATTTCCAAACCCCCACGTTTCTGCACTCAAAACAAAAAGCTCCTTAAATGAAGTCCCGGTTCGGGGCTGCTGGTGGTGCTGGCAGCCCCCTGCTCCCCGCGGCGCGCCGGGGCGGGGAGGGAAGGTTTGATCTCAGTGTATCATTCTAGCTTAGCTTCTGTCTGTGAATGTCCATAGTGTATCGTGCGTTTTAACAACTGGTTTACACTGTTGCCGTAAAAGTGGATTTGGAAATAAAGTCATTACTACGATGGACACCGACTCGTGCACGGGGCGAGGGAGCCGGGATCGGGCACCGGGGTGTCCCCAGCGCTGGGCTGGGCTGCAGGGGCAACGCGCCCACCTGGGATGTGGGGCTTGGCCTTGTCTGAGACTGGCGGCAGCTGCCCCACGGCACCGGGGCTGCTCTGAGCCACAGTGACACCTTCTTCCCCAGCCCCCGCTCCAGCCCCCACTCCCTGGTGTTTATTCACAGTGTTTTTCCTGCCGTTTACCTGTAACGAACCGGGGGATGCTCGGGTTGCTGCCTCTTCCTCGTCCTCCTCCTCTGGTTGATTCTCACCCCGCTTCCTGCTTCCCCCCCACTCGGGTAACACGGCCCAAGGTGCAGTTCTTACCTCAGACATGTAGGATCACCCGAGGAAGTCGCCTCCCACCACAAACATTCAACTTCCACATCAAACCCACCACGCTGGGACCGGGGGTGCGACTTGGCAGTGACTGGTCACCCCCAGCGTCACCCCTGACCCGCAGAACGCGGCTCTCGCAGGGACGCGCCACCGAACCCCGGCCCTGCGCCATCACATCCCCGCCCCAGGAGCAAACCTTCCTGTCCCATCCAAGACCTGCTGGGAAATAAAGGGGAGGGAAGAGGCCACGGAAACCCAGGGTGGGAGGGAATCGCAGGACCAGAGGCTTGGGAAAGACCTTTAAGCTCATCAAGTCCAACCATCCCTGTCCTGTGCTGACCCTCATCCTCCTCTTCTCCAGGCCGACCACCCCCAGGTCCCTCAGCCGCTCCTCCCGGGGCTCTCCCAGCCTTTCACAAACACACCTTACAGAAAATTCTCCCTTTTAATTTTTTTTTTAATATTTTCTTTCTTTTTTTTTTTTTATAAGCACATTTGTGCTTTGCCAACAGAATCAAGACATTAACAAAGATCAGCTTCTCGGAAGAAAAGCATTTCTATATAACAAGGACATTACACAGCTCAAAGCAGGAAAAGAAAATATTTACAAAATACAAGGTGGGTTTTTTTTTTTTGTGGTTTTTTTTTTTTTTAATGTGGGTTTTTTTTGTTGTTTTTTTTTTTTTTTTTGTGTGGTTTTTATAATGCTAAAAGGGTTATTCAGAATTTTCAACCTTATAAATAGAAAAGCACTTTATGCAGAGGGATATGGTAGCAGTGGTGTGGTGGTTGTTTTTTTAAAGAAACGATGACAAAAATCCTTTAAACTAGAACGAAAAACCCACTAGATAATGTTGAAAATTGTGAAAACCCCAACCATGAAGCAGTTTAGCGACTATTTCTTTACGATTACAAAATGGAGAAAAAAAAAATTATGTCCTTTGTGGTTTTTCTTTTTTTTTTCCTTTTTTTTTTTTTTCAGTTTTTTTTGGTGATGTTGATTATACAGAAGACAGGCACGATGCTAGCAACAGGACAGGGACCAAGAGCCACACCGTTGGGATCAGAGAAAAGCGTTACAGATGGGAACGGTGTGCGGGGTTCTGGGAGTCACTGCGGGTGCGGAAGGGCCGGGGAGGGGGAGGGGAACAACAGCAAAATCGGGATTTTCAAATAAAATACCTGTCAGGCGGCGGCACTCGGACCAACGACTGGGGGATGGAGCAGAATCGACACCCGTTCCTGGGCCGTGTGTGGGAGTGGAGCGAAGCTGTGGTGACAGATCCCGATCCCCCCTTCCCGGCGCCCCACACCTGCCCCACCTTCCCTCTCCCATTTCCCCTTTTCGGAGACCAAACCCACAGGGAACCACCCCGGCGCCTCAGTGAGCAACCCCGGCCCTGCTGCTTCCCACCCTCTGCCGCCCGCCGCTCCCGGCAGCTCCTGGGTGCTGCGGCCCAGAGCTGCCCCCACCCCGACTTCCCAACCCCCCGGGTAGAGCTCAAGGTCGGTCACAGACCTGTTTCCCCACTGAAATCTGCTGCCAGCCTCGGCCCACAGCCCTGGCCCCAAGGGACCGTGACTTCCACTCCTGCTCGGAGCCTCTGACCACACTGGGCTGGGGCCTCCCCTCTCCCTGCCCTCGAACCTGGAGCAACAAGCAAGGTGTGAACAAGGCTGCTGCTCCCGAAGTCCCACCCCTCTGCCTGGAGCTGGAGCTGTGCGTGAAGCGGCTAAAAGGGTCTTTCCTCCCCCCCCCCCCCCCGAGGGACAGGGCGCAGGATCAGCTGCTCCCAAACCAGGGGAGGAGAAGGAAAGAGGCGGCAGGGAGCAGACCAGGGGCAGAGGAGGTTGGGGAGGGGCAGAGCTGCCCCTCCAGATACCTGGAACTACAATCTTGGAGAGGGAAACGCTGGAGGGTGGAAGCGCAGGGTGGGCGCTCTGCAGGTGAGGACAGACAGACAGCTAGTGAAGGCTGCAATCCCAAGACATCACTTATCACCACTAATTTCACTCCACTAAAAACCTTTCAGGGAGGGGAGGGAGGGGGTAGCAGGTTAAGAGAAAAAGACACCCTTTTGCTTGAGAAAAACTATCCCCGACGTCTGCTAGTCAGCTAAATCCTGTGCTCTAGTTTTATACACCTAAAGAAGGGAAGGAAAGAGGGAGGGGGGACTGGTGGGCTGCTCCCCTCCCGAGGCTTCACTCCACTGGGAGGAATCTGGGGGCTTCTCATTCGTGTGACAAGGAAACATGGAGAAGAGAAAAAAAAATAAACAACCCAAAAAAAAAAAAGAAAAAGAAAAAAAAAGAAAACAAAAAACAGTTTCTAAACTCCTTAAATTCACTAAAAACTGTGAAAATTCCCGGCAGGATGTTTGAATATCAAACGCAGATTTTGGAAGCTTTAATGCCAAGAGTTAGTTCTGTGTGTTGGTTTGCTCATGTCTCCCCGCATGTCTCTATCTGTGCGCTGGCCGCTGAACTGCTGCGGAGGAAGAGGAGGAGGAGGAAGAGGAGGAGGAGGAGGAGGAGGGTGTCGCCAGGGGGGTTCGGCTCTTGAGGCTGGCCAGGTTGGGCAAAGCAGAAGTGCCATCGGTCTCCCGGGAGGATTTACTGCCCGACGTGCGCCGGGTGCAGCGCGACAACCGGTCTTGGGGGTCAGATTGGTCCTCGCACTCTGTCCTGGGGTCGTACGAGAGGGGGAAGGTGCGTCGCTCCCAGGGCTGCACAGCCTAAAGGGAAGAGACACCAGCTATGGACGGGCCTCTGGAAAAGCTCTTCCGCTCCCCCTCCACGCGGGACTCCGGCTGCCCACGGCTGCAGGCAGAGTGGGCGGCTCCACGGTGCCGTCCCAGCCACGGCCTTGGCCTGGCTTTGTTAACAGGCAGGGAAAGCTCCAGCACAGTGGTGAGGACACGTCAGGCTCCAAAGGGAACCGCTGGAGAAGCATCCTGCCACCCCCACCGAACGGCACCACGCTCCACAGCCCACCCGGCTGCGTGTTCAGACCCAATTCCCCACACAAGGGGTTTCCCTTTGGACCCACGGGCAGCTGTCACTGCAGTGACACAGCGACAGGCGGCACCGGGACCCGACTGGAGCCAGCACCCACCTGCTCATCAAAGCCGGCCTCGGGCGTGGAGCATCGCGTGTCCTCGCTGGACAGGAGCCGCATGGAGTCGCGCGACAGAGGGGTGAGGGGGGCAGAGAGCAGTTCGGGGCTGATGGGGCTGCGCGGGGAGTGGGTGTGGGGCAGCTCCGAGTGGGAGTGGCAGTTGCCCACGTCAGGGGATGCCGGCTGGGGAGTGGAGGGGTTCCCCAGCTGGGGGGTTGTCCGTCCGTCTGTCGATCTGTAAGACCTGAGAGAGGAACACATCAGAGCCCAGGGTCAGTCCCAGCCACACTCCCACACCCCTGCAGGTGCCACCCTACGATCCCCTCCTCAGGAGCCCCGTACGATGGGGAACACCACGGGGACCCACACGCAGGGAACGCTGCAGCCCAGAGCTTCAGTTCACAGGGTTCAGCCTCTGGTCTCCATGCAGCTTTGTGACACTGACGCTGCTCTAAGGTTTCGTCCCCCCCACATCTCCCACGCTGCCAGTGCTACATAAATACCACGATGAGAAACCACCTTATGAGATCAGACGCCTTGAAATGGGTTTCTCCAGCATTCCCGCGCTCCATGTGCCACCAGGCAGCCAGCGAACCAGTAACGCTGAACACGCCGCGTAGGAGGAGCACTGCCAACCCCTTCGACTTCAGGAGATTTAAACCAGGAATTGGGAAAGTTTGAGCACCTACAGAGAGTCCCAATAAGAGACTCACGGGCTGCAAACAGAAACCTAACCAGAGTCCCTGTGTCTGTCCAACAGCAAGCGGCGATCAAGGGCTGCCAAGGACGGGAGGCCAAACCCTGCCTCAGCCAGCCCAGCCCCAAGTAGCCAAAGGCAGCGACCACCCTCCCCAGCTCCCAGAGAGGCCGGCAGCGCGCTTGGTGGAGATGTGATCTGGGAGGAGGAGGAGGAACCAACCCAAGTGGTTACACACAGGAGGCTGGAAGGGGACAAGAGGCTCAGCAGACCCACCAGAGCAGTCACAATGAGAATGGCATCTGTAAGGGTAACTAAGTGAGTTTACCCCAGTGTTTACTGGTTTCCAACTGGCCCAGGCACTCCACGGGCAAGGAGTGAGGTACTGGCTGACTCCCGGGCTCCAACCATCTCTAAAGAGACCGTGGCAGCCGCAGGGACCACCCCCAGGCTGGGACTGACCCGGCCGAGAAGCTCAGGACGCACCAGCCACCCATCCAGCCTGGTCTGTTGACAGAGGTCCTGGAGAAGGCTGGACCAGAGACCTCTAAGTCCTTTCCCACCAGCATTCCTAAACCTATGAGATGAAGTCTGAATTCACCTTGATGACTGAGCCAGGACCTCAACACCACACCTGTCACCAATCTCCTTACAAGAGAAGGATCTTTAGAGAAACAGTGTTGGTGATGTGCTATCAGGATGTCAGAAACTGGCTGGAGGAGCCTGCAAAGAGCCACCAAAATGTCCTGTGCTCCCCGGCACCAGGAAACGCAGCTGCAGACGAGATGAGGTGGGAGCAGCAGGAAGGGAACCTGACCAACACCACCTCTGTTTGCAGAAGTTCTCGCAGAAAGAACCTCACCCATCGCACGCAGCCCAACTGAAACCACAGGCAGCCCAGAGCGGTGTCTGCACGCGGCTGCACACGCCACACGCTCAGCACTCCTGCTTTCCCCTGGGCTCCCAAGCTGAAGCACCAACTTCCAGCCTTCCAGAGTGGTCAAAGGCCAAACAGACGGTGCAAAGGTTTGTTGTCCACAACTTAACTGGTGGCCAAGCCCCCCTCCACCTGAGCAGACTGCGCCCACTCCTACCAGGGCTCCTCAGGCTGCTCTTGTGGGTGGTGGTTCCAACACGACAGAAGCTTTCAGCCACCTCCACAGATCAGCCAAACTAACAAAGCCTCACCCACTCCTCAGAGCGTCCCCCTCCGCTGGGCACGACACCTTGGCCAGGAGAAACCTGCTGTGTCCCCTCTGCATGGGGTGTGACACGGCGGGGCCGCGCGGGGTGCGTACCTGCTGCCGCGGCGCTGCGGCGGCACGCTCGTGCTCCAGAGCCAGCGGGCCCGCTCCATCTCCTCACACTTGCCGTGCCGAGCTGAGAAGGCTGAATCGGACAAGTCCTCGATCTGGAAAGGAGAAGGACAGGGGCCCCTCAGAGCTTTGTGGTGTTACCCACCCATCCAGCTGTGGCTGCAGAGCACCTTGTTAAACTGAGCCTGTGCTGCTCAGCAAGACACGAGGACCTGAAAACCAAGGGAAGGCACTTGTGCCAGGCTGGAAGTGCTCACGCAGAGGTTTAAGGAAATGCCATCATTATCAGGTTAGCTAAAATAATAACTAGAGCAGCGTGACTGCTCCTGAGTTCTTGATTAGACTATTCCATAAAAAGAGGCTGCCCAGAGAGGTCTCCTGACAGCAATCAGGGCCCAGATTCAGCCCTACCCAGGCAGTTAATCCAACTTCTGCCTCCACACGCCTTTCCTGAAAGGGAACCAACACCAGGCTGGTTTCTGCAAGGCCAATTGTGCCATTTTGGTGCAGAAAAGGAAGAGACTCTGCACGTCCCCGCTGAGGTCCCTGCGTCTACTCCCTTCCGGCATCCTCCACGGAACGGAACGCCGGTCAGTCGCTCCCAAACCCCATCCCACGGTAACTCGGGAATGAAACTCTTCTTACCTCCTCGTTGTCCTCATCAGGGGTGGCTTTCAGAGCGCTGATGTCCACTTCACGCCAGCTGCAAGACACAGCACGGGAGGGGAGTGGTCACAGGCACAGCCAGGCACAGCCCGTGCACCCCAACACCGGCTTTTGGGAGGAAAATCACAGCCCCGCCACGATGAGCAATGTCCACGGGCTCAGTTTTAAGCCACGTGGCTGCATTTCCCTACCAAAATCCCTCCTGTGCCACCAGAGCAGGGCTCCTGACCCTCCCAGACCCTTCTGACCCTCCCAGACCCTTCTCCTTTCCGAGCCCCTGCTTCGTGCCCGCTGTGCGAGGCAGGAGCCGCCCTTCCAGGCCGGGAGGCTCAGGAATGGAGCGCTCGGGCTGCGGCTCAGCCCAGCTCCCGGCGCTGGTCTGGCAGTGTGGCTGAAGCCTGCCAAGGGCTGAGGAAACAGAGCAGATGCTGCAGCATTTCCTCCTCTTCCTCTGGCTCGGCAACAGGCTTCCTCCCTGCCCTGCTCTGATCAGGGCCTGGGAAGAGCATGTAGGACCAGGAGGAAGAAGGAGGTGGGTTGGGACAGAGACCCAGGATGCTGGAGGACTGGAAATGGGGCAGTCTGGATGGAGAAGCTGCACCAGGGCTACAGCAAACTGGTGCACAACCTCATGGTGTTAGTCCTGGGACACCCAAATAAGGGCTGACAGCTCATCTCCACACACTCAGAGAGAACCTCTGACCTGAAACTTCTCCCAGTGTGCTTCCCCTGGCCAGAGCGACCCAAGGCCACGGCCCTCCGGCACCGCAGCGTCAAACCAGCCCAGGCACCCACCCCAGAGCCCAGCCATGTGCAGAGCTGGGAAACCACCAGGACCTTTGGCTCAACACAGCAGCAGGACAGAGGACGTCCAGCATGACTTCAGATCACCCAGGGACACTGACAACACATTCCCCACCTCAGCAAATCTCCGTCACTGGAACAATCAGAAGTTTTCCAAACTTGCTGCCTCTCTGAAGGAAGGAGAAAGCCCTTTTCCTGACCAACCCCAGGTCAGGGCTGAGCTTCTACCACAAGAGCAAAGGCCTGGGAGGCGAGAACCCCGCGGGAGCTGGGGACAGACGTACCTGGGTGTGAGGATCTCCTTGTACTGCAGCTTCTCCACGCGGGTCGTTGCAGCGACGGACATCGGGATGACGATGTTGTTAATATCGAATGAGCTTTCGCCTCTCCTCCTCCTTGGTGGCTGCAACATGAAGACAAGATCCAGGTGAGGAAAGGTTCTTGGTTCTGTCACCGTATGTTACCGGTGGAAGAAGGACACGGCCTTGTGAGTGGCCTCCTATGACCCATGGAGGCTCCAGAACCAATCTGCACCAGCACAGAGTTCACCTCCTGCTTGCTGGCAGCTTCTCTGCTCAACCAAAATCCCCAGCTTGGAAGTGACAGACAAAGACAAGGGCTGTGGTGGTCCCGTGGGCACTGAAGCAATGTAAGCAAGAGCTGCTGAGCTCCAACCACCATCTCCACACCGGTACCGGCCTCTGCACAGCCGGACGGGTCAGGGGATTGATCCGGCTGAGGAAGTGACCCGGGAAGGAGGAAAGCTTCCCATACAATCCCAATTCCCCACCACCATCAAGAAAGCAGGGAGACCATCAGGGAAGGGGGAAGAACCACCCCGTTTGGAAAGAGCCCCCCTGCTCATGTCGCTACAGGTATCTGGACCCCCCACAGGACAGAGGAGAAGTGTGATGCAGTCAGGAGATTATCTCTGGTTACTCAGCTGCACCCCAACAGCTCCCACCCCTACCCTGCTTTTGCCTGGAACAGATCTTCTAAACCAGAAAGAAGCTCCACACTTGTCTGTTTAACCCTGGTTGGATGCTGGGTGCTCTCCTGGCATCTGCCTATCCAAAACCCTCCCCCACACCAGTGACAGCAGCACCTCCAGCACAGCGACAAGGATCCTCCCGGGTCAGCTCGAGACACTCACAGCCCATCTTCCTAACAGCATCCCCCACAATTTACCATGTTCTTGGTCTCCTGTGATCCCTGAGGCTTTCAGTGCACAAACACACAGGAACACAACTGCCAGGGACCTGCCACAGCCAGACCCTGGGGCTGGGTGATGCTGGGTGAGGATGGAGTGGGTGGGGGCAACTATTACCATGGCAGCAAGGAAATCCCAACACGTCAACAGTGAGACCTGACCCTCTGGTTGGGGAGCAGATGCAAACCCACACCAGACTGGGATGCCTGGGTCTGGACCTGCAATGCTCTCACAGGACTCAAGGCCCTGAAGAGAAGAGCTGTCCTCTCCCCAAAGCACCTAGTGCATTCAAACCAAGCTACCACTGCTTGCTGGGTCCTTCAGACAGCCTGTGCCATCAAGGTGCCTTCACTGACGTCACAGCTAATGATGCAACTGCAAACTGCAGTGAAGGAATCCAGATGGAACCTGGCAGCCCCAGAGAACAAGCTTGGAGCAAGGGCAAGGGCACTAAAAGCTGAGCTGGAAGTGGTGCCTCCAGCTCTGCTATGGACAGAAGCCTCTGAACCACCCAGGTTTCCTTTATCAGGGTTTGGGGAGACCTGCCCTGTTACCCCTGGGTCACATCCAGCCCAGGCTGTGCACTGAGCACCAGCAGGAGCAGACAGAGGACGGGTCCTTCACTGGGGAGTGCAGCAGGATTCAGTCCTTTACTCAAGGGCTTCTGTCAGCGCGGGTCAGGCGCTGGGAGGACGGATGACGTCTGCAGAGGAGCTGTGTCATCCATCTGGCCCAGAGCACAGTGGGAGGGAGCTGTGGTCCTGCTCACTGTCGGCTTTCAGACACAGCTTCACAAAGGTCCCAGACCCTGTCATCCCGCAGCGTTCTGAGAGGCTGAGTGTGTCTCAGAAGACACTGTGACTTCAGCTACTGCTGAAGCTTGTGCACAGGTGAAGGCAGAGATCTGCACCATGGCTGGGGTGCCACTGCCCTGCAGCTCAGCCCTACAGCCCAGCCCTACAGCCTGCTGCCACCAAAGGAAAAGCTCCTGATAGCAGCAGCACCACTGCTCAGCTCTTCTGTTCCTCTTCCTGGCACCCCCAGGCAACTCCAGAAACTAAAACCTGGACATGAAGCAAAGCCAGGGGACTGCTGAGAACAGGAACATCTACCAGCAGTTACAGAGCTGACACTGAACCTGGCTGGGGCTCTGCACAATCAGCATCAACCCAGGAACCCCACAACAGACCCGAAGTCAGAGTAACAGAGAGCGACAGTGCTCCTACCACCCACTCAACCAACGGGTCCAGCATGGTGGATGCTCGAGCTGCTTGAGAGCTGAGACCCGTGGTGGAGCTGAGCTCAGGACCCTCTCCAGAAGGCGCTGGACACTTACGGCGGTGCTGGAGGTGCCCTGTGAACTCGTGCTGGCAGGAGCGGAGCCCTCCGAGGAGGTGGACAGCTGTCGCGCTATGGGGCTGTGAGGAGCGGGGGTCACGGCTGCTGACAGGTAGCTGGGGCCACCGACGTCCATGTGATGCTTCACCACTGCACAAGAGTGGGAGAAAACGAAGAGTGACGTTAACGAACCCAACCAAGGGCGCTGGAGGTGTCGGTGGACAGAGAAGGACCACGTGCACCAGAAACAGCCAGTGCTGAGGAGCACGCTGCGTGACAGAGAAGCACCTTCTGATGGCGGCTGCCAGCTGGGGAGGCCCTGGGTGTGGGGGGAAGAAGCAGTTAGAGCACACGAGGCGTCGCTGCGCCGGCGACAAGGCCCAGAAGCAGTGCGTTCCCCCCTCTCTGGCGCCGAAGGGGGAGAGCGGCTGGGTGTGCAGCAAAGCCCAAGCTCCCCCCGAGAGCCCTGGCCCTGGCAGCCTACCTGCACTCCTCTCAGACGAGCAGTCTCGCAATCGCTTTTTGTCATGGGCGGGAGGCTGGACAAGCGAGCGCTCTGGCGCTCTCTCGGCCCTGGACACGGCCGTATAATCGTCTAAAGGCGGCCTGTGTGCCTTGTCTGGAGGGGCTTTTTGATGTGAGCGCTCTGAGGAGGGGAACAGAGAAAGAGCCATGAAACGCCTGTTTTCACCTCTCTTTCTGTTGCCACTGGGAGGCTCTGGCAGAGTTTGTAAGCTCTGTCAATCCAGACAGGTCGGGCTCAACACTGTCAGGGCGCTGGAGACGTGCTCAGAGCAGCACTGCCTGTGCCTTGGACCGAGTGAGAAGAGGTCCCTATGGACTGGGACCAGCCTGAACTTCACAACACACACGCTTCACTTTCAGCCCTGGCCTGCGACACCACAGCCTCATCCCTGAGAGCTTAACTTGAAGGGCATCCTCCTCCTCCTCCTCTCTCCTCCCAGACTGCGTGGCTGTTGGGTACGGGGCCAGGTAAGGTGTCTGCAGGGGGTGGAGGCAGGAGGACACTTACTGGCTGCAGCGAAGAACGAGTTCACCAGCTTGTGGCGGTCCTTGCGAGCGGGGTCGGACAGGCTGCTGGTAGGCATGGGCGCTCTGTGCTTCAGCGAGAGCTTTTTGGGGGCTTTAATTTTCTCGTAGGGTTTGTTCTGCCACTGAGATTTCAACATGCTCTGGAAGTGCAGGCTCGTCGGTACATCTGCAGAGGGACACAAAGCACAGCATTCTAATTAAGTCAATTATGCACAGGAAAGCTGAGGTACCATAATCCTCTCCCAGTGTCCCAGTAAGAACAGCCCTTGATAAATATACAGGCACTGACTAAACCAGGCTTGGCTACACCTCCCTCACGTTCGGGGAGGACCTGCAGCGTTAGGACCCAGGATTTCTCATCTGAAGCTCTCTGGGACAAGCCTGTTCCCAGGGTATTCGCAGCCCAGGAACATCCTGGCAGGAGAAGGAAGCCTTTGTCAGAAAAAGCACAGGTCTGTGGCACTGGAGTCTGTGGCACTGGAGGTACCTCACGTAGCACCACGCTCAGCTCTGCATTCGCAGATCTGACTTCCCAAAACCCAGGACCTCTCAGCACATCAAATCTCCAGAGATACAGGCTGGGAGAGAGAAACTCAGCTTAACTCCTCAATTTCAGGAAGGGCTGTGGCAGCACGATGGCAGCTCCTTGGCCACCACTGCTGCCCCGTGGAGCCATGTCCCAGAGAACAGAGAGGGACCCAGCCAGTCCTTTAAGGACGCTGCCAGTAAGGCTGCAGCACCACCGGGCTGAGGCGCTCTGACTTTGGGGAAGCAGCCTCTCCTCTTCACTAATCCTTTGCTTCCTCCTCAAAATTCACCCCATCCCAGCATCTATGGAAGAGAGGACAGGTCCAAGGGAAAGATAAACACAGGACGGGCTGTTGTCAACAGAAAAGGAGTCGGTGGCAGGTTTGCCACTGCCCTGCTGCCAGCACTGGGTGCACCAGAGCCCGCGCAGCCAGCATCCTGTCCCTCCTCCTCCTCGGCGAGGGATGCAGGCCTCCCGGGGACCGGCAGATGGCAACCACAGCGCCCAGAGCCCTGCTCGCACCCTCCCCACCACGGTTATTACATCATCCGAAAATTCCCGGCGAGAAATGAGATGAGCTGGAGGAGGAGGGGGGGAGCCAACAGAAACCCCCCCTGGAAACCGAAAGGAAGGGGGACAAAGCAGCCCCAGGGGCGAGCGGCTGCAGCGCCTGCGTCCTGCTGGCCAGAAGAAACCAGCTCCTTCCTCCAGCAATCTGCCCTTGGCAAACTGTGCCGGAGATCCCCGGCTGCTGGCACCGGGGAGCCCCCAGAGACAGGCTCCAAGTGAAAGTCAGCACATGCTCACAGGCCCAGCTCCAGCTGAGAACATCACAAGCTCCTCCACAAGGTCTCAACCGAGCCTCTGCCCACCGGGCCCCCCAAGGTCAGCCCCCCAGATGGTGCCCAGGGGAGCACCACCAGCAGCCTTGTGTCAATACCCCGGCACAGGGAGTCACCTCGATGTGACTGAAGCCAGGCAGAGCTATTTCTGTACCTGAACACACCACCTGGCTTTCTGTCTGGGGAGAAAAATCCCCCCCCCTCCCCATCCCCAAGAAGCAACCCCAGAAACATGTTACTCCGTGGGGGACACACGGGTGGTCCTGAAGGGGGGTTTTCAGATTAAACCCTTTGTGTGTGTGTAGATCTCACACGTGGATCTTTTACCATGTGAGCTGGGTGGGACCAACCCCAAGGAAATGGGAAGTGGACAGCAGCCAGGATAAGCTGCCCCCCACCACGCTGCCACAGTGCCAGCAGGTTCACACACGCTTCCTGGGACACTCTGTTTAGGACAGAGGGTCACCAGTGCTGTGAGGCCAGTTCCTGCAGCACTCCTCACAGAGGAGTCTTGCAGGGGAGGGATTTACTTTTAAAAATAGCACCGATTTACTATTTTTGTCTGTTTTAAATATAGCACTAGCACAAGATGCCAGATTAATTGTTCCCAGACACTCCACACATCTCCTACTGTCACATAAAGTCTGCACAAAGCTGGAACTTCAACCCAAACACACCCATTAGCCCCGTGTCCTAACCTGGACCATCCTCCTGAGAAACAGGGCCACATACCCCCCTTCCTCCCAGCATTACCAGTGCTGATTTACACCAGAAGTGAGGAAAGGATGATCCATCCCACCTGGCCAACCTTATAAAAGTACCAGTTCTCCTAATTTGTGGCCCTGTGTTCTGTGGTGAAGCCAAGTGTTTTTGGTGAAAGAACAGGTTTGTATTTAATTTGGTAGCTCTAGCAGGAAAAGACTCTGGAAACTACTTCTCCTCCCTTTGGAAAAGTCCCTACACACGAAGTGTGTGCATACCCTGCAGTCAGGGTGGGTTAGTTACTCCTCTTAAGATGAGCACCAATGCAGAAGAACAGGGAAACAAGTGTCTCAACGGGAACACCCCTTCCAACTGCACCCCCTGAACTATGGAAGATCATTTACAATTCCTTACAAGGTCAAAAAACCCCTTCCTGTGACTTAAACCATTCCACAAATAATTCTGTATGGAGGAATAAACTCTTCTCAAGTGTTTTACGGACACACAGACACCAGGGCCCAGGACAGACACCCCTGGTTTCCCCACCAGGTCAGGTTCCCGTTACACACGTTCAGAGCAAACGTCAGGTCCAACACCTTCCTGCTCCAGTAACTGCTCTCACTCCTGAAGACCTTGGCAGATGAACAGGCCAGGTCAGACCCAAGCAGATCTGCTCCTCCTCTGGAAGGCCAGGATGAGGAGCAGGCTCCAGAGCCCATCCAAGCATTGCCTGTGACCCACCTCAGCACTCAGCCTGGCAACAGCCCCGGCAGCTGTGTGGCTGCTGTACTTACCATCTGGGAATGACAGGACAGGATGGATACACGAGTCCAGCTGGGAAAGGCGCTCCAGCAAAGGGGCATCATACTGGATTTCCAGAGTCGTTGAGCTTCGGGAGCCACACAGGGCACACGACGGGTTCACGTCGCAGCTGCATCGCACCAGGAGATTACGATGGACCTGGAAGGGGAGAGAGAAGCAGTTCAACATACCAGAGGCCGAAGTATCTCAGGGCTCTCTCTCCTCACACCTTCCCTTTTGCCAGTTCATGAAAACACCCCAAAGGTTGGTTATTTTGTTACCCGAACCCCTACAAACCCCATTCATTTAGTCTTGACTCAAGAGAGAACACTTTGACTGCATAAACACAACTGAGGGCAACTCCTCACCAGCACAGACAGTTTAACATCCACTGAATGACTAAAAGCGTTGAGTTTTATCTAGGTTGAAACCTCATTTATCAAAACCATGAGGCAGCACGATTCAGCTGTCGGAGAGGAAAGAAGAAAAGCCTTTTTGAGTTCAGATGGGTCACAGAGCCATCACTGCACACCAAGGGCCAACACTGAGAGGGACATGAAGAAGGGCAGGTTTCAGCCTTGTTTCCTGGCCTGGGACAGACTCCGAATTCCCAGATTTACAGACCTTACACAGACTCTGTGTGTATGAAACCACCACAGGCTGATGCACAACGGGGTGTCAATCCCATACAGAGACAGCAACCTACAACTCCTGGTCAAAATGGAAGGATGTATCAAACCAGATCCCACCCAAGTCCGTTCCCAGTCCAGGGGCTCACTGCCCTCCTCTTCCTCCCCATTATTAACCACAAACATTCCCAAAAGGAGGAAATTTCTTCATGCACAGAGCAAAACCACACTGGGCAGACCCATCAGCTCTTTGGTGCAGAGCTTCAGCTACACAGCGCATGAAGCCCCCTCCCCCAAAGAGCACTGACCTTTTTGGAGAGGGGCATAATGCTGCTGGGCCGGACAAGCCGTCGCTTCTTGCAGCTCAGCACCGGGCGAGTGCGAGCGGCTACACACGTTCCATCCGGAGGTGAAGAGACCATGTTCAGTCGTTGCTTTTTATGCAAGAGCTCCTCAGCTTCCTGGCCATCTCCCTGAGCGTGTTCTGCCAGGCCAGGCTGAAGACTGCCCAAGAAGAGGAGAGAGTAAGACATGCTGCTGCTCGTTCAACCATCTCGCGCTCCGCAGCCGTACCCGCTCAGGTTCGTGATCCAGCCCTTAGCAAACACCCCAAGCTGAGTGTGAAGCATCCCAGTCTCACAAGCCAATAGCTTTTTTTTTTAAGGCAACTCTAATTTTTGCCTTTACTTCTGTCCCTTTTTACACTCTCCCACCAGGGAACCTTTGACAAAATACCTTTGGAAGTTCGGAACAAAAATAAACCAGACCAAAAGCCACTCCAGCCCTGAGCAGCTTGAATCCCAGACTCCAGCCCCCCTCAGAATTACACTTCAGGGTATTTTCCTGCAAGTTCTCACGAGTCTGAATGCCAGAGAGACAAGACAGAGAACACAGAAGCTTCTAGAAAAAAGTATTTCTCCTCGATGTAAACTTGATTTCTGATTAATATTTGAGAACTACTAACAAGTCCCAGCAGTGAGAGCAGAAAGGCCCCAGGTTGTAACACTGACCTCAGTGTTTCACACACAAAGGACCTGCCCATCCACACGTGGCAGCCTGGATGTGGCGTCAGCACACGGTGCCACCAACCAGATGCCAGCGCGGCAGCTCCTCACCTACAGAACCTTTTCATGTGTGTTTCACAAGTGGTTCATTTCCAGAACACCAACTTTAAAGTGCTGCAGTCTCAGGCTCTGCAGTTCACAGGCTACAGGCACACAAAGGGCTCTGCTGTAGCCGTGGTGGTTCAGCTGGAGCAGTGGCACTAAGCAGTGAGGTGCTGGCAATGCTTCTCCAGCTGCCACCAGGACTCCGAAGCACCACGTGCTCAAGGGGCCTTGAGTGGTTGAAGCCTGAAGTCACTCTGTAGCATGGAACTCCTTTCACTTGTCACTTGCTCAAGGACTTTCTCAACACAAACAGCCCGGAGAAGGGCAGAATGCAGAAAACTCTGCAAAGCTGTGGGACTTGGGCTCCTCACTGTCTCCAGGGAAGCAGGTCACTAGTCCCTCTGAATCACACAATTAAAAATACCCAGAAAGAGCCAGTTGTGAAGGTGCTCGTGGCTGCCTGAGGGGCTTGTTCATGTGCACACAGCTCAGTTTGATGCCATTTTCAGAACAACAATGCAGCAGAAAACCTCCAGCAAGCCATCTCCTCCAAAACCTTTCCAAGCATCACCTGCCCACCACACTTTTTTCAAGAACAGACCATTTATACCATTACCAGCCCAGTTACTACCAACCACCACGTTACAGGACTTGGTCAAGATCATAAAAATCAAACTCCTCCCATGCCTGGCAAGCAGCTTACGTGTTAATAACTCCATTGACGGGTCTTGGTGCTCCACAGGGCTTGGCAGGATGGGATTCAGGAGTATTTGCAGTAGAAATCCCCAAGTTCTCTAGTGGCTGCGATGCCGAAACACTCTAAGGAAGGATGAGAGAGATGATAAATTAACAGGAAAAGCTTCTTAAATAGCCATGGCTTTCTTATTCCATTTCTAGTTGAGGATTCTGCACCAGAGCCATGGGTTCCACACAGAACTTCACAACAAGGGTTCAGAAGTCACCATGTGAACAGGACACACAAGGATTTCTTAGCAGCTGGAAAGAGGATGGACACAGGACAGCACTTTCAACACAAGGACCACAGGACTTCAATTCCTCTCAGGCAACCCCTGGGGAGCGTGAAGGGCTGAGGTCTTTAAGATTCTGAGCAATCTCAAGAGCACAACAACCACCTGAACACCTTGCAGGCCTCTCTCTCCAAGCTTGATGCTGTGCTCTAAGCCACACGGCTGCGAGCTCCCATCTGAACTCTTTGGAGAATGGGAAGAGAGGGAGAGAGCAGCCCTGCAGAACTGACTCTGCATTTTAACTCAACATGTGCAAACATGGTCCCAGCAGCATCACACAGTGTCTGAGTGAGTACACACACAGGCTGGGGGTGGGTATAAACAGCCCAACTCTAAAGCTAAAACTGCCTGATAACCACAACGCTGGAACCAGCTTTTTGGCCGAGGGAAGTAGGGAAAAGCTCAGCTGAAGACCCAGAGCTGCCCCTGCCCTGGGCCGTGGGTCTGAACACAAGTCCCTCGCTCTGCGAGCAGCGGTCACTGCAGCACCCAACGCTGCTCATCTGCTCTGTGAGCAGCCTCCACACAGGGGGACAGACACGACTGTCCCCACAGCTTCCAAGGGCACGGGGCTTGGCACCTCCTGCTAGTCACACTCCTGCTCTCCAGCAACGAACCATTATCAACACCAGGGCTCTGTGCTGCTCCCACCTCTGGGCAAGATGATTTACTTACATGCTGAGCTTCCAGTTCCCAAGAGACATCCCCAGCCCTCTGCAAAGCCCTTCCCACCCCGGCTGGCAGGATTAGCTCCTCCTAGGGATTATCAGCCCTATCCCACCTATCAACCCAGCACGTATCCTGACGCCTAAGGACACGTATCCTGCATTCATGCTGGCCAAGGGAGGTCGCCATGAGCAGATGAGATCCCAAGAGGAGCTGGGGATGACAGGGGATGGATTCCTCCCCTTACTCTGCACTGTGGACCTGTCTCTTACTCTGCACCTTGAGGGGAGAAGCAAAAACCAAACCCAAAGCCCAGTTTAAGGAGTCCAAAGAGTGCTGAAAGGACAAACACCTCTCCAGGAGAGGCCCAAGAAACACCACCCTTCCAGCAAGTGTCCTAATGCAACAGGAATGGTCTCTGGGCTAATCTCTGGCTCGGAGCAAATCAAGGCTCTGACTCAACACCCCACCCTTATGAGCAAGTCAGATTAAGCACAAGCCCTCCAGCAGCAGCAGGGTGTAGAAGCTGGGTGCCTGCAGGCAGCGGTTCTGGTGGCCAACCCCTCCAGCACCACTGCAGAGACTCTGCTTGCAACACGGAGCGTTCGCCCACCAGCAGCCACAGTGGAGGGGGAATACCAGGTCCTGTTTCAGGAGGAGTTACTCTCTGAGATGGAAAGAGCACGGGTGTGTGAGTAACATCTGAAGGGGCCAAGTAGGACCCTGCAGCCTGTTTGATACCGAAGATGATGATGTCTGCTGCTCTCGGTATCTGTTTGTGTCACTGTTACCTCCCAGAGAGGTGGGTTCTCCATCAGGCACTGCAGGAGTAACAGTCCCCATCTGAAGAGCTGACACCCAAGTGAGGGGGATGAGGAAATGAATGAACACTGTGGCAGGGAGATGGCTGTGGGCAGCGCTGGCCTAGCGAGCGTTGTCTTTTCCATGCCTCAGAAACCCACAGGCATTTTCTATTCTGCACGTGGAGAGATGCTGTCTGAGACAACCTGGAGAAGGACAACGTTCTGGTTTTGTAAATAGATGGAAAATGTCTTCAGCATGTAGGGACCAAGTGAGGTTGGACACCCTCCTTCCCCCTGCAGATTCCCAGGTTGAAATACACTGGTGGGTCAGATAAACATCCTGATTTGAACAGACAGGGAAGAAAATATTCTTCCCATCACTGTTAGATTCGGTCATTTCTCTCTGTTATCAGCCTGCTATTCACAGATTAGCTCCCAAACAACAGCCAATCCATCAGTGCAGGAGGATGCTCTTTCTGAGGCGGACGGGCGCACGCTGTCACCACGCTGCTTTATTGTTCTCCGAGTGCTCGCTGGGTTAACGCAGAAAAGCAGAGGGGCCACAAGACAGACAGACATCAGGGCTCCAAACCAGACACTGCGTAATGCTTGTGATTCAGTCACGCTCCACGGCAGCCCCTGGCATCCTGGCCCCCCAGCCTCCCGTCGCTGCTCTCAGCTGAAGCACCATCCACTACTCCAGTCGTGAGCAAAACCTGTTCCTCGTACCAAATGACAGGGCAGAGTTTGGGGCTCAGCCCCCCTGCTGACTGAAGCCTCAAATTCCAAACACCTCTCAAAGCCAGTGTCAAGCAGGGAGATGTTTTACCACATCACTTGTAATAACCCCTCTGCGGTCCGGAATGAATCGAAAATTTCACACGATTTCAGACTATCAGCCAGTATCAGGAAAACTCTGCCAAAGTCTGGCCAGCAACAGGAAAAACCACTCCAAGAACAATTTTACAGCCACTTCTAGTTATGTTTTTTTATCTGTACCAACCACACTGAACGCTGGGCTGTGACACTCCAGCACTCCCAGCGCAGCGAAGCTCCGTTTCGCCCCAAACGCAGCACTAGGACAGAAAAGCAGGAGAGCTGCAGCCTGGTAACCAGAGTTTGAGCCACGTAGGGACCACTCTTCTCTGAGTACTACACCACAACTTCCAAATCCTCCATTTTAATACGTCAACACATCCCACAGGATCAAAAGTAATCACAGCCAGGCTGAACAGAACGATCAAGCCTTCAGCCTGTGCCCTACATTTCTGCATTAAATAATAAATACCTGGCACTCTGCATCATTTCCAGAGCATCTCCCTGAAATCATTAGTTCCCTTTCCGAGGGGTAACACTCAGGCAGATATTAATAGCCACATCATTAGAAGCCTTTGCTAATTGTGCTGCTCTCAGTTTGAGGTACTTTTTTTCTTTGCTAGAGGGAAAGGATTAGTTGGGATTTTTAAGCTTCACAAAATGCTAATGCATATTACAAAGGTGCCCCCAGGAACTGTTCTAAAAGGTGTTTAAATCCTGGTGTTTATTAACCCAAAATAACCCGGGAGGTGGCGACAGCCCAGCAGATGAGCCATTCCCACGTGAAGCCCCAGAGATGCTTCTGCAGGAGTCCAGTCCCATGGCAGAACCAGGGCTCGAGCATCTCTCTCCTCTGCAGCTTAAAGGCTTTCACCAGCGGGGAGTGTCTGCACCAGTCGCTCCTGCTGCTGGCACTTACCAGCCGGTCAGCCCCGGGCTCCAGCTTAACTTCAGCACTAACGGGACGGGACGCATCATCTACTGCAGGATCAGGGGGTGATGCTTCACCAAGAACTATCAGCCCCTGGAAGAGAGGGAACAGAATTAACTGCGGGTCCTTTGCTCAGAGCAGGGGAACTGCACACCCACCGTCCCCCAAGAGCTGCAGCCGCTCACAACAAGGCTTGCAACCAGACACGATGCCAAACCCATCTCCTGCTGCCTGCACCTTCCCAGCATAGAGCTGAACTGGGAGCCAGGGGGGAAGGACCACGGATGGAGCCGATCACCAGCCTTCAGCCCATTAACAGCAGCCGGTCAGCTCCCTCTGTGCCGAAAAGCTGCCTTCCCCTGCTCCCGCAGGCGAGGCGGCTCAGCGAGCTGCATGCCAGCCAAACCAAAGGGAACATTCTGCTGCAGCACAGAGCAGGAAGCCACTGCTTTCATCATCCAGAGTGGAACTCGCCACCACAGCCAAGCAAACAGCTCTGAGCCGGTGCCAACAATCTACAGGCAAACTCGTCACCCCGAGCAGGTTTCTTTTCAAAGACCTGATACTCCCACAGAATTCAGTAAGGAAAGAAAAACACTGATAAACAAGCCAGTGCCATAAACCTAGTGGGACAAAGAATGGTAGCAGAGCACTGCTTTATCAGGCCTCACATACGTTGTCCTGTTTATGTTCTACTCAAGTGCAGCTTGCTCCAAGGCAGGCTGCTTTCTCTCTGAACACCACAGAGTAAAACCATATTCTAATGATGCCTATTCTGAGCTATACTGTAACAATACAGGCCAAAGTGTGCAAGGGATGAGAACCTACAGGCTGTGACCATGGTCCAGGACCAAGACAAGCCAGAACAAGTTTGTGATCAGTCACACGGGGAGTTACGGAGAGGGCTGCTCAGATTAAAAACAGGCAGATCAGTCATCTGAGAACTATTTCAGAGGCTGCATGGTGTGTCACAAACAAGCGAGCCTGGAGGGGAACCTGGACACGTTATCTGGAGAGAGCAGAGCGCTGCAAAGCTTCCCTCAAAGCCCACAGAGTCAAATCTTACATCCACCTGTGTGTCAGCAGCTGATGCTGTGCACGTGGCTGATCTTACCCCTGCACACAACACGCACGCGGTGACTTTCCACAGACGGTGGCAGCCCAAAGTTCAGGGATACTTTATTTAAGCAGAGCTGTCCTCAGCCTCTGACCAGCCCTGAGGAAGTGACGATTTCCCACATTTTTGTGACATCCCAGAAGGATGCTCAGTGGGTGAGACAGGCTGGACACACATAGCTACCGCTCTGCTCTTCCTCTACTCGGGAAAGATCCCCCTCCAAAAGCAACCCACCACGTGTTGCTCTTGCTCCTAGAAACATCCCCAGGCAGGCTTTGGCAACAGTGGGTCATCTCCAGATCTCAGGTGTAGGAGATGGTGGACAACGGGAGAAGCTGGGACCAAATGCAGCATTAGAGCCAAGGAAGCGGCTTTGGTTTGACACTCCAGAAGAGCCTTGGGCTTCTCATCTGCTCAGTGCAGGATGGGGAAGCACAGGCATCCAGAACAGAAAGAGCCACCCAGGGCTTCTGCCTTCAGTTTAAAGGAAGAGGATGGAGGGAGCAGCTCCATGCCTCAGGAAGGAGCCGTCATTAACTCTGTAATGCTGTGAGGATCTGTTTAGAAGTGCCCCTTGACTGGAGGCTTAGAGGCCATGCTTAACACAGCCTTGCCCATGACCGTCACACACTTGGTTTTCATGTCCTGGCAGAGACAGGTCCCTGCCCAAACCCACCGTGCACCTGGTCCTCTCCCAGCCTCTGTGCACCCACAGACCCACAGGCTGGACAGCATCTCAGGGCTCCTGCTCTCAAAGGAAAAAGGAAGGTCCCCTCCAATATTCCTGGGCAAGTTTGCTGCTTCTTTACTCCCATTTTTGTCACTGATTATGGTATTTATGAGAAGTCAATAGTACAGGTCTCAGAGATGGATACAGAGATACATCCTGGGTGTCCTGCATCTCGCAATAGTCAGCAGCTTCTGCCAGGGACTAACGGGTGAGGAAAAGGACTGACACACAGGAAGACACATCACCAGCATCTCTTATCACACCCCGAGCCTACATACCACTACAGACAAAGGGAACTCATGGAGAGCTGCAAATTCCTCCAGCAAGAGGCTCCTCCTGACTTCCATCCCACCCTTCCCATCACGTGTTTGTCTTGACTCAGCAGCTCTGACCAGAGCACAGCCCCAGCTCCAACCAGAGCTCTGACCAGAGCACAGCCCTCCCCGTGGAAAACACTGCACACATTGGACCAAAGGCTCGAAGGGAACGCAGCCAACACATCTCAGCTGGTCTGGGAGCAAGCTGAGCCTGGGTCTGCAGAGACGACGGGCAAACCAGCCCACCAAGCAGCTCCTGTCACTGTATTTCAAGCGAGTCTGGCACTGCACACAATTCCTTCATCTTAATTTACCTCTGAGATGAAACTTCTAAGAGACACAGAAAGACAGAGGGGGGGAAAACCACTGTCTGTTCCTTTCCAAACAGAGAGCATCTGCCACCCACACACAGGGAGGTGCAAAGACTCTGCAGGGGTGTGGGGGGGATGTGGCTCAGTGCTGGTCCCATCTCAAAAAGCCCAACAAAGCACTTGTGAGAAGAAACAAAACCACCTTATTACCTTCATGACCATCCAGCCCCTTAAATTAACTGCAGGCACTCTTCACAACCAACACACAACCCAAGGCACAAGAGCCCCCTATACTGAGGTGCCAGAAAACATAATACTTTGCAACTAACTTTGAGCACGTGCTCAGGATTTGTTGTTCTCCACATCTCACCAGCTCCATCTGAGCTGATCCAAAGGTGCTGAACACACAACTGCAGCTGAGACACCCAGGCAGCAGGACACCTCCCAACAGAAGGGTATCTCCCAGTGCCTGGTCCTTCTCTTGCTTTGATCTGACAAAGCAATGCATCCTTCTTGAAGGGAACACTGGGATGGAAACCTTAATGTCAGAAGGTGATTAAACAAGGACTAAAAAAGAATAGCAACCTTGAATTCCTGCAGTGACCACTTTTAAACCTCCACGTGTTTTAGGCCAGGTGAGTTGGAGCGATGTGGAGAGGAAAAACAAGGTGCCTACAAACTCCTTGTACCATCTGAAGCCAAACCCACCTCAAGGAGCCTGGTGCTACTGAAACACACACCCGTTTCTCCAGTCTCCTCCACCCATCCCGAGCTGCTTCTGTGGATCACACTCCGGGTTCTGCACTCATGGGAACAGAACACGTTCCACAGGGCATCTTTGAGCCAGTGACACCACGCTGGGCACAGGCAGAGATCTCCACCAAGTCCTATCAGGAAGATGGGGTATTTGAATCCTGCTCCTTGGTTCGGGCAGACCAGCTGCTGCCAAAGCCTCAGCCTCTGAACCCTCCTGCCCCTCTCAGTGGAGTGCTTTATCTGCAATTCACCTGTCGGGTTGTGGCAGTTGAGGAGCTTTTGTTTGAGCAAATCAAAGGAGATGAGGTGACATCCTGTTTTCCGAACCCTCAGATGTACTTTTCAACTCCAGCACAACACCGTGATGCTCTCCTTTCAGACCCAGAGACTGCACCCTCAGGAAAAAACACAAGGGATGCTTGTAGCCACTATCAGGCCGTTCTCAGAGTCTGTCAAGCTGTCATCATCTGGTGAGAGCACTGAACCTTCCACCTCACTAAATGAGCTTTCTCATTTCTTCCATTACTTAACTTTTTAGCATAGAAGTGTTTAGCTATTTTATATTTGATACTTAGAAACCATCTTGCATGACTGGCTGTCTTAGGACAGCAGGAAGATGGTTCTTTCTGAAGCTGGTTCATTAATCCCACATCCAGTCCCTTCCTGGAAGCCTCTCTCTAATCTCAGGAATGTGCTCTGATCAGCAAGCCAGCTCTTCCACCTGGCATTTACAGTCCTCACTCACTCAATGAGCTTGTTTTCCTACATAGCTGCATAAAAGTCCAGCCTCCCTGCCCAGGCTGGGCTTTCTCCCCCCCAGTCTTGGGAAGAGCAGGGTGCTGGGCTCTGAATTCCTGAGGCTCTGTGAATCGATGTGATACCATGTGCCTTCTTGCCACAGACTCCAGACATTCCTCCCTCCAAGGCCTGACATTTAGCCGTGCATGCCTGAACAAGTCTGGATAACAATTCCTTCCTCATCCCTCCTCTGCTCCCCCTCATTCTCCCATCATCTGAGAGCCAGTCTGGAAAAACAATTCCAGACAGAGGAAGGTCAGCACCTAGAAAAAGGCTTTTTGGTTTTTTTATGCTGCAGCCTGTGCTGTGTGATAGCACCTGAAGCAAACTTCCACCAGTCCCCTCCCTCCCCCAGTGAGTCCCTTGCTAAGTTGTTCCTCATCCCCATCTTCAGCTACTCCCAAAGAACAAAGGGTCAAACAAGGGGGAAGAGCAACACCCACCCAAAAGCAGTTTGTTCAGTACCCCAAGACTGACTTTAAAGGAAGGTATTTGGCTCTCTTCACCTTACCATATTGAACCAGGGGGAAGAATGACGCTCAGCTCATGCCAAACAGCATTACAATGAGTCACAACTGCACAATACGCTTCTGGAGAGATGCAGGGGACAGGGGGAAGCTTCAGACCTTGCACACACACTCTCCACTGCATCAGGAGAGAGCCATGTGGAGGCAGACGAAGCACAATCACATGCATCCAGTGCAGTCCTGGTCCTCACCTTGTTGGCTCTGATCTGCTTGTAAATGTCCGTTTGCTGCCGGATTCGGTACTCCAGGTCCGAGACGTGGGCTTGGAGCCAATTCCAGCGGCTGACGATGGCTGCACGGTCTGCTGCCCATCTCCACTCTGCCCTTCGCCTCCTGCAAAAACAGGGAGGGGATGGGGGGGATTATTTTGAGTGTGATTTTAATTATACAGTCTACAAAAAAACCCCTAGCAGAACCGACACACAGACCAAAAGCCACACACTGAACAGTGTGACTGACACCATCCAGCCACTGCTAGTAACTACCACCCCCAGTGCAGCCGTGCTACAGAGCCAGTATTAACAGAGCAGTAGTAACACAACCTCTGGTACCCAGTGACTGAAGCCCTGCCTAGGCAAGTGTTAAGATTTTATCCCACGCTTAGCTGATCCAGCAGCTCCAGTCCTACCTGGCCACATCTGCCAGACCCACTTTTCCCAAGTCTTGGAGAAAATAAACACCATGTGCCCTCCCTTCCTTGACACAGCCTCCTTTAAAAACAATAAATCTCTGTCTTCAGCCACAAAACCTGCCTGAGCACCAGCACATACCACAATTAAAGCTCAGTGGCTTGTTTCACACCACACCATCACTGGTTGTGAGGGTAACGGCTGTTTGGAGACGAGCAGGACAGCTTGCACAAGGTGCTCTCCTGCAGCAAGGTCTTGCAAAGGACATCAGGAATATAAAGTTCATTTCTGGATCTGATGGTTCGACTGAGCAGACAAAGCAGCCAGGAGAAAACATCACAACTACCAAGTGAGTGGTACCTGCTGATCTCTGGGCTCAGAGGGAACCCGCACACTTTGCAGCTCTCAGCTGATTTCCTACCTTCCCTTTCTCTGCTGCCAGCACCAGGAATGGCTCCATGGGGCCACGAAGATGCTTTCCCTAGTGCAGGGATCGGGTTCCAGGAACCCCCTCGCTCTGCCCCATCACTCTCCAGGGCAGAAAGGAACACAAAGACAGCAAGGGCTGTATGAACCCACAGCTCCACTCTCCCACGTTGAAAGCCAGGATATTAAGAGAAGATACCCCAAGCATCCCGATTCCAGGGGTATCAAGGCCACGCAGAACAGAAGAAAACCGCAACGTGGAGCAGCAACAGCATCAGCAGGAAGCGCAGGCACAAACCCAGCGCTGCTGCACAAAGCCTCTGTCACATCTGGATGCCTGGCAAATAAACTAATCACAAAATACCCCTCATCCCACCCCCCATCACAGTTCTGAACCCAGTGGGAACACCCAGGGCAGGGGAGCCACAGCAACGACCAGGTTTTGCTTTCCAAATCCAAGTGTTCTGCCGAGCTCAACCCTTTCCAATGTGAAACCAGCCACCACAGCAAAAGCAGCACGTGGCCGTGAGATTTACTCCTGCACTACAGCAGCACCAGGTCCTTCAGAAGAAAACCCACTCCTCTGATGTGTCTGCCCTTACCTGGGTGTACCAGCACCACATGCACTCACCTTCTGTTTAAAAAGCACCAAGGGTGTTGTTACAGGTTCCGAGTCACTAATGAAACACCCTGGAAAGGAGGAGTCGGTTCTGTTGAACTCTGAGTGAAACCCGTGAGTTCACAAGGTGACACGTTCTCTGTACTGCTGCTGGACCTCCCACCTGCGTGGGCAACGGCGTGTCAAGTGCCAAAGGACACAGGGACCGATTTCCACCACGATGGACCACTGCATCCGCTGCCTACCATCCTCCCAGACCGCTCCAGGACCATTTTCAAAGCATTTTTAGAAGGTTAAGTCCTTCTCTCTGGAATATTTCCCCATGTGAAGTTGCCTGCTATGTTGGTATTTATTGTGGATGGATGCCACAGCAAGGTAAGACCGTAACCTTCCATCAGGGACACTGAGGACACAGCCAGCACAGCCTGTGAGAAGGCGGTCAGTGCAGTCGAGCACCTGGGCTGGGTTACGGTCTGACCTGCTCTGCCAGCAAAGCAGAGTGGCCACAGGGTTAATCTGGTTTACAATGGGCTGTGCAGCTGCCAGCACTACCCCAGCACCACCCCACTGCCCAGCTCTAATCCCCACCTCCAGCCCAGTCACTCTTTACGCTGCTCCAAGGATAAAGCCTTGCAAACTTTACTGGTACCTTCTCCCCCCATGGCATCTCCAGTCCTGAGCTGCCTCCCATGACACTGGAGGGTAGAGAAGTGGTGTTTGGGAAGCAAATCTCCCTGACCTCACCAAGACGTTGCTCTGAGCATCACCAGGAAAGCACCACTGCTCTGGCTGAGCACCCACAAGACCGACAGTGTTTCCATGTCGTAGCTTCCCCCAAGACCTTCCAGAACACATCACCTCTCTGCCAGCCAAGTGTCAGTGAAGTTCTACTGTACCCTCGCTTCAGAAGCAAAGAACAAATTGACTTTTATAGCTTAAACCCAGGCAAGACCTCTGCAGCAGCTGTACTGGCATTTATGGCACTTCAGCATCCGAAGACACCACTGAGTATCCAGATCCCGAGCCAGTCCAGGGCTGGTAACGCCGCATCAGGAATTGGTATTAGGAATACCAAAAGCTGCTGAGCTGAGGTGTCTCCAAGCTGCCAGCTCCTCTGCTTGCTCTGCAAGGTTAGAGAGCACCTCTGCCTGCGGGAGCAGCACCAGCCTTTCCTGCTGGAAACACCTCCTCTTGCTCCCATTACACAGAAATTAAGCGTAAGAGCCACCTGACGCCCATCCAGGTTCCCAGGTGACAGGGCAGAGGAAGCAGCAGCAGACCCAGCTCTTCACCTTAAAAATCAGGACACATCCTACCCAAGAGAAACCCACTGGATTTAAACCAAGAATAGGCAGAAAGTGCAACACGCTAACACACACTTCATCCTCCAACACCCTGCGGCACAGGAGGAGGAGGGGAAGGCACACAGTGATGGCTCAGCCACACTTTCCAAAACAGCACCAAGCGCAGCGTGGTCTCTATATTTAGAGTTCGGCCCTTTTCAGAGCCTGTGCAGCTACACCCTTCGCTGCAGCGGGCTGTCAGCAACATGTATGTGCTTTCCTCGTGTAGATCTGCTCCTGGATAACAAGCTCTGCAGCTTCTTTAGCTTTAATCTCTAGACAAGTACTTTGCAAGCAGAGTTATTTTCACAATGAGCACTAGAAAGTGGCGACCGGGCACAAACCGGCACCTCGAGGCGCTGCAGCCACCTGAAACATCAGCCAGACACCCCACTCTGGGTAGGGGGGAAACCCACTTCCTTTCTTTCTAAGCATTAGGGACTTTAACACAGTAATTAATAAGAGAGTCCACTGCACTTGCCCGAAACGGGGTCTGGATTAAGCTGGAGACGGCGACTGGACAGACGGCCAGATGGCTGCTGAGCGCAGCGGGGCTGCACAGCTTGTCTTGTGCTTCGAGAGGCAAAGCTGGCATGGGGAGGGATGTGAGCAGCAGCAAAGCAGTCAAATCCTGCATCCTCCAAGGGACACCACTCACTGTGCTGCTGCCCGGGTGTGCTCTGTGCAAGCGCCCGCACAGAACAGGCGATGGAGGGTGGCACAGGGCAGCTGGGACAGGAGGGTGGCACAGGGCAGCTGGGACGGGAGGGTGGCACAGGGCAGCTGGGATGGGAGGGTGGCACAGGGCAGCTGGGACAGGAGGGTGGCACAGGGCAGCTGGGACAGGAGGGTGGCACAGGGCAGCTGGGACAGGAGGGTGCCCTTGCAGCACAGAAGATGATTTAGGAGCTTCATCCTTTTAAAAAAACAATGTCCCTCAAATCCTGCCCTTTGTGTCTGTGGTCTCAAACGGGCGCTGACAGCTCCTGCCCCATGGTGCTGGGCTCCCAGGCATGCTGTACTGTGCCCGGCTCTCCAGGAGAAACACACAGCCTTTGGCAAACTGCAGAAGAAACTTTATGGACACGATCAATTCTCAGAGGTAAAGCACAAAGAACAGAGGTTTGTTTAATCTGACTGCAGAAGGGCAGGGGGAATAAATCCCACGAGGCATCAGCTAAGTCCTTGGGACAGGCTCCAGCACACCCCTAAGTAAAAAGCCAGGTAATTTTGGTTGAGATCAGTTATCCTGAACAGCAAAGTCAACTGCAGAGAAGAAAACGCATCAGCCAGGTTCCTGCCAGGCAGCAGCATCCCCGTTTCAGAGGCAGAGGAGCCAACGGGATCGAAAGGTGACAGGGAGTAAAGCAGCCACGTGCTCCACTCACACACACAGTCCTCACACCATCACCATGTATCTCTGTGTCACCCCCCCAAAAGCAACTTCTTCAGTTGCTCTCCTGATCTCTGATCGTGCCTCACTAAAGGAGGAAGAGATCTGCAGCCCATTCCCCTGCTATCTTCCAGCTTGCTCCTGCCCCATCTATTCCTCACGTATCCTCAGACCACGGAGCTGTCACACCTTTTACCAGAGCAGCACAAAGCCCGATGGGTGGGTGGAGCAGGAGTTAAGCTCTGCCAGACACACTTGCATGACAACTCCAAGGGAGGATGAGAAAACCCCACGAGCGCTGGAGAACAATCTCATTAGCTGATCACAACAGTTCTGCCAAAGTGAACAATTTGTTCAGCTGAACAGCCGCCCCCACCCCCGGCCAGCGCCGTCAGCCCCCGAAGGGCTCTTCCCAGCACAGCCTGTGCTCGGCACTGAGCTGCAGCTACTTCAAACCTCAACCTGCTTCATTCACTCCCCTGTTCAGAGAAGCCCAAGACCTCCAGAGGCTGGAGTAAAGAGTTATTTCCATCGCTCCCTGGCTGAAAAACCCCCGCTGCTGGGGGAAAGGTTGTGAGCACGACTCCGAAGGCGTTTTGCTGCTGAGAAGGGCTAAGCAAGGATGCCAGGCTCCTGCCCAAGAGCTTGGGCAGCCCTGGCCGGCAGCCAGCGACCCCAGGGCCAGGCACAATCTGCATTCTAGTAACGCAGATCACAACTGCCCTCCTTTCTGAGGAGGAACCACCCAAACCACACCACCGCCACAGCGTGCAATGCTCTGCCTGCAGAGCCTCCATCGCTGGGATCAGGACATGGAAGGTTTGTTTTGGCACCTCGAGTTTGTTTCTATTAAAGAGAAAAAAGAAGAGAAGAAAAAAAATTGGCACAGGCTGTGAAGAGATGCCTGGACTCCGGTGCTGGAATCACGGCGGGACGAGCCTGTGGCAAAGGCACTCAGCAGAATCCAAACTCCCATTACTCCAGCTGCAGAACTGGTGTCTCAGCCCACTGCTCAGCACTGGAACAGGGCTGAGGGTCCCTGCAGCCCCTCACCAGGTGATGCTCCACACTGGAGTTATGTTCTTGCCTTCTCCCTCCTCTCTGCTGCAGACAAATCCTCTGTCCCAGGCCACACTCTCACGGCAGTTTTTCTGCCCCCCAAACATCCCCAAATCCCTTCCCAGAGGAAGGGAAGCGCAGCCCAAGGATCCATGAAAACCCTTGGACAGGTACAAAACTCCATCCACAACCAGACCCACAAATGGGAAATCAAGAGAAGGAGATTAAAAATCCCAAAGTGAAGCCACTGCCGAGGTGGGGCAGGGGACACCCACCCCCCAACGCACCCACTGCACAGCAAAGCCGGAGGCTACGGAACCACCCTCGCAGCCCTCCCCACGTGCTGACAGACTGCACTGTGACTGAGGATAATTTTAACTGCTTTAGAAGCTGCACAACAAAAATATATTTGAATCCACTCTTGGAGAAAGCAGCTTTCCCCTGAAATAAAGCGTATGGGGATTATTTATGTTGAACATCATCATCAATATCTACATAACTCAGTATTTGGCTTATCTTAACAAGATTTATGGTTCTGGAGTACAAATGGATTCAGAAAACGTCCTCAGAAAAGGAAGGAACAAGAGCCACCCTACTAAACTATCCTTCTCATCAGTACAGAACTTGGAGGAAGAGTATGTGCTATGTCAGAGGAGTCTCAGCAAGCAGGCAGGGAGCAAACCAGCACATTCTATGGAGATACACACAGAGCAAACAATCTGTACTCCACTTCTCATCAGGAAACTCAAAGTCATCATTTTATTTACCTCCTGTTTTTAGCTCAGAGCAACACTGCTCCAAGAGGAACCAAACCACAGCCAGGCTCAACTCCGTGCCAGCGGGTCTGAGGACGAGTCCCTGGGAAGGAATCCCAAGGGACAGAAACACACTCCTGCCCTGTGCCAGCCTGAGAGCATGACAACACGGTGACACAACGAGGACACCTTCCAAACAAGGACACAAGGACAGGGAGCCAGTCCCTCAGACAGCGCTAAGGGGTGCTGGATTTAACACTTTCCCAGCAGAGCTTCCCCTCTCAGCAGACTGACCCGCAGTGGTCTGGAGCGTCCCACTGAAGGGCACCTGCCTGCGTGGCTCCAAGTCTGCCTTCCTCTGCCACAGCCCCCCTGCAGCACAAGCCACAGTCTCTCCTCACTCCTCCCAGGCAAGAAGTCAGAGCAGAGGCCAGCACTGGCTCTTCAGCAGGAGCCTCCTGTGAGCAGTGTGCCAGTGGAAAACCTCCACTCTCTGCCTCGTCAACCTCCACTCAGCTCCCTTTCATCACTGGGTGAATCCGCAGGGATATGGAAGCGTGAGGGGAAAACACAGACTAGAAACCACCACTTCAGCGCTGGAGAGCACTCCAAGCTCGTCTTGGTTTGATTTTTCATTTCATTATTGTTTCTCATAAGCTTTGTACCACCTCACCAGTGCTCCTCCCCTTAGCACCTCCAGCTCCTCCATTCCCAGACTGCTGCAGAGAGGCTCAACATCCCCAAGACCTCCAGCCCTCTGCTCCCCACGAGCTCCCTTCACCCAGTTCCTGGGAAGCTCTCGCTCTCCTCTGCTGCTGTAGCACTACCCCCCAGGCTTCCCTGACTTCACCTGGCTCAAGGTGTCGCCTGTTTGAAAGATAAAGGAAAAAAAAAAGTCCTAATTTTCCAGGAAGCCCAGAAAGCCTTGGAATGCTGAGGGCTCTGCGACACGGGGTACCCATTAACTAAAAGGGATCTCAACAGAACGACCGTCACACCCGTATGATTCCACTCGCTGTCGAGTTCATGACCAAGGATTTGGCAGCACGTCCATCAGTCAGAGGCACAACAGCCTGGCCTGGCAGAAGGCTCTGCTCAGGCTCAGATCTGGAGTTTAGGCTGGGTTTTTTCCCTTTCTCTTTGTTTCCCGGATGCTTTAAGATCTTCACTGAACCCCCTCACGCTGGTTGCCAGGGCCAGGTTTGAACTCTGCAATGTCTCCAATCCAAGTGTCCCAGCTCTCTACGATGTGGCTTCCTGTGATGCCCCACGCAGGTGAGCTACGGAGCAAGGTGTGGGGAAGGTAGAGGAGCTGGCTGGGGGCAGGAGGTGGGAGTGAGGAGCATGGACATGAAGAGCCACCTGTTGCACCAGCAAAACCAACTCTCCAGAGGCACAGCAGAGCAGCCAGCTGCAAGATACCACCTTTGGGAGAGAATTCACTGGCCTGCTTTTACAACACAGCTCTCCATCTCCAAGTAGCCATGCAGGCAGAGCAGCCAGAACAGCCAACGTACCAGGAAAGGCAGGGCTGTTTGTTACCCACCACAGCTGAACCCAGGAACAGGAGGGTAAGGATACACCGTGCACACAAGGTGTCAGTAACTGCACAAAGCTCACTTTGCAACCTGCTTTTGGTTCACTGGGACCCTTCCCCTTAAAGCTCCAATTAATACATCCTTCTCAACACCACAAACTCAGTACCAAGATGATCACCTTTCCCCCCAGAAAGGCTGCTCAAGCCCACAACCAACTTCTTGCAGAGGCACATCCTCCTTTTTAACAGGTGAGGCTCCAGCTTGAGCCCAACGCCCCTTGTCCTGTCCCCACAGACACTGAGCAGAGGCTGCCCATGGCCCCCTGTGTCCCACCCTTCAGCTATTGATAAACACTGATCAGATCCCCTCTCAGACTTCTCTCCAGGCTGAACAGCCCCAGCTCACTCAGCCTTCCAAATGGTCTGGGCTGCACAGGACAGTACAATCCCTGCCTGTTTGAAACTCGTATTTTTGATTAGAAGCTACACTCCTTCCACCAGAAAGCAGAGTGCAGAAGAAGCACTAAGCCAATGGAAACTTTCCTCTCTGGTTTTTCTCCTCTTCACATTAAGGGTGGCATTTCATCAAGAGATTAACAAACTTTCTTTGGCAAAGTCTGTGGCAGGGGACCAGCAGCTCCTGTTCACCAAGAGGAGGACTCTGTACCTGACAACAGAGGCTGGTTTTACCATCTTCACTAACGCACCACGAGCACAAACAGCAAAAAGAACCCTTTTTTCTTGAGTTTCTTTAAAATAAGGTCCTGAAACACCTGACACATTGCACACGTTGCAAAACTCCATCCTAAAACTCTACTTGCTGCCAAAGCACCAGACAAGCACGAGCACCAGACCTCAAGCCAAGCACCCTCCAGCACATCCCTGCAGAAACCCAGCACCCTCTCTAGGAACTACCACAGAGGAAACAAAAGCTGCTGGACACCTTCAGCGGTAGAACACCCCACGGGCTGTGGCAACCACAGCATGCAGCAGCAGTCAGTATTTTCCAAGAAGGGATGCTTGAGCAAACAAGCCACTTCCCAGCTCCTGGTCTCCTGCAACCAGCAACCAGATACCACCTCTCGCTTGGCAGCACAGGATGGTTTGACTTTTGGGATGGCTGTAAACCAAGCTTCTCCAATGCATGCAGTCAAAGCACCAAGGAACAGAAGGAAGGGGGTGTTCACAGTCTTAAATTCTTCCAACAGCAGTAAGTGCACAACAGAGAGGAGACAATTACAGCGCAGAGTAAACTGTTTGATAAGTTATTACACTTGTTCAACAGCAAAGCCCTTTGTGTGTGTGCAAATAGAAGAGTTTGGTGTGGAAGTGGGGGAGCGCTCAGGATAGACCATTAGTGGCACAATCCCTGGGGAAACAAGAATAGAGACTATGCAAATCAGGATCTATTGTTAAAAGGGAGCGTTTATTTCACATTCCTGAGCAGCAGTGTTCCCGGAGCATAACAATCGGGGAGGCCCTTCTGCTGAGTGCTGCACATTCTTCTGCTCCACAGTAAATCAATATTCCATAGGACAGAAAGGATGTGGAATTATTGCAGCGCTGAGGACAGCGGCTCCGGCTCCAGTGGGTGAACGACACGAACACAACACCGCCTCGAACAGGACTTATTCAGGACATGCTTTCTGCTGCTCAGAAGAGTTTACTTAAGGCAGGATTTATGGATGTATTCTGCAGACCTTCCAGCTCACACCATAAAGAGAACAGCGCCGGCAAAGGCTGTTCCTGGTTGTGCTGCCCTCAGCTCGATCCAAACAAGTGCATCTCAGGGTGGCAAAGCTTTCCACTCGCGCAGCGCCAGCGGAACCATCTCACCCTACCCAGGACAAACACTGCAGTTGGGCTTGGAGAAGTCCTGGGAGCTCCCTGCCCTCTCCTTGTGAGAGGAGCATCACTCCTCCAGCACCTCCGGAGAACTCTAGACTAATGTGGGGCGCAGACATCTGCCCCAACTGGCTTTGACTGAGCAACTTCTGACCCCACCATTCATTCCAAGGAGGACTGAAGTGAGCAGACCAAGAAAACACACTTTTGTTTTCCTCCTGGTTTAGCTCCTCGTGCTCTGCCCAAGTAAGTACAGACAGACAGAACGGGTGAGTAGCCCTGGAGTAGCACTGGGTACTCCAGTCCTTCCAGGAGTGAAAACGCCCCTTCAGTCTCTTCACTTTCCATCAGGCAGCCGTTCAGAGCTGAGGTCAAAGGGGGGTTGTCAGGGATCACGGGGAGGGGGACTGGTTTTGTTTCACTCCACAGGCTTTGCAGCCCAAGATCAAAATGAATCTTCAGGGTAAGTGATTAGAGGAGGATGGCTTCTTCTCCAGGCCTGGGAAATTCCTGCACTACGGAGATGACCTCACCCTCCTTATCTCTTTAATGTCCCGGGAGGAAAAGGAATGAGCTCTGCAAACACGCACAACTCCACCATGAAGCTTGTGTTAATAAACACAACCCCGAGCATCACAGAGCATCACACCGTTAAGCTCCGCACCCGAAGGACAAAAGCCCCAAACCCTTTTCAGAGAAGCTGCCTCTTAACATGTTGTTTGGTTTTCTTCCCCCACCTTCCTCACTGCTCATTACACCAAGTGGGTTTTCAAGCTCACAGAGAGGGAGAAATTCAGAAAAACTGCTTATTTTTTGGAAAACATAGGGAAAATGAAGACAATGCAGGTAGAAGCCACAAAGGATTTTGAGCCAAAGCAAAAGCTCTCATCAGTGCCAACTGCAGCTGAAATGGACTGGGGTGGGCAGGCAGCAAAGCACAACTAATGGGTTTGGAGGACTATTGAAACAGTGAAGAGGCAGCGCCGCTGCAGAACAGCATCAGTGGTACGAATTCACCCATCAGGTGCAGTCCCAAGGCTCCCCAAGCTCTCTGCCTTCCAGGGGAGAAGCAATCTGCTTCCCAGCCCCATTCCCAGCCCCCCCGGGGGAGCTGTGCTGGGGGAGGCAGAGGCAGCGATCCGCAGGCTGGAATCACATCCATGGCTGTGTGCTCACGGGCTTTCCCTGATCTCCAAACCTTCAATCCGAGTCGCTTCAGAGTTGTAAGAGAACTGAAAGGATGGGGGTGGGGTTTTGGCTTGAAGCACAGGGAGGTTACCCCTGCTCAAAGCAACAGAAGCTCCAGAAAGGAGAACACCCAGTGAATAACGCTGCAGACACTGGTTGTACCTACACAGGCGAGCTCTGCCGCGCTCCCCAGCACACAGAGATCGCTTCTGCAGTCTAAAATAGAGCCAGGATGAAGCTAGCCATCAATATTAACTCTGAAGGTCAGCTAGCCAAGGGAAGGGGCAGATGTGCTATTTCTGGCATGGATCCAGGTGAAGTTTCCTTTCTCAGCCCAAAGAGCCCATCCAGCTAACAGAAATAACACACTCCTGGCCTTCAAGCCCTTTATCTACCAACTGGGGTAAATAATCCCAGTTAAAGGACTGGGATACAGCACAGGAGGGTGAAGAAGTCCAGAAGGAAATGAAAAGAGAAAGGGAGAACGACAGGGGACACATGTGAATTGTGTTACGTTCAGATTTACCTGGCAACAGAGAGAAACAGGGAACAAAATGGCTATGGAAGCACTGGGGTGGCACGGGCAGGGAGGAGGGTGGCTGCTCCTGGCTGCTCCCCACTGACAAGAGGCACTGGAGACAGAGGATCAGAAGGCAGAACCTGAGGAATTAGCAGTTATGTTCCACAGCAAAGGACATGAAAGGTTTCACAGCACTGGATCAAACCCTGGGCTGGGACCCCAGTAAGGATGCAGGGGAAGCTGCTGGGCTGGGGGCACGAGAGGGAAGGAGCTTTGTGTGGAGCTGGGGACGGCCAAAGAGCAGCATCCTCCAGGCTGTGAGAAAACGAGTTGTATTTCCATGAGGAGAAGAAAGGCACAATCTGCATTGTTCAGCTGCGTGAAACCCCTTTTATAACAGATGCTCCAGCATACAAAGGACTGAAGACAGACAGGATTCAAACAGCAGCGGGAGACACAAAAGAGCATCTCTGCTTTCCAAGAAAGGACCAAGCTCTGACCTGGTCCAGGAACCTTCCAGAAGAACAACTCTGGCCACTAATGACTGTCACTAACGAGACATCAGGGAACTTCTCACCTCATCTGCATGCAGCAACCCAACACATTGTGTCACATCCCTCTGCTAGTGCTGCCACGCGTTTCGCACCAGCGGACGTCTGTCAACACCCATGAATTTCCTGGGCATTCCTGGCTCCTTCATCAAGTTTTACATCAAAAAAAAGCTCATTTAGTGAATCTGCAAGTCCCTCTGCATGGACCCCCAGAGCAGAGCTGAAGAACCACTATCCCAGCCCTTACTACCTGCAGGAGGTGTTTGCCAGCAGCAATTAAAGCCCAGCAATTTCTGTGGGAACAAACTGCTGATTTGGCTAGTACAAAACCGCGCTCCAAGCCAGCCCAAAGGCAGGCAGCGCCCTGGAGCTGCGCGGTGCAGCGCACACCCCGCGATGCAGTACCGTACCGCGGGAAGAAGTGTCACTGCTGAGCTGTGATCCATCTTTGCAGCTTAAGTAACTATAAAACAGATTAATCACCGGCTGCAGCAGGAGCCGTCGAGTTCAGGAGAGCGGGGTGTGTTGGCAGTGCATGCACCTAACCATACACACGCACTCTGTGCTGGAGGAACGTGGATCTTGGCCTGCTGAGCTGTTTGGGACAGCAGAAGGAAGGAGTATTTCACTGACAAGGACCTGAGTGCAGGATGAGACCTTCCCCTGAGAGGCTGCGGAGATGCTGAGGGCTGTCCCGTACACCCTCAGCAGTGGTATGAGGTGGCACATGCTCTAACTGAAGAACAAAGTCTGGGTGATGTGTTAGGCAGTGATGGAGACAAAAAGGACTGAACACCCCACCTGGGAAACCATCCGCGGGCTGCAAACCCAGTTGAGTCAGTCAACATCCTCCTCTCCACCCCGCTGCACGTCCTGTCCTTTGGTACAAGGACAAAACACACTGGCTGGGAGGGAAAAGGGGGGAAAAGGCTCGTTGCTGGAGCTCCACCTGTCCCCTGGACAGAGGACTTCAGTCTCAAAATGCTGTCAAGCCTCCATCCCTCAGCAGAACTCAAAGCGCTGTAAAACAAGGACCTCCCCCCTAACATAGTTTTATCCACAGGAGGCCTCTGCTGCTCGCTGCGGGCTGACAAAGGCCTTAATGTTTAAACTTACAGATACCCTATTTATTTTCCTGAAAAGAGTACGGGGTAATTCAAACCCTGAGAGCAGCATGCCTTGGAGGGGGGAAGGAAGCAGGACCTCAATAAGTCCGCAGAGCTCTTTTCGGCAGGGCTCAGAGGTAGCGATGCTCAAACACTGAATTCCTGTGCAGTCCACACTGGGGGTTTGCTGAATGAGGCCCCCAAACCGCCCTGAGACCCCGCAGAGGAGAAACCTGCCCTCACTCCGCAGTGCCCTGGTCCCCAGGGATCCTCGGTGTCGCGCGTCCCGGCGTGTCCACGCCGCTGCCAGGAGCGGTGAGGGTGTGCCACGCACAGGCGGCCACGCTGGGCCAGTTCGGATGTGTGTGGTTTGGGCAGATCGGCAACAAGGCGAGTGAGCGGGTTGCTCTTCAGCCAGGCTGTGACTCAGACCGCTGTGATGCTGGCTTCCAAAGCAGCATCCAGCTCGAAGCCACATGGGAATGGAGAATGAAGGGTTTACACACAGTCTCTATTTGCACCCCACACTAAACACAGCGCTCCTGCCTTTCTCTCAGCACTTTTCCATAGGACAACATAACTAGCACAAACCCCCCGAACACAAACCCACTGAGGTTTCAGCTTGGTGTACAACAAAACACAGCTTCTGTTTCAGGTACACACACACCCCTTTAATTCCCTTCCACTCTGGGTGCTCAGAATGACTGAGACGAAACACAGGATTTCCAAGCACTTCAAGCACAAGCTTAAAAGTTACCAGAAACAGACCAGTTGATTCCTCAGCCTGTTAAGACACAAACATCCCAGTGTGTCCCACTAAGTGCCATTTACCTTTCTGGTACCATCTCCCTCACACGTCTTGGCCAAGACTCTGCTTTACCCGAAACCTGGACTGTGCACAGCTACTCCCTTCGTGGTGCAAAGCTCTTGCTGATGATCCATTCTGACCCAAATTCCTTCAGTGTCCCTCCACTTGTGACCCCTTTGCATCTCTAAGAAATACCCTTCTGCTACCACACACCTGGTCTCTAGTCGTGCTTTGGGCAGGGGACATGGGATGACAGACTCTGGGTAACGCAGAGTCACAGGCGTGCAGCTGCATTTGTTCCACGCAGCCTTATCCATCAGCCCACAAAATCTGTGGAAGGTATGAGCTGAGCAGAGATATGGAATTAACTCCAGGTAGGCTCCAAGGAGGAAATCCACCTCTGACCAGGAAGAAAAGCAAAGAACAAACATTAAGAAGGGCAAGAAGTCGCCGCCAGCGTGTGTATCTGTACACATCCGTGGTGAACTACCTGGGATACTGACACCTAAACTTACTTACCCTACCACACAGGGAAACCTTCCCTTAGGAGCAGGACACCACTGAATCCCAACTGACATCCATCCCCTGCAACGTGGCAGAGCAGTGCTGGGGAGGAAGAAGACCTTACAGATTATGAGGCTCAAAGCTGGGACTCCAGTCCCGAGGCTGCGAATTCTCTGCTCCATCACAGACTTGCCTTTTGATCCTGGACGTGTTACTCGACATCTTTTTCCCATCTATCGCATGGCCAGAGGAGTTCTGGCTCACCTTCAAGAGCAGCTGTTATCTTTGGTGTATTTATTGTCCCGGGCAGAAGATTGCTTTAGACCAGAATGGATTTAGTATCGCAGAAGAAATTCCACTGTAGCCATCAATTTACTACCTTCTTTCTTTTAATTAATTAAACCCTTGGCAGAAAAGCTCCCTGTGATCCAGACACCCTCCCAGCAGAGCGAGGTCGGCAAGGAAGAGCGGAACAAAGGGAGGTTTTTCCACCTTGTGTCATCAGGATGGCACAGCCGCCCTCTCCAGCTGCATGGGCTGCAGCCCCGTGTGCCTGTCCTGGAGCGAGCCCGTACCCCCTGCACACACACCGCACACACACCGGGCTGCAGCAGCGCTGATAGGCATTTTCTGTAATTTTTCTGAGATAAAAGAGACAGGGAAGGGGTCAGCGGCAGGTTAACAATCGCTCCTTGTTGTAACTGGTAGGCAAGAGCTATTGTTTGGGCTCTTTATTAGTCCAGCTACACGAGGCATCTCCTATGCAAACCCGGGGAGCAGGAATGCGCAGCCCTTCCTCTGTCAGCACCGGTTACACGCTGCCGGCCGCTGCGTCCCCTCCCCACGGCTCAGGGTCTTCCCAGAGACGCTTTCGCTGGTTCAGAAAGCTGGGGAAAGGCCACGCTTTGTTCAGCAGAGTCTTTTTGTCCCCTCGTGCTCCATTTTCTTTCCTCCACGTCTCAAGAAAAAGAATAAAGAAAAAAGAAACCAAAAAGCTGCAGCTATTCCTTTCTTCGAGTGATCTTGAATGTGTTTATTAGCACGCCTGATGTACAAAAGAAAACAGAGGATGGGATCTGCAGCAGCCTACAAAGCCTGTGGTTTTTGCAATTCCCCCTTCCCCCAAAGCTCCGATCGCCCCGTGACCTCGGCAGCTTGTGCCAGGCTGGGCACCCATCGAGGGCTGAGGGAAGTGGCAACATTTCCTCCCCCTGAGAAAGCCCCGACACAGCGGGGACATGGAAGTCGAGTGAGTTTTTAAACCCTGCCATCCCCTCACAGCCACCTCTGCCTATGGAGCAGCCCGTGACAGGAAAACCAAAGGAAACAGGACAGTATTGGGAAGCACACGCAGGCAGATGTGCGAGCAGAGCCTGAAGCTCGGAGCCAGGATGGATCTTCCCCACCGCGCAGGCAGGAAATTGAAGGGAGCCGCTTTATCAGCTCTGCTCTGCAGACCCCTCCCTCTCCCTGTCCCTCTCTTTTCCTTTGCTATCTCCAGCAGAAAAGTATGGACAATGTAATAATACCCCTTCCAGAACAAATGCAACCATCCTGCAGTTTTCCCTATGTGGATGGCATCACCCAACCCTGACTACAGGAGGGGTTTTTCCAACTCTGCAAGGCAAGAAAATACCCCCAGCAAAAAGGCACCCTCCCTGCTAGCTGAGTTGCTGGGTGGGACACAAGGTCCTGCCCAGGGGTACTCACAGAATCACAGGGGTTGGAAGGGACCTCGAGAGCCCATCGGGTCCAACCCCCTGCCAGAGCAGCTCCCAGCTCATACTGCACAGACAGCCGTCCAGACGGGGCTGGGATCTCTCCAAGTGTACTAAGCTCCTGCTCTACCACAAACGCCTATTTCAGAAGGATTTGGGGAATTGTGGCAATTTGCTGGTGAACACACAGAGGAGAGACACCTCAATGCTGGTTGCTACCACAATAACCCATCTCAGCTCACCCTTGTGGGCTAAAGGCAACGTGACTGTTGGGCTTCTGCAGTTCGAGAGCAGCTGCCAGCAGCTCGGAGCCTTAATCCTGTGACACGAGGAAGAGGAGGAGCCCGATCGCAGGGGGCGACTGGCTGCTGCCACCCCCTAACAGGTGTGGGCTGGGGAACCTGGACTGGTGACAGAGCCTCAGCGCTCCCCCTCAAGCCAAGTGTTTCTGGGACAATGAAATCCCTGTCCAATGCCGTGTAGATAAAGTTCTTCTTTGTAAGAGTTGAACTCAGGCAAGCCAAGGCTGCAACTCAAACCTGACCCCACCTCCTGCCAGGACTTGGGCAGCCAAATCCCAACCTCCACGGGTTACGTTGCTGCTGTTGTCCTGCCTTGCTGCTGCCAGAAACTTCTCTACACGACTCCAGTTTGAACCCAACACCATGCAAATTTAAACCGAGACCAGAGATACCCAACCCAATCGGCTGGGGAGTCGTTGGACCCGATAAATTCAAAGAGGAAATAAGTCTGGTCACAGTTCAAACACTCCTCCAGAGGCACTGCACAAAGGGGCCAGGAAACGACTCTCGGAAATAGGTCAGAGAGAGGAGAAAGCAAACGACAGACAGATGGCACGGCGAAAGGAGACGAGAAGAGGGAAGAGCATCTAAGCCAAGAAAGAAGAGCCCAAGGAATTCCTCAATGAAATCTCAGTTCTGCAGAGTATGAAGCTGTGAAACCGTTGACATGTAGTAAATGTGAAGTGGACAGTGTGTTTAACTTTGGGTGGAGGCCCCGGACGTGGAAATCACATCTCCGAGCACAGGACGCCGTTCACCTCCCAGAAACTCAAATTGAAAAGGTGTCAACATCTTCCCGGGAACGGAGCCAAAGCACACGTACAACTACGGTCCAAAGGGCAGCAGGAATTTAGGGCACACGACCCTGCGCCTTCAGCAACCCCCCACTGGCGTCAATAAAACCTCTGTGCAGGCTCTACACACAGCTATCACCCGTGTGCATAAAGGCAATTACTACATGCAGCTCTCTGCCAGGAAAAGGGAGCTGAACTGGTGCTGAATCTCATCCTCCAACACATCCCGCTCCTTGCTGAACCACGCATGGCAGAACTGTAACATCTTCTCTAGACATTTAGTTCTTTCAAGTCTAAAGTTTCCCTTACTTTGTAAAAAACCCCCATTCCTTCAATTTTAGTGTTCATCTGTTTAAAGATCACTCTTTTTGAAGAAAACCCAAACGCCTTTGTTATTCCACAGCTTCTTGACCAAGCCACGAGCGTGGCTCTCGCAGAGCCAGAGCAAACCACATCCTACCTGATGGGTGGCTGAAAGGGAAGACCAAGAGCAGGAGGCACTTGGAGCAGCCTCTGCTGAAACAAACACCTAGATAAACCTTGACTGAAGGAACACAAAGTAGCAGGATGCATCACTGACAGCAAGATGGCTTCCTTGTACTGACAGCCAATGAAAGCATGAAAACACACTTAACACTTGGACCATATTTAGCAGACACAGATGTATACAGGCCAGAAGTACAGTGCTGGCTGTTTTCCCTTCTTTTTTAAGGGGTTTGGAGGAAAAGATGCTTTTAAAGGATTTTCTGGTCATTCAGGAAATACACTGTTGGAATTTAAACACCACTATGAAGCCGTGTTTAAAAAACTACGTAAATAGGCAAATGATCCAAACACGACACCTGCAGTGAAGTGCCAGTGCCAACAGGCTTAAAAAGCCATCACATCCCATATTCAAATCTGAGCTCTCTTCAGATGGCAAGAGGCAATGAGATCACATCCACAAGACCTGTCTGGACACTGACCTGTGTGACCTGTCCTAGGGACCCTGCTTTGGCCGGGGGTTGGACCTGATGGGCTCTGGAGGTCCCGTCCCACCCCTACGGTTCTGTGTTCCTATGGCAAGGATCCAGCAGCGAGCACTGCCAGCAGCCCCAGCCCATGACACCTTCAAAGAAAACCTAAAACTGAAGCAAGCTGCCAGGCAAGGCTCACACAGGTGTACTGCTCACCTCCATTCCCACTCCCATCGTGTGCTCTCAGCGATGAGCAGAGGGCAGGAACCTGCCCCATCGGTCTCGAACAGCATCCATGCCGCTGGCAGCAAGGAAGGTTTGGTACAACCCTGTGAGCAAGGGATGCTCAGGCACACTCAGAAGGTGTTCCTACCTCTCCAAGTCAGAAATCCTGCTGCAAGGGGACGTGATCTGGGAGGAGCTTCCATCTACTTCACACATTAAGAGGACAATAAAGAAACTAATTATGTTTGGGCAGACACTGGTTATTTATAGTGATGGCAGAGTCACCTGGGCAGCTTTAAGCAGGTCTCTAAGCCGCAGTCAGGGTTACAGTCCTACAGATACATGCTTGGGGCATCCTGAAATGTATGGGCTGGGTTAGACTAGAAATATAACCAGCTCAAACGTAGCTGGTCCTTAAAAGCAACGCTCCAGCGGGTGACTGCTGTAAATCTTACTGGGAACACAGTTTACAAACCTTATCAGTCTCTTCACAGAACAGAGACCAGGGTCACGTAACCTGGGGGTGTCTGATTTATTACAGGCGATCTGAGCAGGGAGAAATTCAAATATATAATCAGAAAACAGGGAGGTGGAACAGACTTGGAACAAACACCTTTCCTTGCAGCTACTCCTAACAGGCAATCCCGGAGCTCCGCCGCATCCGCAGTCATCCTCCCAAAGTCCCAGACAAAACTGAATGAATCACACACCAAGAAAAGAGCAAAACAACCCAAAGTGTCTCAGCTCCAATTCACTGGAGAATCCTGTTACTCAGACTGTCCTGCAGTGACATGGGAGCAGGGGCACGGTGCCACAGAGGCGACGCAGCCGGACTCTTCCTACAGACACCAGCGTTTGGTTTTTTCCTCCAGCACACACAGGAGAACAATCACCCCCCAAGCATCTGCCTCCCTTTCCGCTGCCCTGACTGTTGACAAAACCAACAGCCTTCTGAAATGTATTTAGTAATAACAGAATGGTTTTTAAAAAGAGAAAGATAAGCCTCTCTATTGATTTCATATAGCAGGAAAAGAACAGGCTGCACCCATTTTCAGCTGTTATTACAGAAAACATATGTAAAACCAGGGAAAAAAGCATTATCTAATTGCAGCAGTATAGCATCCCTGCATCTGCTCACCAGACACCTTGGGACAGGCTTTTCTCAAAGGTACAGAAAGTGGCACAAAGGTGGGGGAAGGGAGGGGTTAGTAAATGCCAAAATTCATTATGCAGCAGTTCTGTTCACCCCTCTTCAACCCCAAAGGCTGGTGTCCACGTTGATTTCCATCTTTGCAAGCCTTCACAAGCAGAAAACCTGTGTATCTTGAGACAGGTGGATAAATCCTGGGGCAGCAAATGAAACCGGTGAGCCCATCGGTCTTTCCCCACTGTGATGCTTCTCCTGGCTCTCCTCTCCTTTTGTAGGACATCACCCCACTTCAAGATCAAGAAACCATAATTGTTTCAAAACAGCCAAGTGTCCTGGAGAAATGGTTCTACACTTCACAACGCTGGTGGGAACAGAGCCCTCAGTGAATGCAGCTTCAAACAGCACCCGATGCCCCCTTCCTCTTTCAAGTCTCTAAAATAAGGCTCAAGCGGAAATCTGCCAAGACGCTGAGGAATAAGGCCACCTGTTCTACTAAGAGAACTAAAGGAAGCTACAAAAACCCACTAGCAAAAGCACGAAGATAAAGGTTTTTCAAAGCCTCACTACAGCGCCGAGCGAGCCAGGAGCGGCTCTCAAGGACTTAACACCCTGTGACGTGTCCTCTCTGCCCCGGGAGTGAAAGCACCTCCCAGCTATCCGATCCCCCCAGCACAGAATCGCTGTGTGGCCTCCAGAGGTCCTGACTGAAGCACCTGTGGTGTAATCGTGTTTACTTCAACTCTCTTCCTTACCAAATTGAGTCCTTGGGCTGATGAAGTCATTACTGGTGGTAACGCTTCCAGCCTGCAGCTGCAGCAGAGGCAGGCCAGCAACACGGGATCGTGCCCCAGAAGTGGAGAAGTTTGGTCCTGGAGCAAGGGCTCATTGCTGCCTCGTCATTCTACTAGAACAACATTAATTATGTCAGCTCAATTAAGACTTACTGCATGAAAATCTAATGACTCTCACCAGCAGAACCGACCCGGCGCCGCACCTGAAGCAGCAGCTGCTCTGTGGTCAGACCAGGTCTCTGGGCAGAGCAGTGAAGGTTCATATCCAGAAGCGATTGGAGTGCTCCTCCATGCAGCCACCAGGAGCTATTTCTAGCACCCTCCTCCAGCCTGTCCCGGGTCACTCCCAGCCTGCACGGAGCGGGCAGCCCGCAGCCTGCCTCACACCGACACAAACCTGAGCTAGAAGAGAAGTTTAAACCCTAAACTGCTAGGTTAGTTAATGTTTGTGTAGTGCTTTCAAGATGAAAACACTGCATGTGCTAAGCATTATCATCAAGTCTAAGGAGCGCAGACTTGGCTCTAGGAGAGATACTAGAATTACATCCACACAAATTAAAACGTTTGGCTCCTTTCCAGGGCAGATCATCCTGAATTTGTCTTTCTGCTTGTCAGAACGCAGCTACACCACTGGCTGCTTTCTGCAGACACCCTACAGAAATCCACACAGCCAAGCTCCAACCCTGAAGGAAACAGTAACAAAACCTATTCCTGCACAACAGATTATCCTTAAAACCACCAAAAAAAAGGCAGCTTGACTTTAGTCACAGGATACCTGCAGAGCTTGAAAAGTCTCAGCTTTATGGCCCATGAGGTTTCTCTGACCTCTGCAGTGAGACAGCACACGCCTTCCATGAGAAGCTTCAGTGAAAGAAAAGCTCTGATATGTTTCACCAAAATATTACATCTAAATATTAAACATTTATATAAATATTTACGGACAGTGAGTTCCGAGATAGGGTTCAGACAAGAAACACTCAAAGAAGCTTACCAGCTTAGACAAAAAGTATGGATGGAAAGCCACAGCAAGGCAGCTTTCTTCTTCAACTGGGTATCCAAGCCAAGGTCTTGCTCCTGGTACCTGAAAAACCCTCCAAGATCTGTGCAGGGAGCTCCTGGAACAGAATCTGTTCTTTAATCAAAAGTTTGCTTTCCTCCAGCTCTTGCAGTACATCACTGAGTACTCAGTTACCAAAAGCCTTAAAGATGATTTCTTAGGACTTCATATTTTCCTCACTCCTAATGAAAACCAGCCTGGCTGGAGCTGTAAATATTGACCTTGCTGCTGTGATTTGTGAAGTCTCAAGACCCTGGGCTGCTGCTCCTCCTGCCTGGCAGTCGGACTCGAGCATCCTGCAAACGAGAGGCTGGGCTGAGGCTGCTCGTGCAGTAACTCCTGTCCCTCCCTGTGTTCAGTGGAGGGGCATTAACACCCAGCGCTGTGCTGGGGCACCGGCAGAAAGGGCTGGAAGCACCAGGAGGGAGGTGTTTGTCAGCTGAAAGAACAGGCTGCTTCTGACACCAAGGCAAGAGGCAGGAGGGGAGAAGAAGAGTCGGTAATTCTGCTCTATGCAGGAGGGGAATTCTGCCTCCCCAGCCTGTTTCTTTTGAAATCAAGTAGGAAAGGAGCTTCCTTAGCAGAAGGTGCAGTATGGCAACGGGCTTGCCCCACCGCAGCGGGCCTCTCTCCATGGGCTCCATCCTTATCAGCTGCAGCAGGGCAGAGCCAAACCTTAACTGCAGCCACAGCCCTGCTGGGAGAAGTCCCGCTGCGAGCGAGGGAGCTGAGACCAGCTCCCTGCAGCCAAGGGAGCACGATAGGAAAAACCCCAACCAACACAACATTTGCTGACTAATGATGACCAGCTGGAGAAGCTGGGCAGCAGCCTGGGATGAGCAGGACTCCAGGGGCTGGAGTGCAGGTGGGGAGGGTTTGAGCAGCCGTGCCGGGAGCATGGGAAGGGCTGTGGGAAGCACGGGCAGGTCCAGCTGGGCTCTCCACTGCAGACCAACAAGCTGAACACACCCTGCGACACGCCTGGCACCCACAGCTCTCCAAACAACAGACAGGATGAAACCCAGAGCTAACCTCGGCCTGAGAGGAGTGGCATGCTCAAGGAGACCAGCAAATCCCACAACCTGTTTGTTATGAGAGCCAGGAGAAAATCCAGAATAGAAAAGCCACCAACCTCAAGGGGAAACTTCTGACTGAACTCCATCAGCAGGAGTCTGCCCTCATGTGAACTACCTGTTCCAACATGGAGGGACATTGAACAATTACCTCTCCCATGCTTTTCTTATCACCATCTCAGATTTTTTATATATATAGTATCATATCTGTTTAAAAATAAGCGACAGGCTAGCTCTGATGGCGCTCACATGTATCTGAAATAACAACAGACCCTTAATGCTCATCATCAAATACCCTCACACCGAAAACACAAGCCCAGTTTTAGTGTGACATGTATTTTGCTGATTACAGAACCTTTTCAACATCCTCCCAGTTCTCAAATAAACGAGTTGCCAAGACAATGCCCAGCGAAGCAGCTGGGAGCAGTTTCAGGCCTTGCCAGGGCCAGGCAGGCAGCAGGGAGGGCGCACCGCCGGCACCGCAGCGGCAGCAGCGTCTCCAGCAGAGGCTGAGCAGCTTTCTCAGAGTAACAGAGGTCGAAATCCACCATCAGGATTTATCTGTGCCAGGAGGACAAGCGGCATCTGTGTGCAATTGCCCAATGGTTTTATTTATTATCTGTTCAAGAGAGGATTATAGTTAATGGTAGGACACAGCAGCATCCACACATCCCCCATGCCAACTTCCAGCCTCTGAAATTCGCCTGCGTGGAGGAGCAGGGGAGCGTGTACCCCAGAGCAGAGACAGGGGAAGGTGGAGCATGACTTGGGTTCAGTGTCACAGAGAACCTGCCTCTTGCAAACTCCCTTCCCAAAGCAACATAAAGCCCATATCTCCCCATGAAAAATGCAACAAGGCCAGACCACGCACACCGAGCAGCTGCCAGGCTGCACCTCCCACTCCAATTTACCTCCCCACAACCACTGCACATGTTTGAACCCCAAGTTCGTGCTTCAGGCCTCTTCTGCTGACAGAGGGAGCCATCCGTAACCTAACGAGAACAAGATGATGTTCAAGTATTCGCGGTCACCACAAACACAGGCAGTTGCTGAGGCTGGAAACCACAGTTGCAAGTTACTGACATACTTTTTTGTCTGAAAAGGAGGAAAGGGTGTGTACCAGTGAAGAACACAACAGCTTTTATCCATCTTCACATACACCTCCCCATGCAGACAGACCTAATGGTCTGAGCATCCAGTGCTCATACTACTGGAGCGCAGTTCTCTACAGAACAGCGTCACTACAGACTCTTGGCTGTTTCAGAGGGGAAGAGCTGTGAAGTAAAACCTTCCCCACACAGTAAGAACATGGATGTATCATGACGTGTCTCCCCCACATGGATTCTCAGCTGTCTAACAAGGAAATTCAGACGTAGCCACGAAAAGCTCTTCTGTCAGAGTAACTGGAACAGAAGCAGGGGAGTGGCTCTACCCAATACTGCTGGGGAAAGAAGGTGAACACACAGCTTTAGGATACTTGGCAGGACACAAGAAAGAAATAAAAGCAATTTCAAGAATGATCACAAGCATTCACAGCCATAAGAAATCATCTTCCCAGGGGCAGCATCCAAATCATGTGCTTTGAACTCCCTGCAGAAGACAAATTCACGCTGTATGCATGAGCACGCTCTCCACACAGAAAGGATATGCTGCAAGTTTAAGGGGTGTTTTAAATTAGCCATATACACATGATTTAAGACTCACTTGAGAGGTTTTCCTGAAAGAACACAAACCACGGAGTTCATGACATTCTCAGAAACCAGCATCAGCTATTTGAAGTTCGCCCCGCAGCGTGACCACCAGAGGATCAGAGCAGCACCGGGACCGGCTCGCTCCTGGTTTAAATCTTCCCTGCTCTGTTGTTCTTATGCAATAGGGCTCCAAGGGGTCCCAGCCCCAAGGTCGGGAAGGAAGCCAACATCTGATCAAACAGCCTATTAACCCCCTTCTCTCTTCCAAAGGCTTTTATTTCTGAGACAGCTCAAAGTGGTGTCTCTGGGTACAGTCAGCTGCTCCGTTCTGCTGCACAGGAGAAAGCTGCTGCTGCACGGGAAGGATGCTCTAAACCCAGAGTTAATACCTGGCAGGAATTTCACAGATGTACCAGAGTTGTTTGGGTGATCAAGGAGCTTCAGAATTTCGACCACAAGAGTGCAAATGGAAGAGCATCACCTCCTCCCAAACTCCCATGTGCAGGAACACCCCAGTCTTTCTCAGCTACAGACTGCACCCAGATTCAGAGATTCCCAGGGTAAACCATCAACTTCAGCTGAGCACCCTCCAGAAAACACCACCTATGCAATGGTTTCATTAACTCTGATTTAGACAGGCAGCATTGTTTTGCATCAAGACCTTTGTCTCTGAACACCTGATTCTCCCAGGAATCAAAGACAAGTCCAGTCTTTAAATGTCTTTTTTCACCCAGAGTTAGAGCACAGGTATTTGGCAGAGGTGGCATCTGAGACCAGGAGGAGGACTGGCTAGATGAATTTTAGGGTTCATATGGCACCCAAAAGGATGTGAAAGAGCTCATTGTTTCCCAAACACCAGAGCAGTAACAGAAGAGGGAGCCAAAAACGTGCACAATTTTTGGAGTAGAAACATTTTCAGAAGAATGTGTTACTACCTGGAGCCTCTCTCAGTGACTGCAATGAAGGGTTTCAGAGCTACAGCCTAGGTGATCTTATTTTAAAAAGCATTCAGCTTCAAAGCACTGAGATACACTCTGCCACGAAGCAGCACTGAACTTGGCTGGCGTCCCTTCTCTCTCCAAGCAGCAACAAAGGAATATTGTTCTTTACCAGCAGACAGAAAACACTGGCACAGGTTTGCAGGGGAACACCTGTTGGGACCAGGAGAGCTCGTGCCGAGCGCAGCGTTGGTTGGGCTGCTGTGCCCACCTCCCACAGAGCCTCACGAGGATGAGGAAGATGACAACACCACGGTGAAGGCCCTGGGTGACACCATGTTTGCTGCTTTTTGGTCCCAACGGTGGCCTGCTCTTCCTTAACCCGATGGAGGTGGTTATACAGCCAGCAGAGATGCTCCATGCTCTCCGGGCAAGACTCTGAAGGGCATGTCCAGCTACACTTCCCAGCTAAAGTCTGTCTCCCAGAGCAGCACTTTCCCCTTATTTCTCCAAGGGAAACAAATAAGTGCTGCAAAGCCCACTTGGGCTTCAGTCAAGAATTACCTACCCTTATTTGACTCCAAAAAGAAATCTCTACAAGCAACCACACCAGCTATTCCTGCAACAGCCCACAAAAGCCTCATCCTTGAGCTCAGGCAGCAGGCATCCTTGTACCAACTGCAACTCGAGACACGCAAGACAGACAGGCAATACACCCTCTGCTACTAAAACATGTAACACCGTATCCCTCAGTCTCCAATTTGGAGGAAAAAACCCAACAAAAGCTGGAGGAGGTGGAGCAAGGTCAAGGGGAGCTTAGCAGCAGCAGTCACTGTTTGAGAACAGCCTTCCTTCCTCAGACGGATACACTGGGATCCAGACTTCAACCTTCATAAGGCAGCAACAATCCTTTGATATCTAACCAGAACCTAGAAAAACCCCTGCAGGAGGTCTATTCTCTCTTCTGAACGAAGTCCCAGACAAACCAGTAACTGCAGTCAGTTTAGTTTAAGAACAAAGTTATTTGCAACCCCTTAATTCCACTGGAAGGCTTATTAAGCAAAGCTCACAGGCTGTGTGCCTCCTAGAGACAAGTCCCACCTTTAAAAGCTACTTATATATATAGCAGCCCTATGCTTTTGCCATCGTGTTGTAAAGAATGAAATGCTACAGTGCAGAAGCCAGAGAGCTCAGTTACCTGCTGCAGAGGCTTGTTCCCAAACACAAGGGAGGGAACTGGTGTCTGGAGGAACAAGGTCCAATATTCAAACGTTACGAGATTGGAAAGGACAAGTCTGACAGCAAGAGAATTAAAAAAAGATCTTAATGGATTCCACCCTCAGCTTTCTCACAAATCTGACCAACAAACAGCCCCTATTCCTCCCCACACTGAACACAGAGCTGCCTGTACAAGTGTTCCTGGGCTTTTGGGACAGCCCTACATCCCATTCCTGCAGAGACTCCCAGTTCCTGAGAATCTCTTAGACCAAGGCAAAGCATCTTCAGGTCCCTCTGCAAAATGCCACTGAGAAACAGATCTGTGCAATAGCAGGCACTCCTCTTGCTAATCGTTTGGCTAAGCTCAGTTCTGAGGCTGGGTTCTGGGGGGTGTTTAACAGCCTCATCTTCAAATTCTAAAGGTGAGATGCAGAATGAGCTGCACCAGGGTGAGGGCAGCACCCAGCACAACAGTGGTGATGAAGTGACGAAACTTCAGTGATTTCCTGAAAGCTGCCTGCTCCAAACAGGGAACACCCAGAGAGTCATGAGAACCCGCTGAACTCTCAGCCAGCAACCTACAGAACAAAGCAAGAGCTGAGCATGAAGTGCTTTGCATACCGTTACCCACATGAAGCTCTGGCAGGTTTAGGGAGAGATGCAAAATTCAAACCAACCCCCAAGATGAGTGAAACCTACCACAAAGGGCAGATACTCCTACTTGGGTTTTACACTTAGTTTTGAAGCACACAGAACCAGCTACAGGCCCAGAGTTATGTGGCCCAGCCCAGCTCCCTCTGCTCAATAACACCATCGATTTGGAGAGAGACAGAGAGCACAACTGAGTTTTGGATGTGAAGAAATAAAGCAGGAGGCACTCTCTGGTGACTCAGCTGTAGGAGGAGCAACTTGCCACACGTGAAGATTTCACCTTCAGATTCTCAAACGTGCTTGCTTTCACCTGCTAAGCTACACACCTCACTTCCTGCTCTTCCCAAGATCACTGCTAATAAAGTTATATTCTGATTACATCAGACAAAAAAAAAGACTTCAGATTTCCTCCTTGCAGTCATTGAACCTGACCCTACCTGTAACTAAGGAGATCAGAGCAAGGTCCTCAACAGGAAACTGCTGGGATACAAACAGACGCAAGAGATTTCTTTAAAATAAAAGGCTTCTTGCCTGCCACACACACAGTGTGTACCTACACACAGCGTGTACCTACACACACACTCCACAGCGCTCAGCTGCTCCTCGAGGCTCCGCAGCTCTCCAGGAATCCATACGAGTTCCTCACAACTCCCTACAGTTTGAAGAACACAGACAGCTAACAAGGGTTGTATGTCAACACGTGCAAGAGCAAACAGGACTGTTTTTACTGTAGAACAGTTGGACTGGGCTCCTGTTTGGGAACGTACTGGCAATCCCAGTTGTTCCCGTGACTCAGGGTTTCCGCTGCCTGTTTCCCATCCCAGCGCTACCTGAATTATCCTTCAGCTTTTCGTTGGCCCCTTTACACATTGTTACGTGGCCACAGCATTCCAACTCACTGAGCTGCCAGTGATTAATTCAGCCCTGCAAGGGAGCAGAAGGCTTCTGACTCTGTCAAAGAGCAGCAGCACAGAAGGCAGGAGTCAGTCTCGTTTAGGTACAGACTCATCGTCCCATCCCGCATGCGCGAGATGCTTTCTACTACATTGAGGCAGAGAGTAAGAAATCAAACTAATGAGTTCACAGCCACATTTCTGGTTTTCACACAGAATGAAGTTTCATAGACCAAAGGGATAAATTGCCATCTTGAGCAATTAAGCAGCATTCCCTGCCCAGAGGAGTGTATTCCCCTTCGGTGTCACCCAACACCACACCGTTCCCAACAACTCAGCTGCTCTTAAAAAGAAATAAATAAATAGAATCCTCCTTCTTGCTGGCAAGGTGAATTACTGGAAGGCTCTTTCCTTGTCAAGGACAATGCGGGTCTGTAACAAGCAGACGTGGCAGGTTTGCCTCTGCCTCGCTGCTGCTCCTTGTTAGTGCAAACAGGGGAGTCCCTGGTGCACAACACCGGGAGCCCCGGGCTGGATGGGGAGAAGAGGCATCCGTGGACACCATGGAAAAAGATAACCCCAGCACTGCACAGCCCAGAAACACCCCCTTGGCACCACAGGCTTTTTTTTCAGCTCTTCTCCCTCCCTACCACACAAAGCCCTATGAACGGTACCATCCCGTCTGCCGGGCCTTGGGAACCCGGCACCAGCAGCTCCCAGATTCACTTCCCTGCCGGATCTCTGAGCCCCACGGCAGGCAGCACCCGCACCACAACCCGAGTGACGATCCCCCTCGCCAGGCTTGGCACATACCTGGCTCTGTGGTCTAAAGAGCAAGAGAGAAGGGAGATGCTAAGGTGCTGGAAGGGGCTGCCCAGAGAGGGGGTGGGTGCCCCATCCCTGGGGGTGTTCAGGGCCAGGTTGGATGGGGCCCTGGGCAACCTTGTGTAGCTCCAGGGCTGGAGGTTGGTGGCCCTGCCTGTGGCAGGGGGTTGGAGCTCTGGGACCCTTGGGGTTCCTCCCAACCCAGCCCAGCCCAGTCTGGGATTCTATGATTCCACGCTCTTTTACAGAAGATCAGAAAATAGAGGGTACAGGCTGGAAAGAAAGAACGCAGGAACAGTGAGAAAACACCAAGAACTCAATTATTTTAGCCTAAAGGAAATGCTTATATCCTAACTGTATCCTCCCATTTCACCCATATCTCTCAGAGCCAAATCAAACTGCTCCATTTGTACCACCCCCACTCCTCCGAAAACGGTTCATGTCACACACACTGTTGGCTGCTCCACCAGAAATGTATTTTTCTTGGATAGATTCTCCCCAGCCCTTTCACTCAGGTTCAGCCAAGACACACTCTCTACTTCAGGACTTTTTTCAAAAGGACCAGATAATGTTTTACTTCGTGCCAGGACATGAGGCATGTGACAGAGAGGTTCCCACCTTCTGAGCAAACTCTCCTGGGCTCCAAGCACCCCATTTCTGGAAGGATCACATGCTCAGACTAATTTTATTTGCATCCTGTGTGAAGCCTGCAACAAATACCCAGCAATTTAGTAAAGAGTTGGAAAGGAAGAAAAGGGAGGTGAGTTTTGGTCTGCTCCTTTAGTTTGGATCCTTTGCAATCAACAGTGTGTTATTTAATATCTGGCTCTGATTTGCACACATAGATTCTTCTAGAAGACGGGGTATTTTTAGGAGATGTTTTGATTGGCAGCACTGAAACATCTTGGACAAGAGGCAGAGCTTCCATCGTTACCCCAGCGCTCCTCAGTTTCTCAGAGCATCACCAGAGGCGTCTCCTCAGGAGGGATCTGCAGAAGATGCATTTGCCTCAGGAGGGTTTTCTTCATTTTTGGGGGAAGGGAGCAGAGCTTTCCTGACCTTGGCCACTGCCTTCCACGAGTTCAGTTTTTCTACAGAGGTACTAGATTTTTTTTTAATTTACAAGCAAAAGCAAATCCTGTTGTGTCCCCATGTCTGAAGCCAGGACAAGAGCCAAAACATAAAACAATAAGGTAAACCTGTGGCAACTTTCAGTCAAGTAATCCACAAGCAAAAGCAGCAAATGAAAACAGCCTTCAATACTCCATCATTGTCCAGACCTTCATCATAGAACGGTGAGGGCTGGAAGGGACCCTTGAAAGATCATCAAGTTCCAAGCCCCTGCCATGGGCAGGACACCTCTCACTGGGCCAGGCTGCCCTGTAATGCTCAGTAAAGTTTTGAAAGGTTCACACAAAGCAAAGAACAAAATACAGATTCTCAATCTCCTGAGATCTCCCAAATCTGCTGCAAACAACGTTGTCAGGCTGACTGCAGATTCCACAACCCATGGCTGATGCAGGATCGCGCTGGGAACTGGATCCATCACCATCCCAGCCAGTTACACTGGGCTGAACCTGAGACTTTGCTGCTCCAGGACAAAATCTTCCTCTGACTCATGCTGGGGTTATTTGCACATGTCAGAAGGCAGCATAAAACACATGGTACATTTTCAAACACATTCACAAACTTTAAAGCCAAGCATTTCACAAGAAAAGCTGACACAAAGGTAATTGTGTGGGGAACAAAGAGCCACTGCTCCAAGTCGATTACTACATCGCCTCCAAGGGTCCACAGGGCCAAGTGGGCTGAGCAGCCAAACTGTTACGTGTTGTCACTTCCCCAGACCTAGAGGATTCCCAGCTTTGGAAGAGATACCTCCATTTTTTTTCATTAGCATAGCTGGAACGAGCTGTGGTGTGAACCAGAACCATAAGGCTGTGGAGGGACCTCACTGCAGCCTTCCAGTGCCTGAAGGAAGCAAAGGCAGCTTGTTCAAAGGGTAGATAACGGCAGGACAAAGGGGATGGAGTGAAGCTGGAGGAGGGAAGGGGGAGATGAGAGATTAGGGGGAAGTTCTTTGCAGAGAGAGTGGTGAGGGGCTGGAAGGGGCTGCCCAGAGAGGGGGTGGGTGCCCCGTCCCTGGGGGTGTTCAGGGCGAGGTTGGATGGGGCCCTGGGCAACCTTGTGTAGCTCCAGGCCTGGAGGTTGGTGGCCCTGCCTGTGGCAGGGGGTTGGAGCTCTGGGACCCCTGGGGTCCCTCCAGCCCAGCCCAGCCTGGGATTCTATGATAATGAGCCACTGCACTTCAGTACAGTCATCTCACTCGACGGGTGAGGAAGCTCACAATGAGTACTAGAGAGGATGGGATGGGATGTTTCCTTCCCAAAGACAGACCTTGGTACAAAGGGATAACAAAAGATCCCCCTGAACTTACTGCACAAGCTCTTGCAAGCAATGCCAGGCAATTAACAGCGATTCTGGCCAGCACTGTGCTAGGAGGCCACTGCCACGACGAGACGGGGTGTATCTCAGCGAGGTGTTCGCATGGTTCTGTACACCCTCCAGAGAGGACACTCTTCTGCACAGCTCTGCCCTAATGCCTGGCAACAACTGATCAGAGGTACGATGTGGATGATTAATCCTTGAGGAAGTCGGGCAGCTGCTGCTCTTCGTGGCAGAGGGGAGGAGGAGGGGTGCTACCTATCTGCTCCACTGCGTAGTAAGAGACAAGAGCATAAGCCACCGTTAAGTAGATAATCACGAATTCTCAGAACCTCCTTTATCTCACCAAGCATCAGCTAAACAAATAAAGCAAGATGCTTTTGGACAAGTTCCTCTCTGAACTGAAGCGAAACACCCGAGAGCTCCATTACTTCAATTAATACTCCCATTTGTACCAGGTCAGCAGTTCTCAAGGGCAGCAGGGACAGGCACACACAGCTCAGGATTTCTCATCAGACCAGAATCCCCCATCACTGGGCAATAAGCACCCGACCCGCTTTCAAACCACAGCCAATCTCTGTGTGACCAGAGCAAAAATAGAATAGAAGAAATTATGGGCTTCACCAGAAACAGATTCTTTGAACGTTTGGGTTCAGCCTCCCACACTAGAGGGAAGATGACACAGGTTTCTTCCAGGTTTAATAAATTTAAGTGACAACAAATATTTTTCCAGCAAGGCTACTGCTACAGCAAGAGCCAGGGCAGGACAATTACTTTATGTACTAGCTTGAATTTCTCAGCCAGTCAAACACGACATTAGAGGCAAAAATATAAATAATCCTACTAGAAAACTCCAAAAAAAAGGGGGGAGGGAGTTTTGATTACATAAGCAAACATTTAAAGTAGCCAAGTGCTCTGGATGCAGATGGTTGGTAACAAGTAGACAAGAACTAGATGAATGCAACTGTGACCTTAACACCAGAGCAAACAACAAAGAGGATTCCTACAGCAGATTCACCCAGTGACACTCAGCTACAGACTCTGGGACCACTTTGTTACTGCTGAGAGAGACTGTGGAAGTCACCTCCTCGTTGCTGAAGGTCCCACAGTCATCGCTTGCTCTGAGCACCAAAACTAAAAGCTCCTGGGAATTTACAGTCAAAGCCTCAAGGACACGATGACAATGAAGAAAGAGAAACATCCCACAGGGTCCCTTCCAGCTCAGCACATTCTCTGATTCTGGGACAGTTTTCTGTGCATCTCACACTCTCTAGGAATTGCACTGCTGAGAGCCAAGGAGTTTTCATCTGTGTTCTTCTGAAATATTGGGAAGGAGGGGGGGAATAAGTGGAGGAACAAAGAGGAAAGAGGGTGCAAGACAACTGGAGTTCCTGTGCCCCCCACCCACCGACCCGAGCGGTGGGCAAACCCTGAGCCAGCTCTGCCACAGGGGACAAGGTGGAGGACATGGCAAAGAGGCAGCTACTGCCATGGGGGGAGGGAGAGGAATTCATACAAACTCCAGTGAAAAAGTCACGTGCACGTGGAGAATTCATGTACACACTGTGGATAACTTCCATTAGTTCTAACTGAAGCCACCAAAGGCTTCATCAAGTCACTTTTCCTTTCATTTATCACAGAATCCCAGACTGGGATGGGCTGGGCGGGGACCCCAAGGGTCCCAGAGCCCCAACCCCCTGCCACAGGCAGGGACACCAACCTCCAGGCCTGGAGCTACACAAGGTTGCCCAGGGCCCCAGCCAACCTGGCCTTGAACACCCCCAGGGACGGGGCACCCACCCCCTCTCTGGGCAGCCCCTTCCAGCCCCTCACCACTCTCTCTGGACAGAACTTCCCCCCAGTCTCTCCTCTCCCCCTTCCCTCCTCCAGCTTCACTCCAGCCCCTTGTCCTGCCAGTCTCTGCCCTTTAACCAGCCCATTCCCCTCCTGTTCCTCTGCTCCCTTCAGGGACTGGGGGACTGCAATGAGGTCCCCCCACAGCCTTCTCTTCTCCAGGCTGGACCAGCCCAGCTCCCCCAGCCTCTCCTGTAGGGGAGATGCTCTGATCACTTCACGGCCCTCTAACAGGGTGGTGGTGATCTGTGGCAGCAGAGCCGTGTCCCAGCACAGAATGGCTCTCTCAGGATACAGAGGTGAAATACACACCTCGAGCTGCAGAGCAGCTAATCTGACCAGGGCTTACCTGTACCCAGCCTGAGTCAGCCTTTGGTTTCAGGAGCTGAACACAACGCAGGCAAAGCTGGTAACAGCGAGCAGAGGGGAACACACAGCTGTGCCACGGCAGCTGGGCTGGGCTGGGAAAGCTCCCTCCACAGAGGATGCTGTTTGGAAAATAAATACTACCCCAACAGCAGCACACAGAGGAACCAGCCAGGAAAATAACTGGAATTCCTTCTATTAAAAAGATATGGAGGTTCATAGAGGAATGAAAGCAGGAATGAGGGATGGGGCACATTTGCCAAGTCAAAGATTCACACAAAAGAGCGAACAAGAGAAGAACAGAGCTGCTGTAACTGGAGACAGATGTCACTTCAGCCTGGTAGTAAGAATCCAAAGAACAGCTCGTGTTCACAAAAAAGCAGCTGGGGAAAAGGGAAAAACAAACCCCCCAAACCCCAAAGTTACACACTTCATAAGCCCGTTTAAGATCTAATACACAAGCCAACATCCATCAAAGCCTTCAGGTACGATTTTCTGCAAGTATCACTTACTAAAATTAGGTCTAAATAACCAAGAGTTAAGTTGCTTCGGGCTTGTTGCCCATTTCCAGGGGCAGGAGAAGGGGGTGAGCGAGGCCTGAATATGGAAAGCTGTCTTTAGGCTCAATGTGAATCATCACACTGGAAGAATTTTCTTTAAGTGGCTGGCTACTACTCAAACAGAGTTATTTCCTTTAGAACAGGGAGGCTTCGACCAGCATGTGAACTACAGAGCTCTGAGGAGCCGCTCGATGACACTCAGGCGTGTGCATCACGATGAGAAATGCTTGAAAATTAATCTGTATCAGTGTAACCTGCCCTGACACAGAGAGTGCTTAATGCCTCCGAAGATTTCCTAACGTGGCTGTTTCTTCAAATCATTTTCTGCTGTCTCAGTACAAACAGCATCTTCCCTTTTGACTGTCAGACACTCCTGCACGGCAAGAGCGTTACCTGCAGCAGAGGAGTGGGGAGAGGCTCATCTGGTTCTTTCTGTCCACGACAGTCAGTGCCAACACCACAAAATGTTGCATACATGGAGCAAGAGCCCTGCAAGTGTTCTGCATTCAAAATGCAGACCCACAGAAGGCTAATTGTCTCTCTCCTTTTTTTTTTAAATAGCCAGCACTGGAATAGTAGAAGTCACATGGAGAAGGGCTCCAATTCACACAGAAATAGGCAGATTTAGCTGGTGTAACTTTTATTCATGCTACTGGCCCAGCCTGGGAATGGTAACGGCTGTTAAAGGGAAATATTCTCCCTGTGGCCCTTGGGATGTGAGGCTCCAGCAGAGAGAAGAGCCCCTAGAACACGGAGAGCCATTGCCTCTTCACATCACACCACCCAGAACTGGGACCACAGGAGCTGAATTTTGTCAGCAGCTGCCAAGCCAAGATCAGCAGCACCAAAGCACCTGCACCAGCTGCCTGGCTCCCGCTCAGCCCCACCTCTGGACCAGCCCCCTGCCCTGCTCCACGTACGGACACGCAGGGCTGCCCCTGTCTGTCCTCTGTGCTGACACCCACAGCACCCAGGGCAGGGCCTGAAGCGAGGGCAATGGGCAGACACGAGGCACCAGCACCCTGCCCCAGCTGCAGAGCTGCTCTGCCCCACCTTCTCTGGAGGGCACTGGGAAAGCTCACCAGGCACATGCAGGGCACCAGCGACAGCAGCACCCACCTCTGAGCACATTCACCTCCTTCCCAAACACTTCTAAGACCAGTCACTGTGGGTGACAGCAACACCCAGTGCATTTGCCACCCAGAATGCAGATGCAAATATATAATATATAATGTGCACGTGTGTGTTTATGGTAGTAACCCCCAAAGTGTATGCAAAGCTCTCACTATTTATCATTTGCTATCTGTCCTGCAACACATCTTTCCTTGGCACAACACAGTGTGAACTGACTTCCACAGGCACAGCTCTTCCAAGGGGGACACCCCAAAACCCTCATCCCACCAGATGGCTCAGGGCCTGCAGGACCAGGGAGGAGGAGCAGCAGCGTCTGCAGCATCCAGAGGCGCTGGAACAAGCCAGGACAGAGCACCACGGCCTGAAAAGGAGGTGTCCTCTCCAAAGGCAAACGGGCAGAAGGAACAGGTTAACTACTAGTCAGCTTCTGATGCAGACAGAAGACAAGGGCAGGGCAGAACTGGCTGTCACTACACCCAGGCTTCACAGTTAGGACAGGAAAAAATCAGAAAGTGACTGCACAGAGCCCTGCAAGGAACTGTTTGTAACCTCCAGCCTTCCAAGCACCCAGAGCACCAACCATCCCAGGGACCAGCTCTCAGCAGCTGTCTGGACAAGGCCAGAAGCTCAGAAGACTTAATACCCACCCTAGTAATAGGAAAATTAAATATCTATGTTGATAGCAGAAAACCACAGATAAGAAGCAGGGAAGAGAGACGTTCAGGCACTGAACTCGTTTGAGCGAATCTGGAAAGTAGGAATTTCTTGCTGAGTTCCTACAAGTGATTTAATTCCAAAGTCATCTAAACCACAGTGCCTTCTGCTGCCCCCCACCACCCCTGCTCACCTAACACGGGACCAGGTGTACAGCTGTGGACCCACAACCTAAACTTAACAAAGTACCTGCCCACAAGCATCACTCTCTAAACCCTTTTTTGCCAAGAAACCATTTTAATGGCTTCTGCTTATTGTATCTACATAAAACCCTCTGCTTCTTACTCCAGAGCACACTGGACTTGGTAATACAATGGAACATCACCAGCCCTGCAAGAGCAGCAGCTCAGCACTGGTCATGAAGCAGGAGCTGCCAGGGAATTCACTACACGCAGGGTGCCTGTAGAGCTGTACGAGCTACTCCACCACAAAGGCTGGAGACATCAATTTTTAGCCCAGCGACGCTCAGAGAGATCCCATGAACACAAGAGGGTACCAGCTCCACACACTGAGCCCGGTGAAGACAGACAGCAGCTCCCACTGCACAGGGCCTGGGATGACAAGTGCTTCTGAGAGAAGATTTTTTACCTGGACCCAGAGAACAAGCGACAGCAGAGTATTTCCAAAGCTTTACCTGCAGTATCAGAGAGGAAAGGCTGGGGCAAACATTCCCAGGATGCCTGAAGCTCTCTTCTTTTCTGTTTGCTGGCTGAGACAGCTACACCTACAGCGGCTGTTCACTCTGGACAACACGTTCAAACCACTTTCCTCTACCCTGCTCCCAACAGGAAACACACCTGGACGCCCCCCTGATCCACACTGCTTCCCATGAGTATTTTGAAGTCCTCCCTTATATAAATAAGATCCCTGCGACATTTCTTACAGCATCGTTATCCGTTACTATGGAAACTGCTAAAATGTCACAAATCCAAAAGCCCTGAGCTCTGCTGCAGGAGCAGCACCCTCGCCCTCCTTGTTCCCCTCTTCTGGTGATTTGATGAGCAAATGGTCTGAGCCTGACTAAAAAAAGTCACCATTATAGTGGGGGTGGGTTTCTGCATTGCTTTAACTTACTGAGTATTTCATGAAGTGAAGAGAGGTGAAGTGAAGTCCCCTTCACAAACCCGCCCCACCTGGAGGCACCTCTTCAGAAGTGAAACAGGGAAACCTATCTGACAGACAGACTGCAAGCAGCCCCCCAGAGCCACGGTGAGAGCCCCTGTGTCAAGACCTACCCCCTTCTCTTCCCACAACCCCATTCTACGATGTGAGAGCCAACTCAAACGGTGTTTTACACAGTCAGGACACGTGTTGAAGTGGTGAAGGGAGCTGTGGCTCTTTAAACCAGGCTGAACACCTCTGGGAACGGAGCAGCTCTGGAAGCAGCACGCTCAGGCTCGCTGGTAGGGCAGCGGGAGGGATGCTGCCTCGGAAGCCGCAGTCACGAGGTGTGTGCCAGCCCAGCTCTGCCACCACTATCACAGGGAACATCTCGTTTTGCAGTTAAGACATCATGGTTGCACATGAGTACCAGGGAGAAAACAGCCATCTGCCAAGCTGTTCACCTTCACTAACCCCGTGGCTTACAACTAACAGAAGGGTTTGAAGACATCACCACCTCCCCGCCACGGGCAACGGCTGGAGCAACACGAAGCCAGAGGAGCTTTTGGGAACCCCCAACTCGACCAACCTGCAGCAAAACTTCTGAGACACCCCATCCTCATAACAAAACCCGCATGTTTAAGCTCTTAACACCACAAGTTGCTGACTGTCCCCTTTTCTGTGTTCTCTTCCATCAAAGGATCACCCCCTCACTGCTGACGTGATGCAGTTTAATCACAACCAGGTTCTGCACAGAAAGCCCAGGATCCACTAAACAAATCCTGAACTTGGCCTGCCTGTGCCAGGTACCCTTCCCATAAATAGCTTGTTCAGTGCTGAGGTCAACGCTGGAGCAGGCATTCCTGAGAGTAACCTTATCCCAGAGGAGGTCAGAGGGGGGAGAAAAAAGAAAGAAAAAAAGAGAGAAAAAAGCTGGGGAAAACAAAAGCTGAATGTTATTTCAGCAAACCATTTCACTACATCAACCACCAGCACATCAGCAAGGCTTCTGAATGCAGAGAGGAACAACCAGGGGATGTCTCAGACAACTCTGAGCACAGAGATTCAAGCCATCCCCAGATCCCATCTGGCTCCAGAGACATGAAGGGCAACTGCAACATACTCAAGCACAGTTCAAGTCTCCTTCCACTTCCCAGCTGAGTTCCCAGTCAATACACAGGCCTTCACCTATCTGTATTTTTAAGTCTTTCCTTTCATTGGGAAATCCAGCCAGTAAAACCCCACTTTCTCCCCTACCTAAAGCATTTTATCAGAGCAGCCAGCCAAGGCAGCGAGCTCTGAGCCTTTGAAACGGGACACTTGCAAAACGCCCCATATCCAGGGTGTGCCCAGAACACCCTGGGTGGAAAAATCTCTTGGGGTAGTGCCAGTGTAGCAAGGAAAACATTTTCCCCCAGCTGGAATCCCAGCGCAGCACTTGCAGCCCAGCGAGTGACCCGAACGTATCTGCTGGGGGAGAGAACAAAGGGGGGGGAACCATGTTACTGCATGATGAAACCCAAAACCTCTCAGGAAGATCAGCACATCTGAAGTATACCTTTACAGTCTCAGCCAGGAAGCCCCCGGTATTCGCTGCTTCAGTTCTACTCTCAGCCATACAGTCACTTTTTGTCTCGTGCCAGTTTTAAGAACAAACCCGCAGCTCTCAGTGCTGTTCCTTACAGATGCTGGGGTAATGTAACACTAAAGTCTTTTTCCCACCCCCCACATCAATATATAAACTTCGATATTAGAGATCAGCTCTAAGTGGGGCCCCTTCCCTTGCTGAAACACGCTTCAGTCTCACATGAGGCTGTTACCACACCAGGGTTTTAATGCCAGTTCACATCCACAAACAGTTTTTATTCTGCTGCTTCAGATGCCACAACAGGCTTTTTCCAATTAAAAAGTAAATATTTATGCAACCCTACCCAAAGTGTCACCCACAAGTCCTAAAAACTCCAGACTAGAGCCCCACTGAGTAACTCTGTAGAGACAAAGTGTAGTTTTGGGGAGTGCCAGACACCGAATCATTTCCAGTCCTTCACATTCTCTCCCAGCCGAGTGCAGCCTCACAGCCCAGGAAACAGGCAGAGAAGCTCTGACTCCAAACAGAACCACCCAAGATCCTTCAAGATCACTAAAGGCATCAGCGACAGAGATGCTCTGTCTGCATGCAACAGCCCAGAAGCCAAATACAAACAATTTCCTGCACAACAGCACCCAACATCCCCATCATTCTTCAAGCTACACCGAGGGCTGGATCCCTCCTGCTCCCCCTGCAACAACTTCAGCTTAGAAAGACAAATTTCAACCAGTGCATCAAACTTCCTGGAGGATGAAAGCCAACAACCCTGTCCCCACCGAGCTCTGGGGATGGCACTGTGAGTACTGGCACCGGGAACACCTCCCCGCCTCCCACAGCCCTGTCGGAAACATCTTAGTAGTCATCCACTGTACCTATAAAGGTGTGCTACAACCAAGATTACTTGGAGAAATAACTGACTCTGTACTTTTCTTAAGATCCTGCTCAAGCAGTGCTCTCATTTGCCCTCTTTTCTTAAAAAGAAGAGGGACTCGCAGTGTCCTACTTACTCTGGATACCTGATTAAGCATTTCTGAACAATGAGCTGTTCTCTGCTGTTCTGCTTTCAAATGCAAAGCAAGAACATGTTCAGGATTTGCTCTCTTTCTTTCCTCCCCAATGAAAGACAGTTGAGGGACATGTCTCTTGCCCAATGCACTGCTGCCCAGCAGCACATGGATGACCAGGAATTCAGGTGTGATGTGCACAGGTCTTCATGAATAGCTGAGAACCAGAAGGTCAGCACGGTGTATTTGGTACCTATAATCACAGCCAGAAGACAAGAACAAGAAAAATACCACAAAAAAAACCCCAAAGCAGGTAACTGAAGGTGTCAAAGAGTGGAGTCAAACTTTTCAGACTGCTCTGCATAAATCAGCCAGTGAAACATGTTTGGGACCAGTAGGAAAAGTGCTCTCAGACTCACAGCCTGGGATTTGCCATCTGAATCACCGCTCCATGAAGTCACAGATTTGGGAAATGCCATTTAATAGCTCTGCAAATGCCATTTAATACTGCAAATACTCCTCCAAGAGCCACTGATGCAGGTGCCACACACATCCCTCTCCAACACGAGTTGAAATTAATGCTGACAAGAGCACGTATTAGTGAGAATCTTTATTACTACTTCAAGTCCAGCAGTTCTGAAATCCAGGCAGCAGCACCATGTGACAGGGCACAGGGAGGAGTCAACACATGGGCTCTGACATGATTCACTGCAACAGCCAAGTGCAGAAGGTGCTTGGATTTCCCACCAGTAAATGGGGGTAATTACAGTGTGCTTAGTGCTTAGGCATCGTGGCCATGGGCATCGTAACAGCCACAACCCAACACGCCGTAGGTGCTGTCTGTGAAGGGTGGTGAGAGAAGTTAATCACCAGGAACTTCAGTTCACTCTCAGCAGCTTGATGCAACTGCCACCAAAACAGTGACCTTCCAGACAGGAACCCAATCTAAAAGGAAAGTTCCTACTAAACCATTGGTTTCACTGCCTTTTCTGATTCTTTCTCCCCCAGGGTACGACACAAGCTGAGGGCTGCAGAGGCCCAACCCCATCCCACTCACCAGCTAATGACTATGACGACACAGGTAACTAACCAAAGGTAACTGACAAATTCTGATGAAGCCAGTTTACAGTCAAATGCAAGACAAGTAAAGAAACCAACCAGCCTCTGTAAAGTATTTCCTACGTGTGTGCATTGGTACAGGGCCCCAGAACCACCAGGACTCGGACTACTTGCTGAAGCATCCCTCAGCCACACATCCAGCAGCTCTCCCCGCAGCTGGGGAGGAGTCCACATGCCCTGCTCCATGGGACCTCTCACAAACAGCAGATCCTGACCCTACCAGGATGAGAGCAGCATTTGGGCTCATTCAAAGCAGCAGAGGTTCTGCAGCAGCAGACAGCTCCTGCCTACAGTCACAGAAGAGGCGAGTGCAGTTCTCTACGGGGAGGCTCTAACCTGCCTTTGTGGCCACCAAGCACAGGCCACGCTTCTCCAGCTTAAACTCAGACACCGCACGACCTTTTGAAGAGACACATTAAGAGGGTCTAAGCTGTGAAGAGTTGCATATTATTAATCCAAAGGCAATGAACACCAGCGTGGTGGTCCTTGCCCCCCAGAAGCCCAGGAAGGCAGCGTGAGCCGCCCTGGCTGCATGCACCATCATTCCTGTCAGCTGCGTAAGAATCCAGAGCGCCTTGTTAAACCCAGCCCATACCTGGCAGGGCTTCCCAACAAAGGCGTAACGAATACCTCCCTGCTTTGTTTATGCGTTGCACGATGGCCTGGTTATGCGTCTTCCTGGGCAGCAGGTCTACCCATGCTCTAAAAGGGCCTACCAAGTTCTGAGAGCTCTTTAACACCACTGGAGAGATGCAATTCCTCAGGGATACGCTGCTCCATAGCCAAGATCAGGCAGGCCCAAACAGTAAAAATGCTCCCAAGTCTGTCCTTGACCAGATACAGATTCTGGAATGCCACCATGCCAGAAAAACTCAAAGGTCAGCTCTTATCTAAGCATGATGTAAACACATCTTTGTTTCTTTTGCATGCTTCTACTTGAATCCCAGGGGCAGCCAGTGACATGGCCAGTTACCATTAGCAAGCTGCAGGTCTCACTGTAGTGTAGCTCTTCCTACAAGCAAGCAGCTTCTTTGGGGAAAGGCAGGAGCACCCAGGAGCAATGCACAACCCAAGGGGTGCTGATTGAGGGATGAGACACTCATTAAGATATTCAGTCTTACTAGTGAATTTAAAATAATCAGGGTAAAAGTCTTCCCTCTAATAAGTAAACTCAGCAAGCTGCAAAATCCAGCCGTACCTGAAGAACCCCGCGAAGAGCCGTCGCTGTCCTTGCTCACACAAACAGAAAACAAAGGTTCTGTACCATCAGCTGGCCCAGGGCAGCTTCCCAGTGGAAAACTCAGCTCTCCCCCTTCCTGCCTCTTCGCAGTACTGTGCACAGAACGATATCTGGAAGAGCCTGGATGCTCGTACCAGCTCCTGTGGTTGACTTCAGGAGTTCTGCTCAGCACACACGTAGACCCAGCCTTGGTAACGGCCGAGCTGACGAGACCCGATGCCACAGCACTCACACCACCAGGGCACTCACTGCTGGCAAGGCTGATCACCAAACACCCACAGGCACGAGCGTTAAACTAGGCTTGGTGGGCCTGGCCTAGATGCCACTATGCACACACACAGACAACGGAAGGAGCGTTCTTTTTATTAGCTTTAAAATCTTTGGCTTTTTAAGAGCGGTCTGGATTTGGGGAGTGGAAAGGCATGACTAACACAAAGGGCAGGAAAGTCAGCACAGAATTTCACGCATCGTGTCTCTGGACACCACACTTCCTCTTGGGATCAAGATGAGTGGCAAAGAAATTTCCCTCTGCCACACAACAACATGAACCTACAAAACCCACAGGGTGGGAAAGTTAATGTTACTTCAGACAGAGTTTTAAGCAAAAGTCTCCTCCAATAGCTATTACAATACTCCTAAATGCAATAGTACTGATAATCCCAGCAGTAAGTTTGTGGGGGTTATAAAGCTGGAATAAAGTTATTAAACTCTCCTCTCTGAAGGCACAAGAACATCTGTATGTCCAGCCAGGAGGGAACATGTGCTCAGTTACCAGCTTTGCGCTGGGAGAAAGCCCAACTCGAGCCACGTTTAAGACTTCACATAGAGAAATTCATCCTCTGCTAACATCCCAAAACACGACGTGACATTTAGCTGGAATTTAATATTCAAGAGCTGTAACATCTGTTTATCAGCACTCATCCATATGAGTGTGGTTGTGGAGGACACTGAAGTTCCCCAGTACACAGGCTGCTCACATCCACCTGCCTGGTTCAGTGAAATTTGTGCCAGGCAGTACTCACCAACCATTAACACTACTTTGAACAGGTATTAAAATATATTCAGTTATTTCTCCAGAGATCTGAGCAACCCCTGAACAGCACAGTGCAGAAGTCCTGGTGACTGTTTCCAGCCTCGATGGGAACACCGTCTGTGCTCCAGACAGGATGCCTGTGACTGCTGCAGGGAGCTTTTTTTGTTGACCCTAGCTATACTTCACAGACTGAGGTTTAAGTTCAATAGGTCCATCAGGGTGGAAGAGATCAACTACTGATGCAAGCAAGATTTTCCACAGACTAGACACAGAATATGGCATTTAAGAGATTCGTTCCAAACCCTGCCATGTGTGCTCCCTAGGGAAAATTATTTGGTTTGGAGGAAAAACTTCCCTTCTTCCTTGACCTGTCTCAAGACCTTTTCCCTTGATGAGGATCTTCCTCCACACACAAATTGACACCTAACACTTATGCAAACAGCACCCAGGTAACACCATAATTACGAGGTTGTCATCATCATTTAATGCAACTCTCAGCCAAGAAGAAAAGTCCCAACAATATTTCCCAGAGATGCAGAAAGAGAATACACTCCCTTCATGCTTCCACCAGTACATGGACCAAACCCTTTCAGTTTCTCTTTTTCAGGCAATTCATTTTAAAAAATGAAAACACAATAAAGAACTCCCCAGTCACAAGCTCTGGACACCCACGAAGATTCAGCCTGGCCTGACTCTTTACCTCACTGGTTCACAACAAAGATTCCCACTGTAAAACAACAAACATTTCGTTTCAGAGGACAGGTCCAACACATCATGGGAGAGAAGAGTTTACAGCATCCCAGGCCTGTATCAGCAGCATGGCTGCACTGCTCCAGCCAGCATTTCCAGGACTTGCTGCTCACCAAGAACATCACCTACCAGCGTACGAACGAAGAGTTTTATCTTCAGTGTCGGGTGTGCTGTGTGCTGTGAATCACACCACACTGCTTTTAACAATTACTTCTTTGATCTAAGCTCATTAGAAGAGAAAAGTGCTCCTACAAACTCCAGATGTTCCATCTGCCACCTTTCGCCCCCCCTTCCCCTCCCCACCAGAGGTAAGCCCAGCAGGACGGCTACTTACAGCGGTACGTGGGGTTGATCTGGGTCTGCTTTGGTCAGTTCCTCTTCTTCAACGTCAGACTCTCCTCCCGAGCTGCTGTCAGTGACATCCGAGTCAAAGGCTTGTTCGCTGGATCTCAAGTTGGCCATACCACTGGCTGTGAACCTCTCCAGTTCCTCTGATATCGAATCGCTCTTCAAGAAGCTGCTCAGGCCTTCTGAAGTAACTGTCTCACTCGCAGCTTTCCTCAAGGCTGCTTCTGCTTTTCTGGTCAACATCAGCTGGCTCCGATGTCTCAGGGGGTCCAAAGTTGGAAGCTTGCTCAGAGTTTTCTCCAAGAAGCCACCCAACTGCTGCTGGATGTGTCTCTCCACCTGCTTTGCCTGCACCACCTGCAAGCGTTTCTGCAGCCTGCGGGCACGGCTCTCGATGTCTGCCTGCCGCCGCAGCAGCGCCCTCGTCCTCATCTCCGAGTCGAGAGCACTGTGGTGACCAGCCAACAGAGAAGGTTTCTGCTCCTCCAACTTGCTGCTCCCAAAGTCAGAGCGACTAGCAACACCAGGCAACCTGGTCTCTCCACTGCCACCCTCGAGCACCCGCTGTTGCTCCGTGGAATTAAGGGAAGATTTGTTTGCAGTGCTATTATTGCTAAACGGAGTCGTGTGCTCTGCATCAAGGCTTCTATGTGGAAGAGTGCAATTGGTCAACCCGGTCTTCAAGTCCCCCAATTCGGAACCTCCTGCATTATAGTCAACACCCTGGAGGGCAGCAGCAGGAGGAGCACACTTCCCACCATTCAGAGAACTAGAGTTTTCATGGTCTGAATTGGTACTTTTGGCCAATTTCTTGGCCAAGCCATTTACAGGCGCCTGCGGGAGAGGTGGCTGGCTGTTAGTACTCATTGTTTTTAGATTCTCCAAAGTGAATCCCAACACCGGCTGCCTCCCCAACAGTTCCCCAGTCGATTTCAAGAAGGTCTGAGATAAGAGAGTGCGAGATTTAAGGGCTGTCTGCTTGTTGAAGACTCCTTGCAGCTTCAGAGGCTCTTTTGAAGAAACAGATGTTACATCCGAGCAGAGATAAGAGGCCACTAGTGGCTGCAGCTTGCCCAGCTCTTCCTTCGTGGGGTTGTTTCGGAAATCTAAACTGGGATCCTCCGAAGCAATGGCTTTCCTTTTGGTGCCGTTGGCAGCCAGGAGGATGTTGTTGGCGTTGCCGTTGCTCTCGGCACTGCCAGGCGACAAGGTGGAGGACGGGGGAGCCAGCTTGAATCGGATGTGGTGAGCTTCAGCTGCTGCGTCAGTGAGAGCGGGCGCCATCGCAGCCATTCAGCACAGAGAGACGGGAAGTCCAGCCTCTCCCGGTGCCGAGGCCAGCTCCAGTGCCTCCCACTGCCGCTCCCGAGGGCAGCCTGGGGAAGGGAAAGAGAGAAAGTCAGGCATTGTGCTCACAGAAAAAAAACACCAAGACAGACAACAGCAACAAGACTCATCGACCCAACGCCTGGCAAAGCCACTCAAACTCCGTGCTCCGCACAGCATCCTCCCTCCATGACCACCAGCCTCATGCTCAGCAGAGCCATCCAGGCACCAGGCAGCTGAAAACAGAAGTCACAACGCACAGCCAGTCCTTGGGATCCCCCAGTGCTGCCTTGCCTGCAGCTACTATCCACCTCCCTCGGTCCAGCCACCAAGCACAGCAGCATCCATCCAGGCCTTCAGAAAGGCCTGGCCTTGGTTACACCCATTCCTCAATGCCACCAGCTCATCAACTCCCTCTGTAAAACCTCTACAGAACGATTTTCACCGCTTCTACTGCCAGCTCAGGTGCATTAGAAACATCAAATTAAGAGCTATGACCTGTAACAGAGACAGGGCTTGAGGGGAGCAAACCTGCATATGCTTAAACCCTCATGGCTGAAGAAACCCACCACCCCACACCCGCTGGCAACCCCACTGCTCCTCTGAAAGCCCTGGATTTGAATCAAGTCGTTTCCCTGGTGTGTATGAAACCTACTTTCCCAGAAGTACAGTTCTGAAGAAGCCAGGTGATTTCCAGTGTTAGCAATTCCCATTTCTCTTTCAAGAACATGGATAAAGATTAACCCACGCCATGACAGAGCAGATCCACGCTCTGCCCGTAACAGCAACCCATGGTTTAACTCAACTAGATGAAAGAAGAGAAATAACCAAAGACCTTTTGCTCACGTACACTGCGACCTTCCCTCCACCACCTTCATGCTCCTGGTCCCTTACCTACTTTAACACTAAAAGTGCTGGTGGTTTTAACTTCTTCTAACTGCAGTCCCATAGCCCACAGCCCCACCTCTGCTACCAGTGAAGCAGGTACTTTATTTTCCCTTCGCTGTAGAGTTTACCTAGTGCCTTCATAAGCTATTTCATTGCCAATTTAAGAGTAAGAAGCTGCCCTGATCTCTTGCCTGACATGCCAATCCTCTCATTTCACATCCATTTGCATAAGCTTGTTGTAGCTGTTCGTTAATGCACCCCGATGACCAAATTAATACACCGCTTTACAGGAAAGGTGAGGACTGTCTGCAGCTCCCGTGTGTTGAATGAGCAGACTCTGGTTTTGGTTTTAGCCTCAGTCAGCTGCACCACAGTTGCTCCCCAGCGTCACACCAGGTGCTTCCCCATAACAGGGGCCACCAACACACATGAGGGCTGAAAGGCGCTACGTACTACAGTCTGCATTCTGGTGACAAGTCAGAGATGAGCTGGAGAAGCAAACCCAAACCCCCATGGAAGGGAGCCCACAGGACAAGCTCCAAGTCATTTGCTCTGCTGGGTTTCCAACGAGCACTTGGCATGTTGGCCAACTGGCAGGGCCCTCACTGGGTGCACAGTTCAGACCACCTGCAGCCCCACTAACTAACCCTCTTGCCAAACCCAGTTAGGGGACACGGAGGAAGACGACAGGGAGGAACAGGAACACTCACAGGGGGACTGATAAAAAAAAAGAAGCTATGGTAACACAGTCCAGACTCTAGAGGTGTGTCCAGCCTTTAGACCTGCCCTGCAGACAGGACCTGGAGCATTCTGTAACCAACTATGCCTTGTCCTTTCTGAAAAAAAGGATGCTATGTGCCAAAAAATTTACTGCACACTCACTGAAAACGGCTTTTTGTCACCGTTTGGGTCCATAAATAAAGACTGAATGTGACTCTTCAGGGAGGAAAGCAAAAAAGAGGAACCTTCAGGGAGCTTTCCACTCGTAGCTATGACGCCCTTGAGAGAAGAGGGAGGACAGCACTCAGAGTAAAGGGCTTCCCCCACTCCAGTGTCCTACCAAGACCTTCACTAGAGACACGCACACATGGAAGGACCGTTCCTAATGGATGCTCTGCAGAAACACACTGGTGGGTCTCCCAACTGCCCCGTGCTCTGCACCACAATGACCAGCACAGCCCTCCAGGGCACCGAGAGCCGCGCTGGAAATACCCAGGCTGCAGAAAAGCAGAAGAAACCCGCATCTGGTGCCCAATGCCACGACTCCTTAGGAACACATCTGCACTGCACTGCGGCCATTAGAAGCTTACCTAGGCCAAAGAGTACTTCAGAGCAAATCTGTAGGTCATCAGCTTCAGTTAAATTAACAGAAGTCGAAAAGGGAAGCAAAACTTTCACGCTGCCTTTTCCTCCAGGTTCACAAAGTCCCTTTAAAAAGAAAATCCTCCTCCTCCTAAGCTCCCCCAGCCCTCCCTGGCTTCAAATTTAGTTTGGTGGACAGCATTTAAAGTACTCTGGAAAGCCCAGAAAGCCTCCCTTAAGAATAAGGCTTTGTTCTAGTAGCTTAAAGATGACCTCCAAAAGTTATTGGGTGGGTTTTTAATTTAATTATTTATTCTATTTAAGTCCATATAAACTATCTGCAGGCTAGACAGCACTGGGCTTTCTAACACCAAACTAGATCTCTACTCTCACAAACAACTCTTGGAAAAAACAACATTCAGGAGCATTTGATTCAAGCTCCCAGACCATCCTCCTCCTCAAAGTCTCTACATGTGGAATTACAAGAGCTATTTAATCCATGGTTCTGTGATCTGTAAGCATGTAAACCTTCTGTTTGTAAGTTCTGGTTATTATTAAAGCCATGTGGCACTTAGCACTAATTTCTTCCTAATAGGGAACTGTGGGGAAGAGGATGCTAAAGCATCTCCGAGGTGACCACAGGAAGGACTAAAGCACAGGAAGGGTCACTCACATGTACACAGTCTGGGCGATTTCACAGCACACTGAGAGTTCAGACAGTAATTCCAAGATTCATCCTCAGCCTTTTGGGCTCAAACCATGCAGGCAAGTTCTACCCAAACCGCTGCCACCCATCACTATTGGCACACTGACGTGAGCACCCACAGATCCCCCCCCCTTTTTTCTTTGACTGTTTCTCCACCAAGGATCTACAACTCCCAGCACTTGACTTGACACGTGCGGGGCCAGAAGACTTCTCCTGCTGCAGAAGTCCCCCTGGCAGACAGCTCTTAACTGTATTCCCACCCCTGCCGCACCACCCGCGTGCGCTGCGGGACGAGCCCCAGCCATGCCTCCAGCAGCTGCAGCACAACGCCTGGTGCTGGGCTTCACCTGGGAAGATCCAAGAGGAGCTTCTGGAAGGGCAACAAGGCGCCTGCAGCGCATCCTGGAGTGATACTCAAAATCCACAAGCTCGTTCTTGATTTTCCCTTTAAAACTAGAGCACTGCCAGAGCAGTTAGCGTTAATTAACAGAGGAAGATGAAAGGCTCCAGCAAGCAGGTAAGAACAGGGCAATCCTAACTCACCCATCTTCCCCGCTTCCCGCCGAGTGAGTGCACGGGAGGCCACTGAGGAGGAAAGGCACCGGGCCCTCCCTGGCCTCATCCACAACTCCACGTCACCCACACCAACACTCAAGCTCTCGCTAACGTGGAGCGGAGGGAGCAGGAATAAGGTCATGGGACACAGAAGAGGCACAAGCAACGTGCCCAGCCACACCGCACCCCGGAGCGGCTGTCGGTCACAACACAGCCCTGGAAACAGCCCTTCAGTGTGCTGCCTGCTGCTAAAAACCAGTGTTACAAGCAGACCTTGAAAGGAGAAATGGGTTTCTAAGCACATGGGTTTATGCAACACCTCAGAAAATAAGCCCAAAACATGAACACAGGAAGTTTTTGCTTTCCACAATCTCTGTGCAGGAGTTTCAAGGGGGAAAAACTAAGAACCTCTGCTTAGAGTGAGGCTCATGAGAAAACAGGGGAGCTCCAGGTCCTGGACATGGGTGGTATCAACAGCCTCTGTCACCCGCCTGAACACGCATCCAGTTTCTGTCCCAAAGGGCTCTCCATGCCCTCCCACCAGCAGGTCCCCTCACAGACACAAGTTCCCCCACGGCCACTCTTGGGCCAGAACTGCTCGGTGACACACACACCTCCCTGGGGTGTTTATATTCCCTGAACTACAGTTTCAACCCTTGATATTCTATCCAAATTCCTGCACACACTGTCTGGTTTCATCACGTGCCAAACCACACCGGGACTGCTCTTCACAGCTGCTGCAAGGCCTCCTCCTTCCCCAGATCTCCTCCTCCGAGGCGCTCGCCCAAACCCACCTGGGCACATTCCCTTTTTCCTACAACTTGCACAAGAAATGAAGACAAAAGGTTATGGGTGGTCACACAAAGACTCAAGTTCAACCCACACACAAAGGGCAAAACCTCAGCGTTGGATGCAAACCTCCCCCAGCTGATGGGGGGACCAAAGTCCTTCACCTCCAAAGCTCTGTCCCACCCAACACAGGGCTTCTGCAGAGGATACATACGCACACAAAGGTGCTGTTGCATCAGAAGCAGTAAAAGCCGAGCTCCCCTGAAGGAAGTGAATATTATACCCATTCCCACTTCCCCTTTCCTCCCCCCCACGAATCAAGAGCACAGCCAGCTCCTCAATTCCTGTGGTTACAGATATCTTCCAGAGGGGAAAAGAAAAATCCAAACAACCAAAAAACTTTCTGGAGTAAAATCCCTGTATGCTTCATTTTGCAACCGAAACACATCATCTGGGCTTCCAACCTCAGCAGTCAGAGCCCCTTAAAACGCAGGTAACTCAACACAAACACCCCGAGCCTGAGAAGTATTTTCGACATCCAATGTGTACATCTACCCAAAGTTATACCTGATATGCTTAACAGATCCTCTACACGCCTTTTGTCATCACCTTTCAGCATTTTATAGTTGCAAGACAGATGTTCACCGATTTAGAGAGAGATTTACAGGAGAAGCAACTCTCAAAGCTTTAATTAAGGAAACGTGAACGGCGAGTACAGGACGATAAACTTATTGATAAGCCAGCGACCACGTGCTGGCTGGCAGAGCGCACACGTACAGTGACCTACATCTGGGAAACGGGCTTTTTTGTTAATAGGAATGAAAAGGAGGTTAAGAACCGCAGATTTTTACAATTTATACACAAGTACCTTCCACGTATATTAACACTGCAGACTCATCTCTCTGGGAAAACCAAGGATTTTTACATGAGTAACGTGCAGGGAATGGCACTGCTGTATGGCAGCAAGTGAGATACTACCAGGCTCCACTCTTCTCGCCTTTGTTTCCAACCAGAAGTCCTTGAGATGAAATTAAAAGCTGCCATTTCCAGTTGCTGCTCCACACGAGCAACGAGGTCTTTTGGCCAACTCCAAACAGCTACATGAGGGCTCCTTCCCCAAGCCCCATTTCCTCCTGTGCCTGAGAATTCTCACTGGATATAAATAAACCAAATCAATTGCATAACCTGAGGTAGAGAGAAGGTTTTATCAATATGATGTCAGAAAGGAAAACAAAAGCCATGAAGCAAGATTAACTGTCATCTCCCCAATCAAAAGCCTGGAAGTTGGATAATTACAAGCAAGAATGCCTTCACTTTGAAAATGAAGTGGCTGGAGATAAAAATAGCCATTGCTGTTAAGTTACTCTTCAGAACCAAGTTGCTGTTTACAGTCAAATAAAAAGAAATGTTTAAAAAATAATGGGACATTTGCAGAAAGCAGCAGCCTGTGAGACACCAAAAAAAAAAAATAAAAATTAAAAAACCTTTTAATTGTGAAATCTGGGTCTCCCCCCATCCAGTATCAGAGAGATTTTGTTTTTCTTTCGCATAATCTGGGCAAGTTGCCCAGGAAATATGAAAACCTGAACTCAGGACTCAGGGAGCAAGTTAAACAAAACACAGAATTGCCTTTTAATTTTAAAGACACATTTTCATTCACTAGGTGTGGCCATACCAACCTCTGCTCAACAGCACGTGACTCTTACCAAAACTTTTTAACCCCCCCCTTGCCTCGTGGATTAAGGCACCAACCTTAATGCTTCCTATTTTAAAACAAAGCATAGGCTGTCACTGCAGAAAGCCTTTTAGATCTGCCTTAAGATCTCTGTCCTGAGAGGAAGGAGCAGAATGAGCCATGCCTGATGCCCAGGGCCCTGCCCAATCGCAGACTCACCTCCAGCTGGGTTTAAACACAAGGTTTTGAATGGAGCTCACAACACAGACACATACACTCAGCTAACTGCAGACCTCAGCTTTTATTGCTCCTCAGAGCTCAGAAGAGAGAACAATCCACAAAGACTGCCATGGCAGCAGCTAAAAACATGATGCCAGGAACTCCAGAACAGAGATACCTATTTAAGAGAAGGTGATCTTCAATCACACATCACCGGTTCCTTTTTATGGGCCCTAATTACAGCCTGAACTGTTGCTCTATCTCATTTAGTGCACAGCAACTTCTCAGTAACCTTTCCTACCAAGTCCTCTGCTGCTGCTGCAGACCTCAGCAGGAAGTCATAAAGATTTCAGGGACAGGGCTCCTAACGTCTGATAGAGCTGAAAATGAGAAATCTTCCAGGTCCATCTTCTGCCAAGGTCTGAGGCCTGAAGCAGCTCCTGACAGAGAAGTATGCATTTCAATTAAAGGTTGGGGTTTTTTCAAGAACTAGCCAAGTTTTTCCAAGCATTTGTCTTCCCACCAAATCTGCCCAAACTAAGCTTGCTGCAAGAGATGAAGTAGGGAGCAGATGAAGATGTGGCCCATTCAGTCTCACAGCTACTCCCATTTCCTCCCTTCAGACGTGATGTTGTTCTCCTTTTTCCTCCTTTTACTGGATAAAGAGCACAGCTTCACCACTAGACTCAGGCACTGCACGGTCAGAACTCCATCCTGCAGAATGAAGTCTCCACAGCTATTAGCATATCCCATTTCACCGTCTGTCTCGTGCCCTAAACCAAGTTCTGCTCTGGCTGTCAGCTCCTAACAGCAGCGCACGGGGCAGGGGGGAGACACACACTTCTTTGCTAACTTCCTTTGAAGCCCGAACTTCCCCACGCTATCCTCTTCCCAAGGCACGGGGCTGCACTCAGGCTGAAGAGGAGACGCGCGGGGTTTAATGGAATTGTGTTTACTCAAGTCCTGCCTCACCAGGACTCGCTGATTCGGGCATGACAACTCCTTCCCAGCTGAGGAGAAACAGAAAGCCTTTATTTCAATTTAAACAGAAAACTGCATCCTTGAAGGCCCAGCTGAACTGCTGTTTCCAAGGCTGGGGAAGGGTTCGTGCCGAAGCCTTTGCTGCTTTTCATTCCAGACAAACATTGTATTCCTGGAAGTTATGAGCAGGGACGGGGTATTTATAAAATGCACAAACGGAAACGGTGCTTCTGGGATCACCTGCTGCTCTGAGTGCCCCAGCGCTGAGAGGCTACACGCCGTGAAGCGAGGTCTGCGAGCTGGATTGGCTTGTGACCTGCTCTGAGCAGTGATCCACCTGAGGTACTTCCTCTGAACCAAGCTTCCAGTTCGGCACAAGCTGGCCCACCAGTTTCCACACAGGCCAGTTGAAAATAAACCAACAAACAACAAAAAACAAGCCAAGTCTGGTACTGTTCAAAAGGGGAGGGGAAAGGAGATCCCTGACCCACTGTCAAAAAACAGGCCCTGAAGAACGTCATTTTCCATAAAGGGCCATTATATGGAAGGGGAGCAGGGGGGGCCCACAAATCAAAATACATCCTGCCCGCCCCTTCTTCCAAGCTGCACCCCTTCCCTGCCTCGGTAGGGGCTAAGGAGCCCCCAGGCCTTATCTGGACTTTGCCATACATCAAGTCTTCTCCTCCCTGGCAAAGTCTTTTGAGGTTCCTAAGGCCAGGCAGCACTCGGTGCCCGAGCAGAAAGAGGGTGGAGTGCTGAAACTCCAGAGACAGTCTTTGTTCAGAGGGTTCATTAGATAATGGCAGTTGCGTTCACAAAAACACAGTTACAAACAGGGCAAAAGGAAGTGACTTTGGTCAAAGAGCTGCTCAGTTTTCACCCCTGACTCGTGTGATGTCAGAATTTCACCAGTTCTCCAGTTACCGGATGATCTCTGAGAGCAAATGAAACTCAAACACAGCACTGAGAAAAAAAAGAGAGAGAGAGAAAAAAGGAGAGAGAAAAGAGGAGGGAAAAAAGCACAAGAGAAAAACACACCCACATCTGCCTGGTCATCTGCCGCTTTATCACCTCTGAAGAGGGAACACAAGTCATCCCCATTGCTAAATCATTACAAATCAGCTATAACAGTACCACCACCAAGTTCCACAATTAACTGCTCCTGCAGCGTATCAATCCATTAAGCCCCACGCAGCTGCGCTACCCTGGCAGCGGCTACAGAAACCAACCATCCCAGCCCTCCCGCGCCAGGAAAACACGCTGCCCGGAGCCGGCCTCTGACGGCGGCCGAGGCGGACACCTCGGGAAGGGGAAACCGGCTGCTCCGGGGTGCCGGTCCCGCCGGCAGCTCGGGGGGGGGGGGGGGGGGGAATCCCCAGCGGGGTCCTTACAGCCCCTGGGTGGTCGCTGCTCCATCTCGCCCTTCGCCGGGTTAAAAAGCTGCCGGCTTCTCAATTAAAGAAATCACCTAATGGGGTGAACGGCGCTGCTGCCCGTGCCAGAACGGCAATTCAAGAGGAAGAGCACCGGAGGCTCCTCCATGAAAACAAAGGCTATAAAAAGGACAGAGAGGGTTTGGAAGGGGAAACGCTCCCGGGTGCCGAGCAGGGCGCGGGTTTAGTCACACACACAACACCCCAACTATCGCCCCCCCCTTCTACCCCCCGTAGCCAAGGCTGAGGTGCTCTCCCACTCTCCTCCCTCCCAGAGAGGAGCTTGTTTCCCCAACCTCACCTTATTTTTAGAAGCGTTTTCAAGGTAAATAAATAAATAAGCGGGGATCGCAGGGCGCACACGACACATGATGTAACCGCCGGCACCGACGTGGCCCAGACCAGCTCGACACGCAACGGCCGGTCAGAACACAGCTAAAAACAACAGAAAACCGGCAAAAGCACGACCCAGCCCCGCACGAAAACAACACCGGCCCAAGCCCTGCAGCTCCTCCCGTAGCCTGACCGGTTCCATGGAAAACTACAGTTTGTCATTCCCGAGGATTTTACATAACAGGGAATCTAATCCGTGCAGTGCCTGCCCGCCATCCACCTGTGCAGGGACTGACGGAGCCGACACCCCGGCTCCAGAGGCTCTGCCTTCTGGCGGGGGCTTTACTAAGATCCCCCAGCCCCACGAGGCCAGCTCTCGGTAAATTCGGGCCGCTCTGTTTCTCCCTGGATGCCACCCACTTTTACAGCCAAAAGGAGGCAAAATCTCCCTGTAAGCGAGCGCTGGAAGATGCTGATCCTGCGATGGAAGAAGTAAACAGCCGTAGGGATCCCGGGGAGCGTTTGGGGGTTCAGCTGGGCTCTCCCGGCTTCTGAGGGGGGGGGAATAATTCGGGACCGGGCAGGGCCGGGTCAGGGGGGAAAAAACCCACCCAAAACAGCTGAGAAAAACATCAATAAAAACAATAAAAATAAATAAATGAAATGAGCCGCCGGAAAGTAAATACAGGCAAAGGGTTTCGCGGCTCAGCCCCGCACGGATTAGGCTCCGGCAAACCCCGCGGAGGGCTGAGCGCTCCGTGACACAGCCGCGGCCCCGCTGACAGCGCCGGGAGCCCACCGGCCGGCCCCGGCCCGCTACGTTCCTGTTTTCCAGGCGGGTCTGGGGCCGGGGCAGCCGCTCCCTCCGCGCGTTTTGCAAGATTTGAGGTTATGCAATTTTTTTTTTTAATTTTTTTTTTTTTCCTGTCGACTTTTAAAACTTCGCATGTGCCCCCCCCACCCCCTTCCGCCCCCCCCACCCCCCCCCCCCGCCTCCCGGTTAAGGAGTGGTGATTCCCACCCCCGTCCCCGTCCCTCCCCGGGGGAGCGGGGCCGCGATCCGCCGCCGCGGTGCCGCCGGCCACGTGAGGGGGCCCCGGCCCGGCCCGGCGGGACCCCACCGCCCACCCGGGCGCCTCCGGGCCGGGGATCTCAATTTAAAGTGGCGCCATCCGCCCCCCCACGTCCCCCCCACCCCGCCCGAGGGAGCCGCAGCACCGGGGGCGGAGGGGGGGGGGGGTTGGAGGGAAGGGAAGGGGGGGGGGGGGGAAGAGGAGGAAGAGCAGCGGGCCGGCGGGTCAGCCCGCCCCCGGTTCCCCCCCCCGCGACCCCCCGCGCTTTCCCCGGCACCGGGAAGGGAGGGGGGCCGGGGCGGCGGGGGAGCCGCCTCCCGCCGGGCGGAGAAGTTGGGGCGCGGCGGCCGCCCCGCAGCGGGGCCCGGCGGGGCGCGGCGGCGCTAACAAAGGGGCGGCGGGGGAGGCGCGGGGCGGCGGGCGCGGAGCGGCGCGGGGCGAGCGGCACCTACCACGTGACGAGCGGCGAGCGCGGTCCGGGCGGGCTCGGCCCCCCACAAAATGGGCGCAGTTTGCAAACAAGCCCCGGCCGAGGGGCGGCTGCGGCGCCGCAACCGGGGCGGGCACCGCCAGCCCCGGCCGCAGCCCCGGAGCCCCCCCCGCCCGCTCGGGCCCGCCCCGGCGGCAGGGGGGATGGGCTCGCCCGTCTCCCTCGGCGGGCGCAGAGCGGCGGCGGCGGCCGCAGTCCGGGCTGGGGCGGGCGAAGGGGGGGGTGGGGGGTGGGGAGCGGCCCCCCCCACCCCCGGCTCGGAGCGCTGGGCGGCGGCGGCGGGGCGGGCCCGACGGGCGGCGGGGCGCGGCGGAGCGGGCGCTGCGGCGCTTTTCTTCTCCCCCCGCTCCCCCCCGCTCCGGGCGAGCGCGGCGGCGGCGCGGCTCGGAAAATGGCGGCCGGGCTCCTTCTCTGCCCTCCCCCTCCCGTCAGCCGGAGAATGCACCGGGGGGAGGAGGAGGAGGAGGAGGAGGAGGGGGGGGGGTTCGGGGACGGGCGCTGTAGCGCCCCTGCCGGCCGCCCTGCGCAGCGCACCCGCCGCCCGCCCGCAGCCAGGGGGCCCCGCCGAGCTCTCGCCGCCGCAGCGCCGGGCGCCCGCCGCGCGGAGGAGCTGCAGTGCGGGAGGGGCCGGGGCCGCCGCCGCCGGGGGGAGGGAGGAAGGGGGGGGGGGGGAAGGGGAAGAGGAAGGACGGGCGGGGGCGGGGCGGACCCGCCGCCTATTGTCCGTGCGCCGCGTACGCCGCGGCGGGCGGCTGCACCCCTGGCGCAGCCCGCCGGGGGGCGCCCGCCCCCGCAGCGCGCAGGCGCGCTCGCCCCCGCTCAAGGGCGGGGTACCGCGAGGAATGCCGGGACGTGTAGTCAGGCGCCCGCCACGTGCCGCGGCGGCCGGGCGGGCCCGGGGCGGGCAGGGCCGAGCCCGCGCCCGGCGGGACCTGACCGAGGCGCCTCCCGCCGCCCCCGAGCCCAGAGCGCCCACCACGTCCCGCTCCGCACAGCACGGCCGTCACTGTCGGCAGGGCTTTCCCCCCAGACACCACGTCTCGGCCCCACGGGCCCAGCTCTGTCCACAAACATCTGCGGCAAAGCCCATTAACCCCCCCCCCCCAGCACGCCCCGAGCCCCCGGAGCCGGCCAGACGGTACTGCGAAGTACAGGGCCTCCTGCCCCGTCAGCTCCCCGGGCACGGGCAGGGGGAGGGCTGGCTGCTCCCTGCTGCTGCCCTCTGAGGCCCAGCGCCACGAACAAGCTTTCAGCAAGTGCCGTGAGGAGACTCAGGGCCAGACACCCCAGGGAGCCCGATCAGCACAGCCGAGAGCTTCCTGCACCCCGAGAAGACGCTTCCTCCCCACCCCAGACGGAGCCCGTCCCCCTGCACGCGCAGGGCGCTGCGAGCGGCACCGCAGCGGGAGCCCGTCCGCTCAGGGCTGCAGAAACCCCTTCACCTCTTTGACCTTCAGCTCTGCCATCTGCACCAGGGTGAAACCCATCTGCACCCCCAGCAGCGCGGGCCCCTTCGCCCCCCACACCCGGGCTGCCACGGAGCCGCTGCGTGCCGCTGCCAGGCGCAGGCCCTCTGCCCCTCAGGCGGGTCTCCGCCAGCACACATCTCCCCTCGCTGCACCTCTGCTGCCTCTACAGCAGCAATGCAGTTACGCCAATTAAAACCCCCAGTGCTTTACAGCCTCATTCGTCTGCAAAGGGAAAAAGCTACAGCAGCAACGCTGGTACACACCATCCCAGCAGGATCTGCCCTAGGGAGCCGGGATGAGAGCAGAACAATGGGAAAAGTTGTGTCTGGACTGCAGAATTGGGCAAGACTTGTGACTACTGTTCTGCAGCCAGCCTGGGCAACCCTGACCTGGGTTATGCAGCATAGAGACACATTTCTTTCCACCTCTTGCTTCAGATCCCACCACCACACAAGGATTTAGAGATACACAGTCAAGATACTACTACTGCTCTTTAAAGTCTAATACATCGCTTAACGAATCATGCCATGGAACTGCCACTACAGCTGATTATTTGAGGGCTAGGAAATTCATAAGCAACGGATTTCAATGTTTTCCTTAAGGGCCTCTGTGGCCAAAACCACCCCTGGGGCCAGAAACCCAGCGTGTCTCTGCTGCCCAACACAAATGCTCAAAACTTTGCTCATACTTCAGTGCTTTTCAATTAAAAAAAGAAGAAAAAGCACCTAACTAAGGCCAGCAGAGACACCAGTGGTGGCTTCTTGCCCTGGCAGGGGTCAGCAGGCACCCAGCTCTGCTCCAGTGCATGCCATCCATCTCAGTCACAGCCCTCCCCTCCTCGATGCACGTTCCCTGTCCCAATGCACCAGTTACCCAGTCTCAGCAGTTTCATGCAGTACCTGGAAATAAACTGGCCCCTGAACTGGGCTTAAAGTCAATGATGAAACAGTGCTGAGGAGAACATCAGGACAGCGTGTTACCAGCAACCCCGTACACAGCCCGGCACCGGGTCAGACAGAGAACACACACTAAAGGTGAGAGAAATGCTGTTTCTGAAAGACTGTCACACCAGGAACTCAGCAGCTTCGTGCTGTCTCCTGATCCATTTCTCCTCACCACACTGTTTAGGAAGCCAGGCCATGGGATCCTACAACAACACACACACCTCTGATCAGTTTTTGTCATTTCCTGGTGAATCCACCTTGAATTCAGTGCAGCTAAAAAGCAGAAGTAGCAACAAATGCATTTTCATACTGGAGCAGAAGAGGGAGGGCAGTCTGGCGGCGGAAGTTGGAAGAAGTTCCTGTGCAATGAGTTCCTAATCTTGTGTTCATTCTGCACCCAGTTTTCTGCTAATTGGGGGAAACTAACCAAGAGCTGAGACCTCTGCTTGAGTCTGGTACAGATCTGGAGCCTCCTGCAGCACAGACAAGTCCACAGCTTTCATCATTCCACCTGATCTGGAGATGATGTAGCAAAAATTGTTGTGCAGTCTGAGATTACACAGCTTTGGCCTCTAACACACACCTTTTTCTAGCCCTTCCAGTCTCCACTATCCATTCAAAAGCACAACATCTCCTCCAGCTCACCCAGCTACTCCTGTACCTGCCATGCCCACACGTCCCTCACACAGCCCTGCTGATACTCCGGAGATGCCCTGCACAAAGAGGAGGCACCTTCCCCCGTGAGTCCGCCTTTTGACAGCATCATTCTCCAAACCCTTCCTTGAATTCACCCTCTTCCACAGAGCAGAGACCACACAAACCACAGGGTTCAGTATATGGCGAGTGTTACGTGCCCAGCTGCTCACACCTGGTCACTGCTTTGTGTTTACACACACACACACACACACACAGCCTCTGCCCATCGCTCCTCATGACTCGCTTCCATTGCACCTGCCTCAGATGTTTACACCTCTATGCAACAGGCATACACATAGTTGTACACATTAAATGTGCTGGGGCACGTGAAGGGAGACTTTTGAGCATCCAAAGGTGCTGGCTGGGTTTGAGGAACATCCAGCAGGTAGAAGATGCAACAACCATCAAAGAACACAGCGATGAGACTCCCCAGAGACACAGCTGCAGCTTTTGCATCTTCTTCTGCCACTGCATGTGACACCCTAAAGGCCAGTGGCTGCAAAGGCTTCAGAACGTGCAAGACTCATCTGGTTTGAAGCTAATTAGAGATAAGCTGTTGCAACAGGAAGAGATTTCATGGCAATCATGGTTCTTCTCCTACATTAGAGAAAGTGTCTGGTGACATTAAGGCACTCCTCAGCTGAGACACACAGACACAGCACATCCCAGCCAGCTCTTCTGACAATCTCCAGTAAAAAGGAAAGAAGAGGAAATAAGTCCTTAAAAAAAGCAGAAAGTAGAGCAACGTGAAGGTCAACAGTGCAGAGACTGGTAAAGCTCAGCAACCCTGATACCTCCCTGATCAGTGAGGTTCCTGTTCTACTAACTTCTCTTAAGGTGAAGCAACAAACCTACGTCTTCCTTGGGGACTCCTGTATCCATGGATTAAGCTTTAGCTTGCTTGATACAAGCAGGAGATTCATATCCTACTCACTAAAGCAGCTGAGTGATCCACATAAGTAACACTGCTTGTTTGAAGACCCCCTTGATGATTCAGATTGAGCCACTCAATCCAGAGATTCATCATTTCAAGGACAACTGGTGTTGGTTGTTCTCATACTGGAGACTCTACTCGAGAGCATCGGTTCCTCTCAAGGTTGTTACCCAAGCTTGAGGGAAAACCAGTTTCAGTCTGCTGGGCCATTTGTTACCATGACATAGCAATAAGCCATTTCACATCATTTCTGGCTCCAACTGCAGGATGTATTGCTGTGGTTTCCACGGGGACGAGGAGCGAGCAATGTGAGACTATTTAACAGAGGTAACAAGCCTCATCGCTGTACGTCTGAACCCCTGCCAAAGACACTGGTCTCACTGTGCTGAGTACCTGAGAATGCCACCCTTCCGCATCGGATCGATGCACACTGGGAAGTCAGGCTCTTCTGTACAAAGACCTCATGGGAACTTCTATTTGTACCAGTTTGGGGGAACCAGTGAAGCATCTCCCACAGAAAAACAGCAGGCTGTGTCCTCTCAGTAAAGCACCCTGAATGTTTGAGCTTGGTCCAGCTGGGGACAGCCAGCCAGGTTTCATGGACTTACAGAGGATAAAGCACCCAAGCACAGATTTGGTTGGAACCCCAGCTCATGTTGGCCTGTGAACTGCCAACACCATTATCACGTTGGCTTTGATCCATCCAAAGCAGATGTAGAAAACCAGACAGGAGATGCAAGAGTTGGTCCCAGGTCCCATCAGCCTTCTTGGGTGTTTGCTTAAGAAACACCGTGGCGGCAGGAATTCAGGCAATGCTTCCTCATGGCAATCAGTGAGATCTGTGCTGAGGGTGTCGTGTGATCCAGACACCTAACGATGCAAGCAGCAAAGTGAAGTACGAATGAACAGCAGAGTAAGGAAGGTGATGGCATGCTTATAAAGTTGCATTCCTTCCACTTCAGGTTATGAGGGGAGGAGGAAAGAAGAAAGAAAATCAGAAGAGAGAGAAATGCGATCTGGCACTACCCTGTAAGCCCACATCTCATAAAGCCACGAGGCTGAGTTCACTGAGCCCTTCACATCCCAACGCCAAGACAGACCTTATGGGGTTTGTATAGTTACAGCACAGACACCCACACCTGTGTTCCCACTGCTAGGGGCGATGCTCAGTCCCACTGCACAGCAGACATGCAGATTAAGGAGTTTTCATGTCAACAGAAGAATTACCAGGGAGCCCAGCAGCTGGGAGCAGACAGGGGTAGGCTACTGGCCGAGTGGCACTGGGCAGGCGGCTGGATTTACACCACAACTCAACCCTTCCTCTGCCTTCCAGCTGGAAATCCTTGATGCACTCGCCTTCATCCACGAGCCACGACTAAGGCCCACAGAACAGCTTCAGAGATTTGACCTGCACCAGTTTGAAGAGTCTCTGTGTGTTAATTCATGTTCCAGTCCCTGTGGAGAAGGGTTTTCTCAGGTCCCCTGAGAGGAGAACTCTCTTTCTGCTGTGGGGCACTTGCAACAAGCCTACTGCTGTTCAGTGGGTGCTTGTAACTCAGAGTAATCACACTGAAACATAGCCCATAACCAGGATATTGGACTATTTACTCTCTTGGTCACGCTCAAGGGTCATCCAGCATCTCACAACCAGATCTGTGCTCCAACAGCTTCTGTTCCAGAGGTAACACAACCTGTGAGACTGAGCTCTGAGTCTCGGAGCTTCACACAAATTCCAGCCAAATCCACCTGCCCTCAAACCCTCAGCAACACAGGAAAACATCAGCCATCATAGGTGGAAGAAGTCAAGTCCCTACACGCTCCCCTTACTAACGATACCTCCTTGGCCAAGCCTAACGCAGCAGAACGGGTGCCCCAGCGACTGCAGGAAACACCAGCCAGAGGAATAAGGCAGCAGCGAGTTCCCCTCTTCAGCGACCAGCACCAAGCACAGAGAGCTCTGGAGCAGCAGAGGCTGCAGATCCCTTCCTGCACCCACCAGATGCCAAGGACTGGGCAGACCTTCCTGCTGCTCTGCTCAGAAAAACCCTCCCTCCCCTCTGCCCAGCTCCAGCTTTATGAAGCTTAAGGGCTGTAATGGAGCTGCTCTCTCCTGTGATGAAGCATCATCACAAACTGTGATGGTAACATCAGGTGTGAGGGTACGAGCACAAGTGGGACAGGGGATGCAAAGCCACTCGACTACGTACGAATCCAAGGTTGGAAGCAGTTGGCACAGAACAGATGACACAGTCACACACACTCAGAAAACCTCCACGGGCACAGCTCCCCCCCTCAGCTCCTGTCAGCTTGTGGGAAGCAGAAGGGACCTGGTGTTACCCTCCCACGTGCCCATCCCTGGGCCACTCCACTGCAGAACACAGGTGCCTTCAGCCCCCTCCCAAAGCCCAAGCTGGGGTTCTCCCCCCTGCTGCCAGGCACAGGTCAGGGCTGCACAGAGCAGCCACTACCTGCAGCTTCCCCAGCCACCAGCACGACCGTGACACTGTCTCTCCATTTCACATCGGTTCAGGTGCTGTTAAATCTCACTTTTCTTACTCTCCCAGACTGAAGCAGAAGCCTGATGAGCCCCCGTTTGGAACCAGAACGTTTAGTGAGGGCAACACGGCTGCCACAGACCCTCACCAGGCAGCACATGCACCAGAAGCTCACGCTGACAATGCCTGGGGGCTCCACAGGTACCCACACGGGCATCAAGCTCCTCACAGCCCTGCACTAAGCCCTCACTTATCCAGCACACCAGCACATGGCACTTTGGAAGTCAGGAGCAGTGTCCTGAGAAGCCACCCGCTGCCTCCCTGACGGCTTCAGCAGGAGCTGTAGGCACACAGACTTCCAAGAAATTCAGTGATAACCTCTAAAACCTACAGCAGGGAGCTTTAATTCCTTTTTAAAGCCCCCATAACAACTTCTGATATTATGTGTACAAAGAATAAGAGCCTTAACTGTTGTGTGAGCCAACTGGAGATCAGATACCAGAGCAGATTTGTCTAAGGTCAGCACGAAAGGATCGAGTGAAGATTTTTGGGTTTCCCATTAGAAGAGAATTTGTCTAAATTCAGCCTCCATAACTGGCCCGAAGTCAGGCTGCTTTGGCTTGTAGATTTATGGAGAGAGGGAAACATCCTTCCCTTTAGGTTCTATTCAGCTTCACAGAACCCAATTGCTTCTTAACCTGTAGTAAGATCAGCAGGGCAAGAGGTGACTTGTCAAAGCATCAGCCAACCCCGGCGCCCTCCGCTCCAGAACCAGAACCACTTCAGCTGCCTCACACATGGGAAGCCAGAGGCACGGAACCACGAGCATGAAGCCTGGGGTTCAGAGCTTTGGTTGTCACAGACAGAGCCAAGGCCGCTCGACAGCAGCAGCCGAGACCCTGGGTGCTGTAACAAGGCACAGGCCAGGTTCTGTCAGTAAACGGCTCTGGCTGATGTAAACCTGAGGCTGAAAGGTACAAGTAGCACAAGGGGGAAACTGAAAAGCTCATTCTTCTCCAGGGTGAGCCCTACCCTGACGCCCCAGAGGTGCTGCACACGAGGGCTGGTAACGCCAGGAAACACGGACACCGGCTCCCAAGAGGCTGCCCATCGCGTCACGACACAGGCAGCAGGATGGCTTCGGAGACAGAAACACCCCCACGCAGGGAATGACCCCCCAGTCCCACCTGTGCTCCCCAGCCTCCATTTTAAACACACACCTCGGCCAGGAAGCGGCATGGGGGGGGTCCAGACCCATCCCGCACCCTCCGAAAACCAACACCGGCTGCAAAGGCAGCTCAGCACCTCCAGCCCGGCCAGCACGGTGCTTCGCAAAGCCCGCAGCTCGGCCGCACCACGCCAGGCAGCTGGGGGGGGCCGTACCTTGCTGGGCATCGTGGCCAGGCCCATCCTCGCCACCCGCGGTCCAGGCGGTCAGCAGCAGCACGGGGACGGCCTCCGGGTCCTCCCAGCCGGCGCCGGGCAGCTCTGCAAGTTTCTGATTTATTTACTAGAGGAGGCGGAAAAATCCCAGACCTGGGGAGAGAGAGAAGGGCTGTCAGCAGCGGCGGGGGCACCGCAGACGCGCCCCCGGCTGCCCCGGACGCGGCTCCATCCCGCCCCGGGCCGGCCGGCGGGGACGGGGCCCCGGCAGCGCCCGCAGGCCGGGCCGGGGGTGCGGCGGCTGCCGCCCCCGGATGCTTCTAGAAGCCCCCCCGGGCCCGGCCTCGCTTCCCCGGGCTAAAATGGAGGCCCGGGCCGGGTGGGGGGGTCCCCGCTCCGCACGGAGCCGGCCCGGCCCGGCCCCCCGGGCAGCGCGGCGGGGCGGAGCTCTCCCCGGCGCCCCGGGCCCTGCGGCCGGCCCGCCCCCCCCACCTCCCCAGCACGGCGAGCCCCGGCCCCCAACTCCCCGAGCGGGCGCGGGAGGAGCCGCCGCCTCCCCCCCGGCCCCACCGCGGCCCGGGCCCCGCAGCCAAGTTGCGGGACGGCAGCAGCGGAGGGGGGAGGGGGGGGCCCGCTCGACTTGGCCTGGCGCTACCCGCAGGCGAAGGGGGCACCGAGGACTCGGCACCGAGGACTCCGCGCCGCACCCCCCACGCCCGCACCCCCCGCCGCGCCCCGCGCCGGCCGGGCCCCCCCACCCGCGGCCGCCCCGCACCAGCAGCGCCTCGCCCCGCACCTACCTGCGCCGCTCGGCCAGCCTTGAAGTGGGGACCTTCCGCCCTCCCCCGCCCCCATTGGCTGAGCGCGGGGCATGGGCCCGCCCCATTGGCCGCCGCCGCGTCAGTCAGCACGGGAGGGGCGGGGCGGGGGTGATTGATGCGGTGCCGCCGCTCGCCCCCTGCCCGGCTCCCCCCGCAAGCCCCCCGCCCCCCCCCTTCCCGCGTCCCCGGGACCCCCCCCCGCCCGGTGCTGCCCCCGCCCCCCGCGACCCGCGCCGCCCCTTTCCCCGTAGGCCCGGCCCGGCCGGGAGGCCCCGGGCGCTGGGCCGCCTCCCGGGGCAGCCGCGGGTCCAGCCGGGCCGCGGGACCGGCGGGGGGGGCGGGGGGGGAGCGGTGGTCCCGCCGCAGCGGAGGCGGGGGGCTGGGGGGGGTGTCCGGCGGGCGCCGGGGCTCGGCTGCCCCGCAGGTGGCACCGGATCGCGACCCCCGAGGGACTCGGGGCGTCCCGCGGGCCACAGGCCACCGGCGGGGACACGGGCCGGGGCCCGGCCGGTCCCGGGAGCGGCGCCGGGCTCCCGCCCGCGGAGACGAGGGGTCCCGGCCCGCGGGCGACGCCGGGCCCGCATCCCGCGGGGCCTGTGGCCCACGAGTGTCGCCGGGCTCGGTCCCGCCCCGTGCGTGGCAGCGGGTCCCGGTCCCGCCCCGCCCGCAGCCCCACACCACGGGGCACGCGGGGCTGGGGGTGACACCCGCATCGCCCACCCCCCCCCCCATTCACCCCGTGACCCCCCGCCCGCGGCCGTGCCGGCGCTGGCCCAACCCGGGCTGCGGCTGCCCTGAGCCAGCGGCCCCTCCGGAGCCCGCTGGGCCTCACCTGCTTCTCCCAGTACAGGGACCCCTGCCCCGGGCTTCTCCTGCGTGCTGGGCTGGGGAGAGGGGATGTCCCAGCTCTTCCTCCCACTCCTGCTGCTTCTTGTCACCATCTTTCAGCTTTTATCCCGGTGACACGTGGGGTTGATTCACATCAAATTGCCCCACGGCCCAAGGAGGAGACAAAGTCCTTTGCTCTTCGCTGGGGGTCCTTGTGCGTGTCCAGAGTCGCTGGTTCCCCTTGGGAAGGTGGAGCTGGGGCCAGGTTTGCTCCAGGTCTGGCGATGGCACAGATGACACTCTGCTCCCCCTCCAGGAGTCACCCAGAGGGTTTGTACCACCCTAAAACATCCCCAACAACTGAGCAAAAGCGAATTCTGCTGTATGGATCAAAGGAGAAAATTCCCACTTCTGGCTCCTTGGGCAAGCTGAGCCGTGTTGGGGCTGCGCTGCCCTGTCTTGCCCTGGCACCTCCCCAGAGTCCAGGTAGGTCCATTCACTGGCCGATGCGGATGGACAGACAGACACTGCTGTGCCCAAGGGCTTTACACAGGATGAGCTGAACGCTGGTACCCCATCCAGTGCAGGGAGGCAGGGGATTACCACGCACACGTGCCTTAGGAGATGCAGCCTTTCCCTCCTCAGCTGTTCTCTCAGCTTAGGACCCTGTGAACCTTTCACCACCACTTCTGGCGCAGGGAGGAGGCAGCGGGAACTTCTGGCCCCGCTCAGTGCAGTGGCCAAACTCCTCCAGAAAGACTTAAATGAAAGGTCAGGGGCAGCCACAGACACCCATCTCTGCCTCCCCGTCCCCAGGGACGGTGATTGGTGGTGGTGGGTACAACGGGCCATTTCTTCTGGTTACCCAGGGAAATCCAGAGTGAAGTCGTGTTCTGCAGGCAGCTCCCTTAACGAAGCGTTTAAGGGGGGGGGAGATGTGCTGCTCACCCAGTGCAATGGGCCTGGGAAACACCCACCAGAAAGGGCCTTTTCTCAATCTGTTGAGACACAGGAGAAACCAAAAGCAGCAGAAAGCAGCAGAGTAATAATCCTCTTGTCTTCCTAAACTCACTTCCAGATGTCCTGATGGCCAAGAACTTCTGTAGCCCTACACGTAGGAGCTGCTGGAGGTTGATCAGGAGTTTTTAACTGGTAAAATGTCTGTAAAGATTGTCAGAAAGGGACTCAGGGCTCCTTTCTGGTCATGGTTTCTGGGGTATTTTTGAGGGACTTGACCTCCCAAAGTGTGTTTTGATTTTTTTTTCTGGTCTGGGAGGCATTTCTGACGCTTCCCTTACCGGTTCTGTTAGGATATTTCAAATCCTTCCCATCCTATGTGGCTGAAATAGCCCGGGCCAGGAGAGCAGGTCCCGGATGAGAACAAGCCAGAGCATCCCATGAGGAGGGTGCAGGAGCTGATGGACAGACCAGAAATACATCCAGAGCCACAGACAAACCATATGGGCACCACCAAATTGTCCCAATCCCAGGGGAACACGACAGTTGGCTCTGGATGGTCACGCAGCCCAGGTGCCACATGTCACCCCCTCTGTGCCTACTCACCTGTTTCTGTCTCACGTCACTGTCGCAGCTGCTGCAGCGGCTCCTCTGTCTCCTTCACCCTCATCCATCCCACATCCTCCTCCACGGGCTTTTCTGGGTCTGGCATTCCTGGTCCATGACTTTGCTCCACAGCTCTGCCCAGCTGGATGTGAGGATGCAGAGGCTGGAGAAGCGTTTGCTGTCGGGGTCTGGTGCTGCGACCCCAGGGAAGGGACCGCGTCCCTGCTCGTCCCTGCTGCTCACTGCTGTGGGATTGCTGTGCGAGGAGCAGCTCCCAGGGTTTATACAGCAGCTGGACCCAAACTGAGAAGTCAGGTGCTCCACAAACACGGATTTGAGAAGCAGAAGGGCAAAAGCAGCAGAGGAAATCTCCTCTGTGTTAATGTCATTTCAAACCCTTCTGCTCAGAGGGCTTCCTGCTCAGAAACCCCATTCTTCTGCTCCATTTTAAAACCACAAACCAGCACTGGCTCCTGGACCGGGTCTGCCTCAAATAAAGTCACTAACTTGGACAGAGGGACAGACAACAGAGAGATGATGCAGTAGCAAAGTTGCTAACGAACAGCAGAACGTGATGCACCAGCCAGAAGCTGTAGGTGACCAGAACCATTCCCAAGAGGGAGATCCCGAGGTACTGAACTGCCAGCGCTCGCTGCGTGGCCGCGACTCGGACACAGACCGAAGCGTTGCAGCTTCCAAGTCACATTTCGTGAATGCTTCTGCCTTTCTCTGGAGACATGCAAAGCTCAGCCCACCAGTCACGAAGCTTCGCACCGCCGCTGGGAAGGAACAGCCTCAATCACCCGGATTTGAGCCGACACGGAGACACCACGAGCGAGACGCAGGAAGAGCAACGAACGCTGCGCTCGCTGCCGCACGCAGCGCGGGGCGGGAAGGCGGCCACGGAGCAGAGGATGAACCAGGGGGGCAGTTGTAGGCACAAGAGTTACAGTCCAGGATTAAAAGAAACATTGAGGAGGGAAAGGGGGAGGTAACCAGGTCCAGGAAAGGGTTATGGTGAGCATCAGTTTACAGCCAAGCTCTGCTCTCAGAAATGACTGGAGGAGGCTCGATGAGCACTAGGAAAGGCTCTACTCTGCGCTGACCGTATGTGCAGCAAGAGGAATTCCACACAGCCCTGAGCTGCAGCCTTCCTGGCTTTTCCTCCAGAGCTGAAAACCCAGGGAGGTCTGTGCTCACTCCTCTGCTGAGCCAACGGGAGCTGCAGCCACAGACAGCAGGAGCTGCGACAGAAGGGAGAGGGAAAATATAACCATAAAAATACCACCCCCCCCCCCCCCATCTGCTCCAGACCTGGGGGGTTTCTGGGGCTCCTGCCCAGCTGCAGGAAGCAAAACAACCACCAGCAACGCTGCTGGAAACCTCATCGTGTGCCACCCACACCCATCACCCACAGCTCACAGCACAGGCAGCCCACGGCTTCTGCAGGACAGAACACAACCCCCCCGGACCCCAAGGGGCATCCTCAAACCTCACTCCAGCTCTGCCACACTCACCCACCTCCTGAAGGTGACTCCCAACGCTGACCCAAAGGAGCTGGGGATGAACCTGCTTTTAAAAGTAGTTTATTTGGATTTTCCACATCCTTTAATGAATCGCAAATATATTAACAGAAAAGACCTTTTTCTTTTCCCCTAAGACTGTACAATTTCTGAAATAAAAAGTCAGGAAAAGCAAAAAGAGAAAAAAAAGAGACAACATACATTGTTTCAATGCAAATTGTACACACCACACCCACACTCTGCGCTTCTCCATAGTTCTGGTGTAAGAAAATGACAGTTCCCAAATTCATTGAAGTGAACATACTCCCTCTAACCCAGCTGCCAGAGCACCCCCCTGCTCCAGTCCTTCTCCCTGCCCCTCTCCAAACACAGCAAAGGTTTATTAAATAGCTACACAATTTCATGTGTCTGTTTCAGAGGTGAAACAGCAGCACAGCCTAAATATTCGAGGTTTTTTGGGGAAAGAAATCATTTGAAGGTCTGATAGACACACCAAGCAAATCCTCCAGGTAGCAGGAACGTCCCTTCAACAGCCCAGCCCAGTTAAGGGCTCTTTGCCAGGGAGTTACAAGTTTCACATAGAAACTGTGAATGGTGTTATAGAGAACAAGAAAAAGGAAAACCACCACCCAGTTTCCCAGACCTCTGGACCCCAGTGAAACAACAGTATTTGTTATGGGGAAAAACCCAAGTTTTGAGCATAGCACCTGCTTGCTCCTGGTTTTTGCTTAGAAAATATGTTGGGGACCAAAAGGAAGCTAATTAATACGTTAATTAGTGGCATTCACACAAGTGCAGCCTCCAGAGCTGGTGCAGAGGTGCTGGGATGCACCAGGAAGACGATGGGAGAACTGTGCTGGGACAGACTGGGGTAACTCAGGAACACTGTGGATACAGATTGGGAATTGGGGACAGGCAGCAGGAAAGGGGAATCACCCCAAAGAGGCTCCAGCACACAGAGCCCTGCGGGGCTGGGAACGCTCCGGGCAGCTGAAACACCACGGAGCTCCCCAGGCACGAGCTGGTGGGACAAACACAGCAGAGGCACAGAGAGCTCCTTTAGTGATGTTCCTCAGATTGGAGAGATGCCTTTGAGGCATCGGGGGAGTTTACGCCCAGTTGTTACTGCTTAACCTCTTACTTCAGAAAAACAACCCCCCAAACCCAGCAACAAGCACCCAGAACCCCCAAACCCAGAGAATTCAGAGTTTGCTCAGCACCTCCTGCTAATGTTTCACATAAAGGTGGCCGTGGGGTTCAGGACCAGAGGGGAGCTGGGACACAGATGTGCTGAGTGAACACAAGGACAGGGTTTGAAAAACCCCTGAAGCTCTAAAGGTAACTAAGGGAATCCTAAACATACATGAAACAAAATTAACTCTGATCACAAGTATGTTGCTATGAAATTTATATCATTCCCAATTTATTACGCATAAATTGCTCTTTAAAACTGTTGTATCATACACTTTCTGTATCATCACTGCATGAAGGGCACCAGTTGCTGCTACAGAGTAAGGTAAGTGTGGACTTGTCAGCGTGGAGTCGCTCTCCTCTCCCCGGCTCTGCAGAGGGAAGGTGTTCCTACAGCAAAAGCTTAAAGAAAAGCTTAAAAAAAATAAAGAGGAGAAAGACAGGTAATTCCACATTTCTGCATCCTGCTTGGATCACACTTTACAAAAGAGTTTTAAAAATCACACTAATCTCAGACAATTATTTGATGTGTTTGACTGTAAGGTTCTGATTGCATTAAGGCTTCCAGGGTCTTCCCAGTCTGTCCGCTCAGGAACGCGCGGTCGCTCTGGATCAAGGGGTTGATGCTTTCACATTACAGCTGTTCCTACATTTCTCTCTTGATTTTTTTTCTTTTTGCCCTTTATTCATGTTTAGTCTTAAAAGGGGAAGAATAAGTCAAGGGGTGTATGAAAAGAAACGAAGGAAGGTGTGTTGCTGCCTTGGTTCTTTGAAGTACAAAGTAAACACTGACCTTTTGGAAACTAGGTGAATAAATTAATTCCTGTTAGAACATGAAAGCGTTTCACAAGAGCTGTGATTCAGCAATGGGGTTCTCCTGCTATGTTTCCACTCCTGCAAGTCTGCTCAAAGTAGGGCCATGGGGCTGCTTTACGTAGTGTGACACACTCCTGGCCCTGAGCACGTGCCTGGGGTTTGTTCACTGGAGACTCTGCAGCTTTAAGGTCATTTACATTCCCTGGCATTCGAGTTACACTACAATATGCAAAAGTCTTTAAACAGCCTGTGCCTGTCAACACCGTCCTGGAACTTGGACACGAGGTTCAGCACTCTGCTCACCAAGAAAGAACCAAACTAAGACACATTTCTGGGAAAAGAACAAGACACTGCTTCATTAGTACTATCCCCACACCTACTGGCTTCCTTACAGCAAACCACAAGTCTTTCTTCCATGATATTTTTTTTCCAGCAAAGGGGAGTCCAAACCCAGCATTTCCTCCTCAGTCACAGCCATGAACGTGCACGAGCCAACGAGTCAGACTCGGGAGCAGCTGGATAGCGCACTGCCACTGACTCTGGGTACAGTCTAAGTCTGAGTGGTGTACTCATGGTGTCAGTGAGACAAATGACAATGCTGGCTCAGTGATGTGAAGACCCAGGATGCGAAGGAAGGGGAGAACACAACAGTACCAGTCACACTCAAGCTCGGATACAGGCTTCTGGAGGTTAAAATTCATCACTTTCCACTGCGTGGAGCTGCGTGTCATCTGCATCCGTCATGCTGCTCTCCTGGGATTCGTCTGTGCCGACTTGAAAGGGAGAAGGAAACACAGAGTAGTGAGACACTCCTGGGCTGCTCACAGCAAAGGCTGCTCTTCAAACCCCACCAGCCACCTGAAACACATCAGATACCCACTGCACCAGCAACCCGTTAATCATTTAACTTCTGCACTCGTTAGAACAAAGGTGAGTATCTAATGCTGGCTGTTCCTCCCACACAGGAACACAGCTCCAGTCTGCTTTGCAAAGCACAATTTAGCAGATTAATTGTGAAGTCCCATGGCCCAGAGTTGTTTTGTGTGGAGAAACACAGATGCCTCTTAGTGGTTTAAAGCAAACACTTCACTGGGTTCGGTGCAGCGGCCTCAGCCAGTTCCCAGCCAGGGAATTTAAAGCACAAAATGCCCTACACTCCTCAAGTTATTAAAAACAATGCCCCCTGCTCCAGTACTACCTTAATTTACTTATCTCTTGTCCCTAAACCAGTTACTCAGCCAACACTGGGAAACTCCTACATTTTACCTGCAGAGCCAGGAAAGCCACTCTGCTTGTGCACAGCCCAGCACTGCTTTGATTGGACAGGTGAAGTTGGGGGGGGGGGGAGGTTCTGGGGGTGGGTTTTGGTCCTTTTTGTGTGTGTGCGTGTGTTGTTGGTTTAGTTGGGGTTTGAGGTGTGGGGTTTGTTTTATTTGTACTGGTTGGGTGTCGCTCAGCAGTTCAAGTCCTCTGTCTCCATCTCCTGGAGAGAACCATGCTCAGCCCCAGCGTCCCAAGGGAAAGAAAAACTCCAGATACTTCAGGAAGTGCTGTGTGGGGTAAACTTCCAGTATTAAAAGGCACATGGTGCACAGGATCAATAAAAATCAACGTGATAACACACAGGAAAAACATGAACCTTCAGCTGGAAGATCTCAGAACTGCAGAACATCGGACACGTCTGTCCATCAGAACCCAAACCCTGCTTTATTTTCCTCTTGGGAGGGAAAGAACATTGTTTGTTAGTGTTTCTGTCCTGTCACTGTTCCAGGCTGCATCAGAGGGGTCAGTATTTATGACTACTCTTGCCTGACACAGCTACCCAGCTACAGGAGTTCAGGCTCATCATAAGCAGCTCAGGAGGAAGAGAAGCCTGGGCCATTCCCTGTGGTACAATGGGAACATTTTATTTTCTCTTAACACAACTGAAACCGCTCCCACAACTTCCATCCAAAGCTACCTTTTATGTTTAGCCAACATCCAGTTTAATTTCTGACAAAAAGCCTCCACAGACAGTTCCAGTGGCCATTCAGTTACCTTGAATTGATCCCATGTTTCTATGAGGGAAAATCTGCGGCTCTGGGAACACCTTGTCCTCCTAGGACACTACTAGCCAACCAGGATTGGGATGAATTGCCAATAGTCATTACCTCAGTCTCACTCCATCTACAGATTGTAAAGCAGCATCACAATCCTTTAGTTCATGCTCACAGTAGGAAGCATGAAGCTCTTCTGAGCAAGAGCCTCTGAGTCTTTTCTTGCGAGCAGCGAGGTTGAGCAGTACATGTCACTTCTTAAACCCAGGCTTCTTCCTACCACCTAAGTGGAAATCCCTCCTGGAATGACAAAGGGTTGGCAATACAGACCTGATTCATAGGGGTAACATTCACTGATTTGCTCCTCTTGAGTTATTGGTTCCTCATCATCTGGAAGGTAGCGTTTATCGATGGCCTCTTTAATCTGGTTGTTGGCTCCTTTGGGATCTAAGTCCATTGCCCATGAGAAATTCATTAGGGCCAAATGTGTTTGACCCAGTTTTTTATAAACCTGAAAATAAAAAGCATAAAAAGCTACATTTACATGAAGTTGCTACTTGAAGGTGTGGACAACAAAGACACTGAGCCTCCAAAGCCATGGAGCGTCGATCTGAAGGGTTTGTTATACAAGTCCCAAGGGAAACAGCAAATCTGTGGAAAGAGTGAACAAGTGGTTCTATTTCAGCCTCAAATTTAAGCTGAACTAGCAGCTGAGGCCTAAAGACATAAGGAGGTGGACCTTCAGATAGAAACTGAAGCTCTGGAATTCTGCAGCAGGGTGACAGTTATTTTTGCCTTACCCCCTGTAACCCCAAATCTACTGTGGCTCAGAAAAGTCCAAAGTCTCAGTTTTCTGATGTTAGAGGCCCAGAGAACAGTCTGGGGAAGTATCACCACATGAAGACATTAACCTTATGCTCTTCCCTACAGCTCTCTCAGGGAGGACTAGCAGAGGCAGGATCTGACTCAGCATGTTCTCACATCCTCAAGCAGCATTTGAGCTGCCACTGCAGGTGGAGAAGGTGACAGGACTTTGTGTGACACAGCTTGTTCTGCTGAACCAAACAGCAACCCTCTCAAGACAACCCTGCAGTGCAGAACCCAGCCCATATTTTTACCACCTTTGTCACTGCAGCTTGCCCTGCAGCTCCCCTTATCACTAAGGACAGAAGAGCAAGTCATTTATCTGTGCTAAGCATTTCAACAGGGAGAGTACTGAAGTTTGTCAAGATATGGCTCTAATGTCTATTTAGAGGTCCAGCAACTCCTGAACAAATACCAGTAAAAAAAAAAATAGCACAAGTCCTTTTACCTCTCTCCAGTTTCAATAAGTAAACCCTGCTGATCAAGAGTCATCCCATACTGTGCTAGAGGTAAGTCTGTCTTGTCACTCCCTAGTGACCAGACACCCCACAGAAGAAAGATTGCAGAATTATTTCAAATGTATCAGCAGAGGAGATGGTGAGGAAGGAGGATTTCTATTACCAGTTACTTTTCTCTGGCATCAGAAGGCAGCTGTCAGCTGTGTTCATGTAGCAGTATCTTCTCCTGTGCCAGGCTACCTATCAGCCTCATTAAAGACTCTTCTACTTTCAACCCGGTAACTGTGACTGTAACCACTGTATCTCTCTCCAGTGAAATATCTTTATCAGGATCAATTTCTTGCTTTGAAATTAACTGTCTTTCCACTTGACAGTGGTGAAACCCAAGCAGGCAAATAACACTGGCTTGGGCTGTTTTGTCTCGGTCTGTTGAAGGCTGCTCCAGCAATAACTGCCTTTTGCACTCAAAAGCTGATAGAGCACGGACCTGTGAGCAGTAAGCCTTATTTAAAGCTTTGGGAATTTTTACAATGCTGCTCCAAATGGAAGCAGCTGAGTGACAGGAATCGAGTTTTCCTTGCTAGGCACACACTCCTGCAAGAAAGGAAACCAGAGAACTTTGGATCACAGTGAAGCTTTACCTACCTTTCCTATTAAAAAGTAAACAAGAGACTCTTTGGGAACAATCTGTTTCAGTTCTTCAAGTTCTTGTAAAGCAGACTGAAAAGGAAGGGAGAAAAGACGACCTTAGTGAGCACAAGCTAGCAGTCTGCAAGTAGTTATGACATGACTGTAGCTTACTACTGGCCTTTATGTACAGTCTATTCCATCAGGAACAACAGGACTGTACCACAAAAAGCATCTAGAACACCTCTTATGTTTGTTCCTCATTTAAAGACTAAGATATTCTAGCCCCATTATTCCAGAAACAGAGCAAGTTTCTCAGCCTCTGGTCTCCTACACACATAAAAATTCCAGTGGCAAATTCCCACCACCCCAGCAAGGTGTAACAGTGTGTTGCCCGATGAAGGAAGTGCTGCTGAAGACAAACACCAATGCATTTTGTGCTGGATGTGCTGCCCAAGTCCATGTTTTTGAAAGCTTCTGGTTTTAGACACCTATCTGTGGGCTTCTACAAGTGATGGCTGCCTTTACAGCAGGTGTTTGAAGCCTGAGATGTTTAGTGTAATTCCTCATTTCATTTCCAACTAACTATCCACACTGAAGCAATTTATTCTGCTGCAACAGTAACCCAGCAGTATTAATAAGTTCTAAAATACTTAGTCTGCAGTTAGAAACAGCATTGGTTTTGGTTAGAAAACATTCCATTCAACCCTCTAAAACTTAAAGTGAAGAAATTTCAAGTTAGGGCTTCCTACATAAGCAGGAGTGTAAGCCTCCAGTTATCTACCTAACAACAGCCAAATTTATCCCACTATCCAAGTTCTCTTGGTACTGGAGCTAGAAACCAAAACATTTAAGTTCCATGTAGTTTATGCAAACAGTGCAGCTTCAGTCTTACAAAACCAAGGTCTGATAAAGAAGAGAGTCCAAGTGTTTCATTTGCCAAAGCATCACTCCACCCTGGTTAAACTCCTTCACTAGCCAGAGGACAACAGTCACCAGGAAGATCTTCCCTCCTTCTAAGCAGGGTACAGTTCAGCAGGAGATTAGGCCAGAACTGCTTAGCATCTTCATTTTCACTAACAGAGCCCCTGAAACAGCTGGTTCTCACTGTCATCAGTGCTTGGAGGGCAGGCTGATGAGCCCTTTTTTAGTAACTGAGTATAAACTCACAATAACAGTCACACACAGGCAACAGCTGCCATAATTCCCCCTTCTTTCCTTCCTTTTTCCATGGTCAGACTAAAATAATTGAAAATGATCACCTGTGGGCCCCAGATTTTATAACAATCAAAAGAGTTAACATAGTTCCCTTGCCCAATGTTACACTCAGAGCAGATGCTTGGTGTTAGCCCCAGCAACACAGGGTGATGCCCTGATGCTACCCAGTGCTCCTGGCTGCAGCTTGAAGGTAACTGCAGGAGGGGTGCAGCTGACAGCTTACCTTGTACTTCTCGTTTGCAAACAGTACAGAAGCTCTGTGGAATTTGCATAGTGGGTTCTTGGGGTCAATGTTTATAGCTTTGTTTAAAGTGTCCAAGGCCTTTTCGGATTTTTTCAGTGCATGCTGGACCTGTTAGAGGAAGGGAGTGATTTCAAAGAGGGAAAACAGCTCGTCTGCCAGCCAAGGACAAGCCCATTTGGCCATGTTTACTTACAGTCTGTTTCTCTATAAAAATGAATTGTTCAATCCCAGACCAAGTCTTAACAAGCTTTCTTGCAGGAAGAAAAGCACACCTTGCCTTGTCTCCACCTCAAAACCTTCTCCCCACCCAAAGGCTTACACAAGTTCCCTGACCTTTGCCCAGGAGTGAACTCAGTGTCTTTCTCCAGGTAAGTGAGAAGCAGCCACGATCCCTGTAGTATTTGACACAGCTCTGCTGCCACAGAGGTGGCAAATGAATGCCAGTCACTAGGAATCCATCACAACCACACAGCCTTAACTCACCACCACGAATCTGAGAGCTGCTTCCCAGCTTTGTAAGCCAGCATTTACTACAGCAAGGCTACTGGTTGTAACGCCTGCAGCAGCAGGTGGGTAAGTGACCAGCTTCTCAAGCAGCCCTGTAGAGTTAATTGAACAGCTGGTGGCCAAAGCAGCTCCCTGCTACATAAGCTTCATTAACACTACCTAGGAAGTTGTCACACCTACAGGTGACTTGAATAAGGGCAGTGGGCACAGAGCCAGGACAAAAGTACTGCACTCTGAAAGGTAAGGTGAGTGCCTTCGAATTTTTACTGTGTATTACGTAGTACTAAGTATAGTATGTTAATAGTATAACCTCCCTTGCAAATACTCTCTTCACATTAACATCCACATAGAGTCTCAACCGTCACATCACTTCTATTCTGGCTGATTCAGGCACAACCTGATTGTACCATTTCATTCCTGTCTCTCTCTCCAAATTGCTTATAGCCAGTAAGGTTTCTGTTCCAACACATCAATCCTGTGGTTATTTGTTCACTTCAGATCCCCCAGCAGTAAATGAACTTGTTGGGCTTTGTTACTAAGAAAATTCAGAATAACTTTTCTACTGCAAAGTACAGAAGGCAGATTACACCACAGAGTATAGAGTGAAGTACAGGCTACTTACTACTCCAATGTGACACAGTAAGACTGAGCTCTGAGGATTGATATCAAGTGCTTTCTGGAAATGCATTTCTGCTAGACTGAATTTTTCCTGTTTGTAGTAAATCATTCCCAACCCATACCTGCAAGCAGAAGAACAATTCTGTTAAGTAAGGCCTTATCTAATCAAACTTGTCTTTGTCAGTGAGTGTGACCTGGCAGAAGTGGGCTGCAGGCTTGCCAACCCCATCCAGGGTGGGAAGCAATTTCTTGCAGGGGAAAAAAAGCTGTTTTAATTTACCTTGGTTTCTTTTTTGCCTCTTCAACTAGGTAGTCTGAAGAACTGATAGCCAATACACAACTGCTAAACAGCTACAAAAGCACACAAAAGGCTTCTCTAGATTACAGGACTCTCAACAGCAGCCCTAACTTAGTGTTTTATATATTTTTTCCACAGAAAAAAACTGTAAGAAACTGACTGCATCTTAAGGTGTAAAGGTGCAAATCCCTCATCCCTCCAACTGCAACTGAAGATCAACTAGATGCATGAGGTGTGCTGCACAGAACAACAAAATAGCTGGCATAATGCAGCCAACATCATCTGTGGAAACAAAACCACCCTAGGCTTTTTGCCTTCCTTCTGAAAAGAACATGCTAACAGACAGATGAGGCCCACATCTTCTGCAGAAATAGCTTTGCTCTCTTCTTAGAGAGAGCAGCAGCAGCATCTAGAAGGGATTTCTCCCAAAGGGCTTCTGTAACACATACAGTAGGAGGGAGATGAAGCAAACCTTACCATGCATTATAGTGTCTGGGGTTGACTCTGATGGCATTTCTAAAACAAGCTAATGCTTTGTCTAGTTCTTCTGTTAACACAAATTCATGCCCCAGCAGAGTGTAGGCATAGGCATAGTTTGGATCAACTTGGATGGCTCTCTGGAAGAACTTGATGGCGATATCGTGCTCTCGTTGCAAGCTGAAGCAGTTTCCTGCAGCACACCAAGCCTAGGAACAGCAGCACCACAAAATTAGACTGGTTTACAACTCCAGAGTGACTGAGCCCAAGCTGAACAGATTTTTCCATACCAATTTACATAACTATATATAACTTTCTCCTAGACTAAGAAGTAATGAAACAGTTAAGGCTCATTCCAGAGAGGCAGACAGGCCTGAATGCACCTCACAGCTCGACAAGCTGAAATACAGGAATCGAGTATCTGAGGACACCCAAGCCTGTGCCAGTCAGATACTCTGATGACTGATGACTAAAGCTTTTGAAGCTGCTGAGAAGCCAGAAATAAACCATCTTAGATATTTAAGACTAATGAAGGGGGAGATGGTACATTCACTTCCACTCTTCAGCTCCCTCCAACTGACCAATCTGGAATCTGCAGACTAACAATAGCAGCAGCCTCCTCTTCCCCTCCTGCTCAGCAACCAGCATGGGGATTGTAAAGCATCCCAGCCCAGGGGCCCTTGCCTGCCTGAACTGGGAGCAGCACTGCCAAATCACCTAAGTGTTCTCCTTGCCTGAATCTGCACTCTCTTCCCTCCAGGCAATTACTACAACTACCAACTGCTTCTTCCCTGGCTTATATTTGTTGACAAGCTAACAAACAACATGAACAAGAAAATCCCAATGTGTGCAGTTTCCAGACCTTTACTAAGAACAATTTATAATAAACTCACATCTACAGCTTTTAATGTGACACCCATTAAAAGCAACCTGGCTTTAAAAGCAACCTGGCTTTCTACACATGATGACTTCACACTACCACACATGCTGCAGTTCAGGGGAGTTTGGCATTGAAACACACATTATATTTGGAAATAAGTTCTAGGACAAATATTTTAACTGCCAGTGAATTTACTACAGCAATTAGAAGAGGGTACAGGAACAAAATATTCCAGCAGCAGGAGTGAGTGACCCATGATCTTCCTGGGTGAGTGGTGCCAATACAAATTTAAGTAACTATTAACAGATTAAGTGTTTCCACCTGCTCCACATAAGCTGATAGTCTAGTTCTACAAAGCCATTTTGAGTATCATCAGTTCAGACAGTCCTGACACCTCCCTCTCCACTCTTGCCATGCAGCTCTCGCAGCAGAAAACACCTGAACCAGAGTTCAGAGCTTTGTTCTGGAGCATTGATTGTGCCACAGTCTCCCTCTGTTCATTCAAGGCCACAGCATTTTTATACCTCTGGTGAGTTTTTATCCATGTCTGTCAAATCCTTTGAAAGAACGGAAAGGGCAACATCTTTCTGTAGATGCCACAGTGTAGTTGAATAGATCTCCATGCCTTCCACTCTGTAGTTTTCAATCCTCCTTACTTCTGAAAATATTCTCTCAGCCTAAAAACCAGAAATTAAAGTTAATAAAATTCTACCCATTTCAGCAGAGGATGTAGGCCAAGGTTAGAAGCCTCCTATGTCCATACTGAGCACCCTCTTTGCTTTGTAAGGGTGCTACACAGAGCTACAAGTCCTGGAGCTTCTTGAGCAAAGGGAGGAACCACACCCTGCTATAGCCCTGGCAAGCAGAAGTGCAGCCAGCCCTCCCGACCGTGGACTCACATTACATTACTGCTTCTATCACGGTGCAGAAGGCAGGCAAGAGAGTTACCTGCAAAGTCCTAAAGTCACAGTGTAGTTTTATGGGCTGGTTATGATTATTATCTGTCCTAACAGATAACAGGTATTGCATTTATACTGAGCACCCCACCCCTCCAAACACCATGCACAGCAGCTAAAAGGCTAAAGGCAACACAGCCAATGTGGGGATGGGGGCACACAGTGTCACCTGTCAGCAGGTGACAGCACATCCATGGGCTTCACCTTCACTTGAGACACCTGTGCTGCTCAGGAGTCAATTCATGGAGTCAGTCTGACCTCACTATCTATTTCATTAACTCAAGTTCCAGGTTCCAACACATGAGGGAAGGAGCTCAGCTCCAGGAACTCGTTAGGGCCTGGAGCCTTAGTCTTCAAAATAGACTATTAAGCAGCACACTGTGCTCCACCTCTAGCCAGCCTGTATGCACAGTTCAGAAACTGATTCTGAAGTCTACTGCATTTATCTCCTGCTGACAACCTGTCACTAAAGTGCTTTAAGAACTTCTTAGGAAACAGGCACGTCTGCTGTGGGGACAGCAGTGACAAGGAGAGTTCAGCTGCTGAACTGCCCTTCAGCACTCGCTGCTGCTGAAGGGGTTTGACCTCCCCTCAGCTGCACCAGTGCTGCCACCTCTGAAGCTGCAAAGGGAACTGGGTCACTGAGGCCATCTGCCTTCACTAAAAAGGGTGAGAGAGGGTTTTGGTTTTAGAACCCAAGTTGTTTCAGCAATCTCATTTAAAACATCACAATATGGTTACATCAGCACAGCTGTGGGTGAAGGAGAGAGGAGGAAGAAACCCCAGTGGTGGGATGCAAGAGAAAATAACATTTCTAAAGTAACTCTTCAGGAAAGCTGAGGATGCAGGTTCAAGATTCAAATCCCTTCCAGGTATAACTCTTATTCAGTTATCTCCACTGTAAACTTCCCAGGGCTCTTGCAGGAAGCCTGCAAGTTCTGTGCAGAGCCACACAAAGCAAAAGTGAAGAGAGTAAGAACCACCCACCCAGCTCCTACCTGCATGTACTCTGCAAGCTCGAAGTAAGCTCTCCCAATTTGGCACAGCACCCAGCCAGTGTTGTAGTGGTGGGAGGGCAAATGGCTTAAAATATTGATCGCTTCTTTGCAGTTGTAGGAACACAAGGCTAAATAACCTTTCCCCATGTCACGAAGAAGGCTCATCAAACCTTCTAGGAGAAAAATACAATAAATAAAAGTGGAAAAGAAAAAAAAGACAGCTGAGACTTATTTACTTGGAACTGCTAATCCCATAAGCTCTTCATTGTGACGGGCACTGCTCATGAATTCCCCTATGAAAATCTTTCAGGAGTTCCCCAACACAGGCTCAGGCATAATATTCTAAACACCAACCCCTTTGGTAGAAGTCAGTAACGACTCCTTAAGGCAGCAGCAGAGCACTTGAGAACAGAGACACTCCAAAGCTCAGGGCAACTCGAGTTCTGCATTTACAGCAGCCATTCAAACATTTTGTTCGGTCTGAGCACAGTTCCACATGTCTGGTATCCATGGATACACCTTCTCACTGCCTGGAAACGTTATTGAGCCAGAAGAGAGGAATTCAACAGTTTGTCTAGGATTTCCTGACGACTGAATAGAGATTTGCTTTTAAACAAGCGGGAAATCTGAAGGGAGAACAGGCTACATAAACCTTGTGTTGAGGGAAGGTGACTTAGGTTACTTGTAGCTCATCTGAGCCAGTTTCTAAGGATCTTGTCTGAAAATATTTTAATCATTAGTATCTTGCAAGCTCTGATCTTCACATCCACTTACAAGTAGCCACTTCACCTTCTAGTTAGCTTGCAAAGAAGATGGAAAGAAGTATTTACTGGATTCAATCAGTCTGTATAATTATGCAAAGGCAATAGTTACAGACTAACTGAAACAAGAAAGAAGCAAACACTGGAGCAACTCTTTTTCATTCAACCTTAACACAGACATAGTAAGTTTTACTCTACTACAGTCCAATAAGAGTTAAAACAGACCTGCTGCTGCTTTCTGTAGCGTAAAAGCCTGGATCTGTGGTGTAACAGTAGAAATTTTCCCTTCTGAAATGATTGATGAGTCCAGTTTGGTAATTTCCAAACCATCATTTAAGTTTGGTTGAGTTATTCCTCCCTTATTTGTTTTACTTTTTGTTTTTCTGTTTGGAATCTTAGGTGGAAACTTCATTTTTAATTTTTTGCTATTTTCCTGCAAGCAAGAAGAGTGAGAGTTACATAGAGAAGTGTTTTAAATTCAGATGACTGAACTTGAAAGTGAATTGTGTGAAGTTAAAATTTATGCCTCTCTGCAGCATTAACAATGATGCCTAGCCCTCTGATTTTGAAGCTAAGTAAACAGACACTTAACTTCACTGATCCTTTAGCAGCTCCTTTTTAAACAGCAAACATTCACAATCTCACAGTTACAGTATCTGTGCTTTGGTTTCTGCTCTGCTGTTTGGAGAGCAGAAATACAACATGAAAACAATTTTGTTTCAGAAAAAAAAAATCCCAAAATTATCTCCTCAAAATAAATGTTTCAATGAACATATCTAACCAACTCAATCACTTTATCAAACTTGTTGACAGCCAGCAGCAGCACCACATTTATCAACCCAGCATGCATCCTGGGGCTTGCTCATCATCCTCTTCCTCCTGCTGTTTCAGTTGAGCACTCAAGAGCTTAAAACAATAGCACATTGTGGCATCATCACCTGTTTTGTACAGGAAGATACTTCACAAGTGCTGCTCATTATAGAAGCTGTTCTATTTGCTATGCACATGGGGAAGTTACTAGTTAGTGCAGCACCATGGGTAGAGAAACCCAGAAGCCTGCAAAGCAGGTGGAGTTGTTACCTTAGTCGTAGAGCTATCGCTAGTAAACAGGCGGGAGCTTCTCCGAGGCAGCGCGTTGGGTGGAGCAGCAATTGTTGGGCTCAATACCTGAGGTGTCGTACTGAAAACAAACCACATGTTAACAGCCAGAGGCCTTCACTCCAAAAGAATGCTCTGATCTGTTTCAAACAAAATGCCCAAGTGCTATAGCACAGGATTCCCACTTCACAGGATAAACCCCCAAACATCCACCTGCTGCATGCCAAGAGCACCAACAGAATTTTCCTCCAGCTGTTCTGTCATTTGTTGATGCAACAGTCTAACTGCAAAGGGGATTTTAAACACACCAACCACCCCACACAAGCATCCTAGCTGTCCACTGAAGTTATTCCACCCAAAAAAATACATCACCATCCCAAGAGGAATGCTGCTGGAATGCCCATATAGGTTGCACAAATAAAGCAGCAAATTCCTTCAAGACAGGAGATGCAAGAGGTAATACCAAGATGTTTGTGGGTTTCCCCCCTTACCTTGTCTGGGGGCCAGAGCTCTGTGTTTGTGCAACAAGAACTGGAGTCACTTCCCGGCTATTTCCACTCTGAGAGAAGACAGATTTTGTTCCAGCTTGGCTTATCCTGCTGACAGTCTGCATAAGACAGAGTTTCTACAGGTTTGTTATTATGTCACTAAGTCATCTCAATCTCTGCTATATCAAACCAAACCCATTCTGTCTATCAAACACTGCACAAAGGATAAATACAGGATAAATACAGATTCTTTCAATAAAGGGTGGTGGTTCCTTCCAAGGAAAGCCCAAAGTGTTTCTCTTTCACCTGTTAAAGTCAGTTTATCAACTCCATGCACATTATTTGAAAGATATAAAATCTCCATCTAGTGGCAAAAAACTACGTGTTAGGAAGTTTGTACAAGAATTAAAGGCAATTAAGAGATGTCATATTATAGTTCCTTCCCTGCAGAAACCTGTACAAAAACCAACCATGGAAAGAGTTTTTGAATGACTGTATGACAATCACATCCAGAAGTCATTCAGCATTTCCACCTCAGATACTCACTGCACAGCACCTGAGCCTCCTGCTCCCCTGTCTAGCATACCTGTTTGTAGCACCAATCACTATTTCATAAATTAAATCATTACTGAGTGAGCCTTTGGAGCAGATGTAGAAATAAACTGCCTCATCAAACAGGGACCTGCATTATGCAGCACACAAAGCTGAGAGATACTGACACTCAAGTTCAGCTGGAGCAGCAAGCTACATGTAACACAAATGTGCACATGCACATTCTTAGTGCCATTGGTTTGACACAGGTTACAAGGATGTAACATGACTCAGCACCAAAAGATTGTCCTGTATCTTTCACACATCTTCAGAGAGATAAAATGCAAACTTGATGCCTACCCTGGAACAGCTGAGGTGTGGGAACTTAGAGCTGTGGTAACTTGGCTGCAGATCTGAGACCTAAGGAACAAGTTCAGATAGAAACTCATTGTCTGACATGCAGACTTCCCATGAAGAATTCAGAGCAGGTCCTCCCCTCCCTGCCTTTCAAAGAAAGCTTAAAAACACTCTCCTCCTGCCCACTCCAGGGACACTAACATTCAGCTCTGGGAAGAGATGTCCTTTAAGGCACCAGAAATCAGCAAGCAGGATCAATGACAGCACAAGCAACACCAGTTATCTGACTTCTAATGCTTTGTCCTTCCCTTCCTTTCTCAGTTTCTCTGTTATCTGAGGACAGTGAAGGCAGCCAGCAAGCAAGCTTGCCCACTCAGGAAGCCTCTGGATCCATCCTAACGTTTCATTCATTTACGTAAGTGTTTCCTAGGAAACTGCCTCCGTCAAGTCATGCACATCCCAGCCACAGCCACACTAAACCTTCCCGGAGTCGGTAATGTGAAGAGCAGGAGCAGAACTGGCCAAGTAATTCTTTGCATTGATCAAAGTGTGTATCAGAATTCCAAGATGTTTATTAAAGTGTATAAATAATTGTGTTTAGGTAGCAGCACAGATGCACCTGGGCAGAAAGGATACACATGGAGTAGCAAAGTTTACACCTTGGTGCATGCACCATACCTAGCAAAGCAAGGCAGCAGCAACTACAGCTTGATACCCCAAAACTCTTCATCCACCATGTAATTCACCCATGGGTTCTACACCCAGGAGCTGCACTTTGCTGTTTCAGTTTCAGACCCATGGCTCTTTCCCTTCCTACGTACACACAATCCACCACGAGCCAGAGTTTAACACCACCACAGAACACTGGGGTGGGACTGGGATCAGCCAGACAAAGCATCCTTCTAGCAGAATCTTTTAGTCCAGTCCAGCCTCAACAGAACAAAGGCAAAAAAGCAAGCAGGACTAAGAACTGATTGAAAGCGTTACACTAATGAGATGGCTAGAGACAGGATGGGCAGTGAGATTCCAGAGTTTCCAGTCACAAGCTTCAGAAGCCCATCCAAATGGAAAAACAGTTATCTCCTTACTGGCTTTTACTCCTTTGAGTATTACACCAATGGGAGAAGACAAACACTGTTTATATCAGCTCCCAAAATTCACTTGCAGAATAACACAGCAAGCTGAGCACCCACTTGGTTTGTCTGCAGCAAAGATGGAAATTCGAGTTACACTTTGAGGAATTCTACACCGATTTGCACTGAACTTTAAAGACTTGGTTACCTATGAAACAGTAGCATCCCTCACACAACTTCAAGATTTACTAACATTTATAAGGAAAAAACTCAGGTTTTTTTGTTTTTAGAAAGGAACAAGTGGTTCTTCAACTGTCACCAGCATTCCACCTCTCACTTATCACTATGGAAACTAGGGCTGTTTCTTCCAGAGTAAGACAATTTTTAGTTTCCTCTACACAAGATGCAGCTGAGTGAAACAGAACCACTCCAGTCAGCCCTCCACAGACCACCAGCAATATTTTGATCACTGATCTGCAAACTAGAATTCAAGAACTGCTGGCAAGAAAGTATTAGCTGCAGCTCACTTGAGGCTTCTAGGTTTATTTGAAGTCATCCCTAAAAATGCACTAAATTGAGGAAAAAAGAAAAAGTGAAAACTTCAAGTTGGGACTGTCTTCAGACTCCACCTTGCACACTGAGAAGTTATGAATCCTCTGCTGTTTAGAAGCATTACTGTTCATACATCTCTCTGATGGTAGGTGGGCAGAAGGTACAGCACCTTCCTTCATGTGCCTCTAGCAACACCAGCTAGACAGTCTGCACAGGCCTGTGCATTTTGGGTGACAGAAAAAGGACTTGTTTTATTTAGAAACAGAAGATTATTGCTTATAAAAGTTGAGAAAACAAAACCATGTTTTGCTAGCCAAAGGAAGTGACACAATAAGCTGTAAATATTTACAAGGCAGATCATTACTTGAAACATGGTGTTTTTTCTTCTTGCCATCTCATCTGCTTAGCTGGAGATTCTAAAAATTAAAGAAACCCAAACTGTTGAAGGTTTAGAAACTCTAATTTCAATGTAAGAGACTATTCTGCAATGAATTTTAATTAACACTTCAGGGAAGTCTAACAAGTTGTGTCAGGGAGATACCTGACCAACTGTAGTCAAACCAATCTGCTCCCCTCACCAGCCTACACACATACCTGAGCTGCTGAAAATACTATTTCACAGCATTAAATAATTGTTAGTAAGAGCAGAGGTTTTTATAAAACACTTTGCAGACAAATTAGACAAATTTAATCCTAACTTAATTAACACAAGCCATTTTCACAATTAAAGGAGGCAGCAATCAGTTCCCTACTTAAATTGTTGCTCAAAACAAGCCTTGTAAGCAGCAGGTAAGCTGGGTGCTCCTCACAACCAGCACAACTCCGCTCACGTGCGATGTGTGTTTAACCCCACTGTGGATTCTCCTCTAGAGAACCCTGCAGTGTGAAACCCAACAAACAGCAGCCACGCTCTAGCACGCAAGGTACCTTCTTTGAAGGTGCTCCTGTGGATGGCACATCGATTACAGATGAAGAGTTGGTGTAGTTTTGCAAGTATGATCCATCTCCAGGGCTTGGGGTTTCTAGCGGCAAAATTCCAAAGCTGAGAACAAAGTGAAGAAGGGTCAGTGAGTGTCAGACCATGACAGCCACCCTGATTCTGGGGTTAAACCAGAGACCCAGATCAACTGATGCAGAATTACTTCACTGGTTCATGTCAATCCTCTAATGTCTTACTACCTTCATCTATAAAAGCCACTCCACTAGAAAACAGTTTTATTCCCAAAATTGAGAAATACAGACTTTCTTTGGCTGCCTGCACAGCAGACAGAGTCCATCCAAGCATTAACAGCTTGTAATATAACTCTGTTTAACCAACACAGCACATAGGACAGAGCACGTGTTTACAGGCTCTTTAGAAGAGAGCTGTTCAAGGAAAGCTCTTAAGGGCAGCTTTTCATAATGAAGTTTATTCCAGAGAAGAAATGTATTCCTTTAAAGATTTTTCCCACTGGAACATCACAAGTGATGTACTGCATCAACACTTCCTCTCTCCTCATTAAAATACCAACTGCTTGCTAAAAAACCAGAAGAGATGAACACCAGGACCAAGAGTGATTACTAAAGTCGCTCAGTTTTTGCTTCCACAGCATTATTTGCAACATGCTGTCAACACACACGTTCGAGTATGTTGTGCAGCACCAGGCACCCTCCCCCTTCCAAATCACAACACAGCTATAGACTGAAATCCTTCATCTCAGGGCCTCACCTTGGAGTTAGTGGGCTCAAAGCCGCAGGTCCCCCCAGTAAACTCCGCCCAGTTTTTGGTTTATTTTGAGCCTGTTTAGACAGTATGGTAGTTCCTGACCCAAGAGGGACAGCATCTGGTGAGATCACAGCCGAGTCGATGTAAGACATAGAAGAATCTGTGTTCAAGGAAGAGTATTTTGAATTGGAGGATTCTAGGTTGATTCTGTTCAGCTCCTGGGAAACAGAAGACAGATGTTAGATTGAGTTTCAGTTAAGCCAGAAACACTGTGTTGAAGACAATCATTTCAGCAAAACTCACAATTGTGTCTTGTGGAGTTTCCATGAGGACAGTCTCGGGCTGTCTATGGGATATGTTGTGATTAGATACCAATGTTGTGCAAGTGTTGGGCAGGCAGCTGCTGAAGTTCTGTAAAGATGTTAATTTAAATGTTTGGTCAGGGTCTGGTTTCTCACCTGCAAGATTGGAAGGAGATTTAAATAGTTATTTCTGAGTCTATATGCTGAATATCCAGTCTGAAACAAGGAGGACAGGGACAGAGTGTTTTAGAAGAGATGCATTCTTATTTAATTGTTTTAAGGTCCCTTACACTAGGTCAGAAGTGTTCTTTCACAATCAGTTTTTTATTAAAAAAAGAGACTTGCTTTTTAAGTTAGAAACCATGCTTCTGAGAAGAAAGGTCTACTAACTGCAGGTTGAAAACCATAGCATTGGTAAATCCAAAGGAGTGAAAATAAAGCAAACAAGATACAAGCTGTAAACACTGGCTTAATGTATTTTAAGTGCTCAGAAAAACTACTCCCAAAGAATTCTGCTGGCATTTTCCTTACCTAGCTCTGGACAGGGAGTAAAATAAACCTTGCCACATAGCAGTGGCAAATCAGAAAGCCTGACAATCAGAAACACAGCAAACATCTTCACTAGTAAAGCAGTTCTGCAGACTTACCTATTTCACATAGTGATTCGAAAGGGGACCAGAGGAAAGGATTTAAACTAAGGCTCTTTTGGTAACATTCTGATCCTTTGGCAAGCCGGTCTGTCTTGCTGCAAGAAGAATTTAAGAGTGTATAGGAGAACTTCAGAACTGCACTTTTGTTCAAGATAGCTTCCCAGAAGTGGGATTGAAAACCAAAAACATGGAAGTCACAGCAACATTCCCCATTTCCCAAGCCACAGAGTAATACTGAGGTCTTTTGAAGTTATCTGACATATTTGAATCCTCAAAAGGAGTTACATATGCACTAACATAGCTTAAGAATTTTCATGTTGGAAAGATGCTGTTCCTTCCAACAGTGGTGGGGGTTTTTGGGGGTTGGTTTTGGGGTTTTTTTAATACAGAGACCACCCTGATCACTAGCCTTTCAGCTATTTTAAATACCTATGGATAATAATTTTGCACATAAAATAGAGGATAAACTGAACACTTAAGTACCTCACCACAAAGACAGTTTTTCTGAAATATTTTTTTTTAAGACAGGCATACTGGGGAAGAACCTGAGAACCCCACTCTACCTACTCAACTTCGTTCACATTTATAGAAGCCCTTCTTGTGTGCCAGGCCAAAGAAACACACTTAAATGTGTAGTTATTCTGACTGGTAGTCCCCAAAATTTAAGGTTATAGCTATATATATAGCTATACACCTGAAAAAAGAGAACTTCTGTTTTCAGGCCAATTAGAAGTTCTGGGTGAAAGACAAACCATTCTGGCATTAGATGGCTTCCACAACTACCTGCCTGCCTCTACTGTACTCTGAAACTGTGCAGGCCATGCAACCCAGAGACAGGTGTACCCTGGGTTCTCTAAAAATATATTGGGCTAAAATTAGGCTTGGTCTACTAAAAAGCTCCAAGCTTTATTAGACAAAATGGAAAAAAAAGGTACATTACCAGTAGACATGTCCCAGTAAGGAGAGAGTAAAGCATGCGGAGTCACCAAACTCCATAACAATGTCATCATGGCTTTTCTGTTTGTTCAGCACTCCACCAGATAAGATCTGCTCTCCTTCTGCAAGCCTTTTTAAAAAAAAAGAGGTTTAAAGGTGTTACAAGGCTCACAGTATTGGTAGTCCAGTGTTTTCACCCTGCTGCAAACAAACAGAAATCCACCATCAGTGTTCACAAGTTTCAGACCACAGGCAAACCGATTCCTGCCAGTGAATGTTAAACAGTTGATGGTTTCCTTGGCAACATCAAGGGACACAGTACACTGGGGATGCAGCACTCTGAAGCCAAACATCACTACTGAGAGGGAAGAAAACAAAAACAGACCCCAAAAACCACATCACCCCAAAGCAAGAGACAGGATCCAAAAAGACTTCTCCAGAAGTCACTAATCTGAGGTAGAATGAATACTGAACAGGACAAGAGAGACTTCTGGACACTCCATGTTTTGAAGGCACTCTCCCTAGTGACAAGGTAAGATGACACTTGGGTTTGTTTCCAAGCTAAGAAATACAGTCTGTCAGGCTCCACACACTAAGTTAAGATCCATTATTGGGATGTTGCACAGATTTTGGATTTTAATGCCTTGCTTTCCTGCAAGAGGGGCTCAAAAGGAGAACAAAGGTTCTGTTTGCATCTACTACACCTGCACCAAGCAGCACCACTCAGAGGGAACAGGCTTGAAAACGCCTTTATACAACAGCTGGGGATGGCAGGCATTCTTCTGGCATTTGAGACAGACACCTGCACAAACAAATCATCTCTCCCTGCCTCCACTTGAAATCCTACTTGTAGATGTTTCTATGAGAACAGACCATTCCCACAAGAAAACAAGGTACATCTGTATAAATCAGCTCATATAACTAACAACAACAGATAAATTTAATACATTCTAAAGAATAGGTTTCAGAAGTCCCACCTATAACAACTGAAACAATTTCAGAAGCTGATGTGCTGTGTGCACACACCAGACTTCATAAAAAGCGAGGGAGGGAGCGATGAGCTACAAATTTGCTCCACTGGGACCTTTCCAAGTACAGCATTAACATGATTTCCCTTTCAACTGAAGATGCAAAACCACCCCATATTCTAATATCTAAATAAATGTTAAGAGTGTCAAAAGAAACACAGCAAGTTAAGGCATCCTCACTACTCTAATGATGTCAAAGGACTCGCCTACTAAAGAGAGTATCAAAGACTAAGGAGCTTCTCCTGCTGCCTCTGAGGCAGTTTGCATTGTGGTTACGTGTTGCAAGCAGGATCATGAATCCTGAAAAATAGTCACATTATGCTATGTGAAATGCCCAACATCACATTATTCTAAACAAATAAACTTTGTTTTCACCCCTGAAAGGCCACTCAAAACACACACAAACAAAAAAAGCCCCAACACAGGGTCACAAGCTGGTTTATACAGAGAGACATTTACGCTGCTGTAAAACACCCCCACAGTATTTAAAGTTTTTCTGTTCAGATCAGTTTGCCCTTTCTCAGTGCATTACCCTCTCTGTTCTGCACCTCAGTTCCCCCCATTTGAGCTGAAAGGCCTACACAAGTGAAGCACCCTCATGAGCAAACTCTCTGGGCGTTACAGCCTGGAGCTATTTCGTTCTGTGTGCTTGCTGTTAAGACTCCAGAACAGCAGCAAGATTCCTTGACAGGGACGCAGCAGCATCACAGTAATTCTGATGCTGAATACAGCATTCTTGGATGTGGAGTCAGGGTAGGTTTACTGCAGGTTTTTAAACACAGATCTTTCTGCTATCTTTTCCTGCACACATCTATTAGCAATAGCTGGGTAAGAGGAACAAGCTCACTGACCATTAAATTCATACTGGAAACATTTAATGAAACGAGTATCAGAGACACAAAACTAACCAAACATTTCCCAGAACAGTCTCCTTGAGACATCTCAGCAATCAACGTTTTCTCTCCCTACAGAGTTTGACACCCCCTCTGGAAGTTAGACCTCTTATGGGCAATATGGGTTAACCTTGTTAGATCCACACCTGAAAGCAAAATGAACTGAGCTTATAGCAACCTTTAGAGCAGAAGGACCAAAGACTTACTAGTTCATGCATTATGACAGCTTTCAAAGAGAAATAAAACAAGTCTTTGTAAGCCTACACTGAACATAAAGGATTTACTTACTTGCTGAGGTCAACACAACATTTTGCAAGCAGGTATTTACATTGTGGGGTAGTACAGCTGTGTCCCTTTAGGAGCCTGTATGCTTTATAGGCCTTTCCTGAGCGGTAATAACACGTTGCCAGTAAAAACAGTGCTTCTTCTGAATGTACTACAAGAGAAAAGAAAAAATCATCAGTTGGGTATTTACTGCTTGGATACAAGAAATTTGGGAGCTGGAAGTAAAAGCCAGCTAGGAACAAGATACCAGAACACAAGTATTTGCATTAGAGAAATTCCCTACTGAATGAAGGGCATCTCTATCTGTTGCATGTAACAAACTTCCACCACACCGACTCTCACTGTTGTAAGAGAACTTTGATCCTTCTGGCTACCCAATCTAAATAAGTGATAAGCCAGCTTGTTACAATGACAGCAAGCCAAGCAAAGTTGTTATTCCTAGTAGAACAGATGTACTTTAACAACTCATTGGCAACACTGTAACGCTGCACTAACTAGCTCAAGCAGGGCACAAACCCCAGCCCAACAAGGGCTGTTGGGCAGCACAAGGTTTCAGAAGGAAGATCTATTTCTGCCTGTGTTCACAGAACCACAGAATCTCCTGGGCTGGAAGGCACCCCTAAGGATCACTGAGTCCAACTCCTGGCTCCACACAGGCCCTGCCAAACCAGAGCACGGGACTGAGCACATCGTCCACACGCTTCCGAACTCAGACAAGCTCAGTGGACTGACCATTTCCCCCTGTGCCAGTGCCCGACCACCACCTCAGTAACACTGGTAAACCTAATTTCAAGTGGGTTTTTTTCCCCTGTTTGCAGTTTTACTTCTGTTCTTTTTCCTAAGGCACTGGACTGTATCATCACATGACTTCAGTGGGGCAGACTTTCCTAGTTTGATGACCAGTCAGCCAGTTACCAGTCACCTCTACCCCAACGCTGCCTTGTCCTTCTTGCTGCCCACACTCATCACAGCACGGCTTAATGCTACTATCCAGATGCTTTATTTATGTTAAGAAGTAGCAGCAGGGACAGGCTCTCCTACAAATCTTCCCAAGCTGAGTCCTCACAAGTTTATAAATTCTGAATGAAGCAGCTTCAAGGGGAAAGAAAAAAAATATCTAAACAGAGAACAAGTGCAATCAAGACAGAAGCATTTCTCTGTGGCAGAAAGTGGAACTATTTAGATTTGATGTCTGCTTCAACACTTCTTCCCTTGCAGAGATGAATTGTGCACCACACTGAGAACACTCTATTCAGACTGAGGTCTGACTTGCTGATTGTAGGTACAATTACAAGGTAAAGCACAGGGCTAACCCACGAAGGAACTTCACAACCTTACTGTAAAGTTACCAACTGAAACTTTCAACACCACAGTGTTCACTTGGGTATTAAACTGGGAGCATGTGAAATACCTGCATGACTTTTTAAATTTTAATTTTAACTGTCTTACGGGTTTTTTTAAGCAAAAAGGACCTATCCAGATACAGTCACAGATTACATACAGCTATGGCATCTTACCCTATCCTTTGTGGTTCCTCCTCATTTAAGCACCAGATGGGAAGCCCCAAATTTCATGGGTAGCATTGACATGGGGGGAGTCTTTATTCCTCAAAAAATTAGGTTTGTGCTTCTGTTATTAATCAATGTGTTGGGGGCACACCAGGCAGACCACTGAAAGCAGAACACTTCCTAACAAACACCCAGCATGAAGCAGGTTGCACAGTTTAATTCACATTAGAACCTCAACTTGTTTAGCATGAGAAATTATATTTGGCTTATATTTCAGCTTAAGGGTTGTGGTGGGTTTTTCCATGTTGGTGACTAGGGGATAAAGCCTTTCAAAATAGAGAAGAAAAGCTGAACACCAGTAACGAAGAGCAAGAAAGAGAGAAGAACAGAAAGCTTATCTGAGGTCATGGAAGAAAAGTTAAGGCAGAGAGGGGCTAGAATACAAAAACACAACACTCGGGGGACCCAGGGAAAGCACAGATTTGTACTGCTGCAGCCTGCTCCCCAAGATCTGACAGCATTACAGAGGAACAATGAACAAGGCTAGCAGGAGATACCTATTCCATGGGTTCTGATCCTTACTGTCTCCATCTTGCTACGCTTCTCTTTCACTGATGTAAGATTATCTCTTTCAGCTAACACAGCAATCAAGATATCTGAACAGCATTATTAGCAAAGACAATGTGTGCTGCAGCTATCCTCAAATGCCCTTGGAATACGTGCAATGCTTGAGGTTATTTAAAAAACCTCTCCCCCATTTGATACTGTACCACAGATCACTGAATACTTGAACACACAACTCAGTTTAATTTTTTTAAGGAGGCTTTACTTGAAAACAACATCACTGCCAATTTGATTTGCTACCATAATTGCAGGGCATTGTTCTGCTTTCCCCAAGCAGAAGGTTAAACTTCATCATCACCACAGCCAGACCACAACGAAGCAGGATCGGAGACTCAAAAATCTTACATCAAAATTGGAGGAAAAAAAAGCATCAATTTTAAATTTGCAAGGTACATACCTTCTGCATATAACCTTTCTGCAAGGAACACTGCATCGCGGTACGCATAGTGGTTCAGTGCTTGCCATATAGCAGCCTGCAAGACAAGGAAATAACCTAAATTTAGAGAGCAGCTTTAAAAACGCAAGTCATTAGCTCTTGCAGTCAAAAGACAAAGATCAATTTTGTTTTGCTAGAGTCCTAAGAAGAATGGAGAAGGATAAACATGCAGGCCAATTTTTAGTTGTTTCAACTATTAGTAAGGAGACCTAAACAAACCCAAACGACTTCACACTGCAGTCACGACCCAGCCTAAGAACAGGACTAGAAATCCCATCAGCATCTGCGGGTGTCAACACAAGACTGCTGAGCGAGCATGGCAGGTACACGGTGTTTTCCTTGAAGAGGTGTACGTGTTCCCTTAGGGACCAAGATGAATCGATCCCCTGATTTGAGTTGCAGTATTTTGTTGGGGTCTTTGCTCTGCACCACCACTCATTCGAATCGTGAGGTATCACACACAGAATGCAACACAAAGGAGATTGACACGGTGATACATACAGATATATATGAGCCTACCTCTGCATTCTGCTCATAGACCCGTGCTTGGCCAAAGCCAGCCACCTGCTTCAGGATATGATCTTTTTTGTGAACACCACACTCAAGAGTTTGGGACTGTCCATATTTGCACAGACTCAAGAGATGGGGCACATATCAAACACACATGCAGGTGCCCAAACTGCTCACACCATTACAGGTGTCACCATTCGCTGAACTACAAGAGCTGTCCAGCTGAAGAACGCAGCTGGGGTACAGGGGTGTCACAACAAACACCACTCAGCCAATTTTCTTCAGATCAGATTAAAACCCATCATTATCTATAAAGGAGGAACAGGGTGGGGGAAATAACTCCCTTAAAGGTGTGCTCAGCCTTTCTTCCCCACAGCGATACAAGCGGCGGTGAGGCTGCTTATCGGGGTTTGTGTGCCGCGGGCAGCAGCGCCGGTGTCCGGACTGCGGCTCCTTCCCACCTGGCAGTCCTGCTCAGCTTCCAGAGCCCTTTCCCAGCAGCAGCAAACAGCCATTTTGCAGTAGTTTTGTTATTACCAATACAAACACCTGAGCTTTGGCACTCAAAACGTTGCAGTCTGGTATTTCTCCACGATTCAACAGCAACCAAGGAGAAACAGAATTATGGAATCCTAGAATGGCACGGGCTGGAAGGGGCCCCAAGGATCATAGGGCTCCAACCCCCCTGCCACAGAACCAATCTCCACACCACTGCTCACAGCCATGGCACAAAGAGGACTTCAGAATTAGCTTCTGATACCCATCAGACACTCCCAACACTAAACCTCCATCTTCCAGAGCCATAGAAATAGCTCCCTGTAATGCTGTTCCCAGCAGGAAAGGCAAGCAGAAATTTCATCTAAAAAACCATCCAAACATCACAAAGTTACACGTACCATATGCTGCTGCTTCTAACACAAACTTGACAAACTCAGGGTGTGAAAAATGTGCGAGCTCTCTCCAGGGGAAGCCTACACAGCCTCCATGAACAGTACACACCAGCGCCTCCAATTACTATACAGATATTATACACAAACTCTCTGCAGAGAGACTGTTTTCTCTCTGTCAGTAGGTCCCAACAATACACTTAAAAAGTCAACAGTTAAGCTCGTGTGAAAATATTTAAAGCCATATTCTCTTAGTTTGCTTATTAGAATACAAACACCTTATTATTTCTCCCTGGCTGTACTCCACACTCCAGATAAGGCAGGCTCTGGCTGAAGTTAAGGGATTCCTCCCTTTTACCTTGAAAAGCTCCAAGGCTGTACGTGGTTCTGTGCACTGCAGACAGCATGGCACAAAGAGTACAAGACAGAAGGCAGGTGTTAAAGCCTTCCACACTATCCCCAAGCTACAGCAGCCCAAGGTCTCCTTCTCCCTCCCGCTCTCAGCAGCAGCTCTTCCTTTACCAGGTTTGGAGTGCCGTTCAGATGAAGCTATCCAGGTTGTGTCACCTTCAGGTTACAAATACTGCTTTACAGGGATGTAGCCCAGCGTGCTTACAAAACAAAGGTGTGGGGGCAGCGGTGGTGAAATCAATGTCATCTGACTTCTCAAACAAGAGCAAATTGCCAGAAACAATCTTGGCTAAGAGGGGACAGAAGTGATTTTTGGCTATCCCACCACCACATTGTAAAAGCTACACTAGATACCAGCTTAAATAACAACGGCTGCTGAGTCGAGCCCTGGTGAAAGCAAGATGTCAGCATCCCTGTTATCTAATAATTGTCATTTTGCAATCTGATAGGTGCAAGCTGGACTCAAGCCTTCACCAGATGGATGCTGAGGACTGGATCCACGTACTGGCTTTCCTCGAAGGGCAGAAGATGACAGGAAGGTGACAGGGAATAGGCCATGCCCACACAGTCACCATTTTCTATGAGAACAGATGTTTAAACTACAACTGTCTCCAACTCTTGAAAAGGAAGATTTCTTGTGCACCTTTTCAGAACCAAGTTTTGGACAGAAACTTCAACTCCTGATAAAGCAGCAGTTTCCTTTGTGCTAGCAGAAGGTCAATGCATCTACACAGCATCACCAGCACATGACAATGGCTAAGCCACCCCAGAAGAGTGGTCTGAAACAAAAGGCTTCAAGGGCATTTATCCAAGAAAAGCTATTTAATCCCAAACGACTTCAGAGCAGAACATGGTACCACCACAAATTCAATCCCAACACTGGGTTTCCTTCTTATGGTGGTCACCAAATTCTACATAGAACCTGACAATAGAAGCCCAAAGAAGCCTCCTCAAGAGTGTGTAAAGGAGCTGAGATACTTTGGCTGCAACATCTATTCTCAGGGCTACAAACACGGACCAAAGGGAAGGTTGAAGTGTTTGAACTGGGTTTTTTAAGCATGCTGGCAGCCTAGATGAACCTTCAGGCTCTAGTCACTCATTTCAAATATGTATTAACTCACAAATGCAGAGTGAGAAAAAGGAATTCCAGAACTACCATACCAGCTGTAGCTCTGCACCAAAGCATTCTCAGAGAGAAAAGGAAAAGCCCACAACAAACCAGAATCAGACAGCTCCATCTTCCACCCAGAAAATCTTGCCCAAGCAGCCTTCATATCTAAACCAAAGAGCTCTTGAAAGATAGGTGTTCTTTTCTGACAGTTACACAGCCTTGGAAATGATCTTCAATGCTTCATAGCCTATCGACAGGCTGAGCAGTTCCTGTCATGATTTCAGGCATCTTCAGGGTGAGCAGAGGAGTGTTTCCTGTGACAAGCTGTGCTATGCTTACTAGTTACACAAAGGCTTCCCAGGAAACAATCAGACATCGGCATTGCATGTTTTCAGCCATGACAGCAGCCTTGGAGCTCAAGTGGGTCACAGCAGATGATCACCTTGAAGAGATAAATTCCCAGGGAAGTGTTTATTTTGTTTCCAAGATGTTTTTCAGAAGTATTTGGAAGACATCCAGTCTGTTTCTCAGCATATGGGATACAAAGCTTTATGTCTGGACCGAAGAGTTTTCTGCTGTGCTTCCTGATGTGGTCAAGTTAAGTCTGCTGCCTGTGTACACCCTGGCACTTCTGCTCACCTTCAGGGACTAAAGAAGTTCGTGAAAATCTAATCAGTGAACGGGATGCCTTTTGGGACATTAATGTAATTAAAAGCCAACATTTATAAGGCAACTTCCACACACAGATTCTGTTATGCAAAGTGTAACAGATAAATATCACAACTGTAAAGATGAGCTTTTTCCTGGAACGCAAAGCCCTGTAGACATGTGCCAGGCTGTGAGAGAACAGACAAACAGGCAGGAGAAAAATCTCTGCAATGACAAAAATGAGAAGTAGGGTCAACTTTTCCAATCATGTTATTAAAATAAAATAATCAGAAGAGCAGAGTAAATACACAGACTCCAGCTAAAACAGCAACTCAGAAACGCAACCAACTTCACCCAGATGTTTACTGCAGAACGGAGACCACTCACTGGACACGTTCCACTGGTGAGAAGACAACCAGGAGCTGGTTTGGAAAGGCCCTGAAGAACCAATCTCTACACCAGTGCTCACAGCCATGGCACAAAGAGGACTTCAAGCTACAACAGCAGATCCTGACACGACTCAAGTGTCTACCCCATTTTGGGTGGTGCACTGGTGGTTTCCTTACCACCAGAAGGAACAATACAGCCAAGGCCACAACAAGTAGCAAACCCCAAACTCACCAGTGTTCCTGCAGCAGAGCCAACAGCAGCAGAGCCACTGATAAAGGAATTCTTTGGCATTTGAAAGTGGGTGGAATCTAAATAGATATATTACACGCAGCAAGTGTCATCAGAGCATCCAAACCAGTAAGAGCTTAGGAAGGGAGAATGACATCAGAGAGTCTTTACCCTTCTGAAAAATGAAAGCAAGACTACACGTTTCCATCAGGGAACTCTCAGAATAACAAGCATTTTCCACTTGGTTAGTCTAATTAACACAGTACCGGAAACATTCAATATTGTTTCCTGCCACTCACCCTGCAGTGCATTCTTGCTTACTGTTCTAGTGCAACCCCATGTCTTCCTAGAACACCAAGCTGGTGCAAAACACTAGTCCAGCCCCAAGGATAACAGCAGTGGCCTAAGTATGACCTTTGCAGAAGGGGCACCAGGTGGCCAAAATCATCTCCAGCACCACACTGACCTCACTCAAACCAGGTGAGTAGAAGGACACAAACTCCTGGTCTACAAGAATGCCACCACTGTCACCATCTTGCACAGACAGGGTCAAATCAGCAGGGTGGCCTTCCATGGGAGGACCTTTCTTTCTTTCCCACTTTTCATTAAAGGCAAAGAGGAAAGCCAGACATTTACTACTGAACACAATCACATCCTAGTAAGACACTTATGGGGAGAGGTTCCTAGCACAAATAGAAAAAAACAACCCGCCCGGATAAAAAGCTAAAAGTCAAAAAAGAAAAGGGAAATAAGACACCTGATTAATGAAGATTACAGAAAAGTTCGAGTAATGGGCACACAGGAAAGGTGAAGAGGAGGAACTCTTAATCCTGTGAACCATGCCTGCTGGATGGTGAGACTGAGAACAAGAGCAGGAAGCCCACCAAGGTAGCTACAGTGAGGCTAAACCATGGTAGAAACCCTAAATCTACGTTATTCTCTCTCCTGGGTCTCCAGCCGATCTAAAGATTCCTCGGGAAGGAGAAACGTCCTTCACCTGCGAGACACGCAGAGCCCAGCACGCCGTGAGCATTTCAAAACGAGACGGCAGCAAAGGCAGAAAGGTAAACGAGATGGAGAGAGGAATCAACAGGTCTCCCAGGGGGGCTCCGGGGGGACCCGAAAGGGCCTTTTCTCGAAGCCGACTCAGCCGCGGCACCGCCGGAGCCCGGCGCCTCCTGCGGGGAGGCCGGCTGCCCCCGGGCGGGGGCCCGAGAGGGGCAGAACGGCCGAGGGCAGCTCGTCCCAGAGGCGTAGGGGATGGGGAAGGGGCGTACGAAGGAGCGAGGAAGCCCCGCAGGCTCCCAGCCAAGAGGGCGGAGGAGCCCGGGCTGGCGGCGGAGAGCGGCCGGAGCGCCCTGCGGGCCGGGCCCGCTCCCACCGGCGGAGGGGACCGCCGGGGCCGCAGCCCCCTCCCGGGAGCGGCACAAGCGGAGCGCGGCCCTTCTCCCCCCCGCCTCAGGAGCGGCCCAGCGGCGGGGAGGCCTCTTCCGCGGAGCCGAAGGCGCGACAGGTCCGGCTCCCCCCGCCGGGCCGGGCCGGGCCTTGGGGCCTGACCGTGGCGGCGAGCCCGAGCCGCCCAGGGGTCGGTACCTGGACGGGTTCCTGCAGCACCGTCATCCTGCTCTCCCCGGCCTCCGCCTCCTTCTCGCCGAGCCCGGAGCAGGGCGGCCCCAGCCCCGCCTCAGTGCGTGTCCCGGCAGCGGCGCGGCCCGGCCCGGCCCCTGCTCATTTAAACTCCCAGCAACCGTTACCGGGGCAGGCGCCCGGGAGGGAAGGAACGAGGCCGGCCGAGCGCCGAGTCCGCCCGAAGCTGGCGACGGAAACACCCGAACCCTCTGCCGGAAATACCCGAAGCGCCAGGCGGAAAGAGCCGAGCGCCGGCGGAAAACAGCTGGGAAAGCTCCCCTCCCCCAGCAGCCAAACGGAAGCGCCTTGGCTGACGGAACCGCCCGAGCGAGGCCGGAGATTGCCGAGCCGAGCCGAGCCGGGCGGGGCGGGGCGGGGCGGGAGGTGGCTGCTCGATGCCCCCGAGCAGTGACACGGCGGCGGCGTCCGGCTGGGCTGAGGCGCCGCGCGGGGCTGTGCCTGGCGGGGCGGGCAGCTGCTGCCTCAGGCCCGTAGCGCGGCCGTCCGGCCCCGGCCCTCAGAGCGCCTCTGCGAGGCCCAGACTTGCGCTTCGTACCCAGCACCGCGCTGCGGGGCTTTGGCCGGGGCTTCCCGCGCCTCCCGTCCCGCTGCAGGGAGCCCCGAGGCGCTGCCGGCTCCGCGCGGGCAGGCGGCAGCCCCGGGCAGGGCGCTTAATTCGATGGCGCCGCTGGGCGCTGCTGGCAGGTGCCAGTTTGTCCGGCTCCTCCTCTCACGGCCCTCGGCCCAAAAGGCTGGGATGAAGATGCAGACCTACCCCAGTTAGTTACGAACACCGGCCCATCAATAGCCGGTCTCCAGTGCCCCGGGCCCGCTCCCTGTACCCTCCCCCCGTAAGGCCGCTCACGGCTCTCTGCTCCCTCGTCATCCCGCTCACACGGTTCGGGCTTGAGCTCAGCTGCCTGAAGAACTTGCTTCGTGCTTAGAAGAGCTGCTGAGGCCTCTCTGAGCCTTTCCTGAGAATTTTAGGTTAATGGGATATTAGGGCCCTGGCTGGTCTTGGTGAGAGGGCCCTGGGGGCAGCAGGATGCCCATGACCAGCAACGTGTCCAAGAAGGCCAATGGCATCCTGGGGTGTGTTAGAAGGGGGGTGGTTAGTAGGTCAGGAGAGGCCCTTCTCCCGCTCTACTCTGCCCTGGTGAGACCACACTGGGAATATTGTGTCCAGTTCTGGGCCCCTCAGCTCAAGAACACGGAACTCCTGGAAAGAGCCCAGCACGGGGCCAGCAAGATGGAGTGGAACCCCTTCCTTGTGGGGAGAGGCTGAGGGAGCTGGGCCTCTTTAGCCTGGAGGAGACTGAGGAGTGGCTTTATTAATGTTTATAAACACACAAAGGGTGAGGGTTAGGGTTAGGGTTTAGGGTTAGGGAATCTTTCTAAGGATGACAAGGGGCAATGAGCACAAGCTGGAGCAGAGCACGTTCCAGGTGAATATAAGGAGGAAGCTTTTCCCTGTGTGGGTGACACAGCCCTGGGACAGGCTGCCCAGAGAGCTTGTGGAGTCGCCTCTGGAGACATTCAAACCCACCTGGATGTGTTCCTGTGTGATTCAGTCTGGGTGCTCCTGCCCTGGCAGGGGGTTGGACTGGATGAGCTTTCGAGGTCCCCTCCGACCCCTGATGTCCTGTGATCCTGGCACCGCCTGCAGTGCTGCTGAGCACCACAGAGCACACACAGGATTGGGGGGCTGCAGCTTTAACACACGAGTAGAAGCTGCGTGCTTGGTGCTTGAGAAGGTGCGTGTGGGGCAGCAGGGCTGGGCCTGCCTGCTTCCCTGCTCTCTTCCCACGTCTTTCTCCACACCAGGGAAGAGCGTATTTACGAGCTGGTTATCGCTCCAGTAATCTGCAGGTGTTGGCTTTCAGGGTGTGAGCAGCTTGGCATAGGCAAGGTGAAGCTTCCTGCAGTCCATGACCTGAGACAAGTGGCAGAGTGAGTCACGGGGCAGTGCTCTCCCCCTGGGATGGGTACCTGGCTGCTATCGGGTGGACACAAGCAATTTTGCTGAACAAAATGATACAGGGAAGTGTCTGTTTCCCTAACGGCCTTTGACCTCAGGTGGTGGTGATGATGTGTGTGTACATGCGCTGAGGGAGCTTTCCAAGGAGCATGGGCCGTACTCCTCCTCCTCATCCCGATCTCACCGCCCTCCTGCCAGGGGTTGATAACTCCTCAGGATGAAAGCTGGCTCCATCTGTCTTCCATTTCACAGAGCACAGTGCTAACTCTCCTGACATCCAGACCATCTTTGGTATGAGTCTCTCTCTTATCGCAGCCTGAGGAGATACAGCCATCGGCATTCCTTAGAGTGGGGGGTTATTCCTCCCCCCCCCAGGTCCAGGGCACTCTAAGCAAAGCATCCGAACTATAAAAGGAGAGAGTGTTGACCGTTGTCTTAGGGCATCCTGGTTTGTAGAGCCTGCTGCAGGCCTGATGTGCAGTCCTGCCTGAGGGGTCACTCGCTGGTGTCTGTCCAGAGATGCTCTTTATAAATACCTGTAGACACACCACCACCTGCTCCTCAGGATCCTCAGCCTTTCCAGAGGAGGGGGCAGGGCATGGGGGCACATGTAGAGGTGTAGAGGGACCTACTGCGCCTGTTCAAGGGCTTCACTCCAACCTCCTTTGGTACAAACCAACTCTGCTTTACCCTAAAGAGACAGAACAGGTCCCCCAAGTGATGTGTGGGGCTGTTACCCCCAGGGTGCTTCAAAGGCTGGATTTCACGCCCCTCCCCCCCCCCCCCCCCAGCTCTATCATTTTTCACCACTCCCTGTCTGTCTCTTTGCAAGAGTCTCTTTGCTTTTCATGCACAGTGGCATTCCTGTCTACGAAGGAGCTGGAGGCTCCAATGCAAGGGCTGCACACTGCGTATTGGGGTGAGGGTGCAGCCTCTTGGCTTGCCAGGGCAGGAATATCACAGCTAGTGTGGCCCCCCAGTCTGTGTCGGGGATTTCCCCTGCAAGTTCAGGCAGGTCCCCCACCTCTCCTCTGCTCCGTTCCTCTCTGCAACAGCACGTTCCTCTGCAGGAGCCAATGCCACGGTGGTGGCAGGGGCAAACGTGACCCTGGAGTGAGCATGCAGCGAGCAGCATCCTTCCTCACCTTGTCACCACGGTCCTTTGAGAGGCTAAAACACAGATAGCACATTAAAGACACGAGATGCCCACATTCTCCCTGATGGAAGCTGGAGAAATACCACAGGCAGAAGCTAAAAATCGCATCTATAAACAGCTGATGTTGCTTTTTCTGAGCGTTTGAATCAAGCAGTGGGAACTGAAAGCAGCTGTTCTCAGCCACTGCACAGAGAGGAGCAGGAGGCAGCTGAGAGCAGCCACACCGGCTGTCCCCACAGACACTGAGCAGAGGCTGCCCATGGCCCCTGTGTCCCACCCTTCAGCTATTGATCCCCATTGATCAGATCCCCTCTCAGACTTCTCTCCAGGCTGAACAGCCCCAGCTCCCTCAGCCTTTCCTCACAGGGGAGATGCTCCAGGCCCTTCAGCATCTCCACACCCTCCTCTGGACTCTCTCCAGGAGATCCCTGGCTGTTTTATACCAGGGAGCCCAGCACTGGAATGTTCTGGGAGCCCAGCACTGGAATGGAGTGAGATAACAAACCCATCAGAAGCTGGCAGGGCAGCCTGGGCCAGCTCTTATTAATGTGGATTTTCTTTGAGATTGAATAGATTTCAGAGGGATGTTTTCCCTGAAAGAAACTTGTTTCCCTGTCTTCCTCAGGCAGACTCTGAGGAACACAAAGCACCTCAGCAGGCAGCAGTGGCACCACCTTGTCCATTGTCTTTCTAACGTTAGTGGGAACGTTGATGTTTCTCAGCTCAGAAATTTCCCTGCTCAGTCTTTGCCATTCCCTCAGCCTTCGCTACTGCAGGGCTTAAAACACGTATTTTCACTGGCTGCTGTTTGATGACCTGGGCTCCTGGTGGGTTAGGAAACCTCTCACCATAAACCACACTGACCTCTTTCTTTCCCAGCAGAGAAGGGACACGATTAACCAGACCACGAGTGACAGTCCTGGGGCTGATGCTGCCCTGATGTATTTTAAACCAACACGAATTACAAGTGAGGTTATTATATACACAGCAGTTGGGGCTTTCAGAGCTGGGGTCGGTCCTGTGTCCTTACTCCACTGCAGGGGTGCTTCTGGGGTGTGGGTTTTGGTTCTTCTGCCCCTGGCTGTTGCAGGCAGGGCTCCCAACTTCAGAGCAAGCAGCAGGAGACCCTGACAAACTCACCCGAAGATTCTTCTTTCAGCCAGACATGATGTGCTTGACAAAAGCTGAACATGAGAAATGAGAGCGTGAGAGGTGACAGCATGGTGTGAGCACTGGGGGGTGGGCGGAGAGGCAGCGGGGGTACCCCCAGCCCGGAGCACCCCAGGCATCAAGGGGACATGCTCTGCCAAGACTGAGCTTTCTCCTGTTCCCACCGTATGCCTGCAAGCCCAAACCTGTTTAGTGACACCAAACCCCTCTTGGAGGTGAGCTGGTACCACTATCCCCAGTCTTCTGAGGCCAAGGGAAACAGGTCCCCTCTTTTCGTCAATGCTCTCCAATTTAACCATCCCCTATTCCAGGTTTTCCCTGGCACAACCACCTTGTTCCCACCCCAGCTGATACATCTCACAGCTCTCCTTGGAGAGGCTTTCAAAGGTGGTCCACACCTCCCTCTCAGTGATCCCCAGTGTCCTCTCAGAGGACACATTTTGCACCCTAAGACAAGACGACCCAGTCTGAGGTGGCCCTGATGGGAATCTCGAGCTCCTACCTTCATAGTTGATACAGCCATTGGCATCTTCTTGCCCGGCCATGAGCTGCTCCACCTCACTCTCTGTCATCTTCTCCCCTGGAGAAGGAGGATGGAGAGGTGAGGGGAAGGGCTCCCAGCCTGCCAGGGCCTCCCTGTCCCAGAGAGCCAAAGCCAGCAGAGGCAGAAAACAGGATTGAAGAGGGGCCGTTGGCTCCCACACAAGCCTGGGAGCAGCAGAGCAGGAAGGGTCTCCAACAGGTGAGACCACCCACCTAACCCGAGCCGTCTGCCCAGAGCAGCCTGGGGTCCCGTGTCTGCCCCCCTCCCCAGGGCCAGCCCGTACCCAGCGTGACCAGCACGTGGCGCAGCTCGGCGCCCATCACCATGCCGTTGCCCTCCTTGTCGAAGACGCGCAGCCCTTCCACGAAGTCCTCAAAGGTGCCCTGCTCCTTGCTGCGGGTGAAGTGCTGCAGGATGGGGAGGAAGGTCTCAAAGTCCAGCATCTTTGTGTTCATTTCTGGAAGGAGAGGAGGAGACAGGGTCAGGGATTAACCCGTTAGGCTGAAGTCAGCCTCTGAGGACCTCCTGCTTAACCTTCGATTTCCATCTGAATACGGAGGAGAAACCCCACAAGGTGGTGGGACCATTACTGTGTCATACTGGAGATGGGACGAGCCACCTGGGGAGTGCACACCAACCCCTGAAAACCAAAAATTGAACCCAGGAGGCAGGTCCTTGGTGACCACGGCAACGTGGCTGCACTGGGACTGCTCTGGTTGCACCAGTTACACCAGCTCAGGATATGGTCTGCTGAGCATCAGTCGCCACCATCGCTGGGCGTGGGCAGCCTGTCCCTCACGCCAGCCACAGGATGGGGCAGGGGAGTGAAGGAATTGGGCAGGAATGACACCCTGGTGCGTCACTTCCTTCCCATGGGCTCTTCCTCAGCTCCCAGGGCTCTTCCTACAAGACACGTAACCCTTCACCTGCTGCTAGGCAGCACAGGAATCGCTTGTCCCACCCTGTCCCTGCCGCCCCAGTCACCTTCTGGTCTGGGCTTGCCCAGCACCTTCAGCACCTCTGCGTTGGTGGGGTTGTGGCCGAGCGCCCGCAGGACGTCCCCGCACTGCGCGAAGGTGATCTGCATGGCTCCCGTGGGCGTCCGGTCAAACAGGCTGAAGGCTTCTTTGAACTCTGCAGGGAAGAGGAGTTTGGGGGGCCCCTGCCACGCTGGCCCCTTCCCCCCTTCCCCCCCGGAGCGGGTCCTGCCCGGCACGTGCTGTGCGTGGCCAGTGCCCTCTCCACCAGGGCAGGCAGCCTGGATCCACGGGCCCAAAGCTTGCCAGACTCCTTCAACCAGTTGCTCAGCTTCTGGAGCAGGTCATGTCACCTGTTTGGAGCTGGCTGGATGAATCCTGCTGGGATTATTCTGGCACCACCTTGTCCTGGCAGCATGGGCGGTGTGTGCAGGCTGCTATTGCTGCTGCAGAACATCCCCTGCTGCTCTTCTCCTTTGCGACTTGGGCCTGCTGGGGACTCCTCCCCTGCACCCCCGTGACACCTCAACACCCCGCTTGCTCCGCTGGCCTCCCCCCAGCCCAGCCAGGCAGACTTGTGGGTGGGGACGGGTGTCCATGTCCACTCTGGCCTTGCTGACTCGTTTCCAGCTCGTTCTGGTAAATTATCCTGCATTAAAGGAGCCTTGTCTCTGCCTCTCATTTCAGCCCAGAAGATCCTTTCTGCTACAACAGGCTCCTCACTGGTGTTGAGGTGCAAAATGTGGGAAACTGGGCATCCCAAACCCACCCCCAAGTCCTTACCCTCCTCCACGGGCAAGCCCAGCACCCTGAGGCTGGTGGCTGGCACCTGCCTCTCCAGCTGCTCCACGTAAGCAGCAGGAGTTTCCTGCAGCAGATGCTCCACTCACAGCTCAGAGCTGAGTTTCTTGTCCATGGCACTAATGAATTCTAGGTTCTGGTCCATCTTCTTCATGATATCCAGAAATAGCTCACTGAAAGGTGACCTGCTGCTCTTTGTGCTGCTGGACGGGATGAAATGGTCACGGTCTCCATGTGGTGATGAGGATATCATGGTCTGGTGGGAATATTGGCCCAGAGCTTTGGGTTTGCTCCATTTTCTACTTGGCACGTTGTGGCACCGGCCTGAGGAGCCGGATCCATTCATTGCTCCCCACAGCCCGGTGGTGCCACCTCAGCTAAATCCCTGCACTGGCTCCTACTCCCCTCCAGCAGCGCTCCTGTCTCTGTCTCCTGCCTCCCCCCTTCCTCCCAGCACTCTTCCTCCTCTCCTTCCCAGCCTGATGCTGGCTGGGGATGTGACTCTGGTTTCATTTGTCCCATCTGCTGGAAACCTCACGACATTGTGCTGGAGGACAAGCAGCATGTCGGGGGAATGGGATCCCTGGATCCAGCTGAGCTTTCCTCCAGGATGGGGTCTGACGTGTGGGGCTTCGACTCGCACGTCTGCTGGGGAAAACTACCTGGGAGAAGCACCCCCTGTTTCTAATGGCACCTCTGGGAGAGGAGGGAGTCAGCACTCACCTTCGATCTGCTCCGCAGTGAACTCGATCTGTCAGGACAGAGAACGTAACGGGGTGTGAGGGCTGCATTGCTGTGGGGTAACAAAGGGGCTCAACCCCCCAACTGACACCCCCCAGCCTGCTCGGGGCAGAGGGCTGTAGCTGTGCCGTGCCCAGGAGTGCTCCTGCCCCTGGGGAGAGCACAGCCAGAGCAGCACAGCGGGCAGGGGGTGCGGGGTGGGCAGGCAGCAGGGATGCTCAGACCACAGACGGGGCTGTTTCGGGTGGGAGGGATGTTGTTTCCAGGCTTGGCCCCCAGTTCAAGTGGTTAAACAGCCTCTGTGCTGAACCCGCTATTAACAGCTCTCCTGGCAAAGCTCTGGCTTAAAACGGAACCGTATCCTGGGGAAAACGAGCTCCCCTCACACGGGGGAAGACAACACAGGGGGCAAAATACTTTAGGATGGGGACAGTGGGTGGCAGAAAAGCCTTTTAATGCCGCTGGGGCCCCAAGACAGCTCTGCCAGGGACCGTGGGCGAACGCTGTGGCAGCAGCGTCCTGCTGCAAGTGAAGCATTTTCCTTGGGCGAGGGCTGGATGGGGGAAGATGGCAACACCCCCCCCACCCCGTGAGGAGAGCATCCCTCCCAGCCCGCTGCATCCGCGCGGCCTGATGCTTCTCCCCTCCCCACCCTGGTGCTCAGCCTGGCCGACACACGTGCGTCACGCGCTGCCTCGCCCGCGCCGGGCCCATGACAGGGCACGAAGCGGCGGCGACGCCCTCGCTCCTCGCTCACCTTCACGCTCCTGGGGTCGAAGGCAGGTTCCCTGGGTGGCTCCGGGGCTGGAGCTGCCTTGGCTGCCTCCTTCTTGGGGTCGGGTTTCTTGAGTGGCATGGCTCTGGGTGGGCGCAGAGGTGCAGGGATGAGCCCTGCTGCTCAGCCAGGAAACCCAGCGGAGAGATGAAAGGCACAGCCTGCTCCTTCCCTTATATACGGAGCCCTGTCCTCACCCCGGAGAGGCCGGCCAGCTGCTGGAGCAACTGCTGCTTACTATAAAAGGAAGAAAACTCAAACGAGAGGGGCCCCAACTTGACAATTGCCCATTGTCATCGATTCCCGGCGCAGCAAAGCCACCAGCCGCATCCCCCTCCCCTCACCGCAAAGGGGGGAACGTCTCCCCCTCCAGCACCTGCCCCGGGTGGGCTGCACGGGGGCCGCTTGCTGAAAACCTACCGGCAAGGAGCCCGCCCGCCGCTGCCGTACCCCCGGGGAGAAGCCTGTCTGGCTGCAGGCAGAGCCCTGCGAGGGCCGAGGCTGCCGCCGCCTTGTTCAGACTGGGGTTTAGGGGCGCTGCTGTCAGAGGAGCTGCGGCCCCTTGGAGGGATCCCCTCGGCCTCGTGCTCGGCGCTGTGTTCTGGTCTCTCCCCTGTGCCCCGGGACGGCTGCGCTGCGCTGGGGGTGAGCACTGTGCTCCCCTCTGCCGGGATGGCGAACGTATCGGCTTGGGATTGGCATCATCGTCCGGTCGGCATCAATCGGCATCATCGGCATCACCGGCCTTGTGCCGGTGCTCCCACAGCCCCCAGAACCCGCCGGGCACAAGCAGCTGGCAGGGTGGGCCCAGCAGCTTCAGTGCAGCATTTCGGAAGGTGGGCGGTGCTGGACCCTCCAAGTGACCTGAGGTGCTGTGAAGACCGTTCCCTTGGCTGGGCAGGCCCTGAGCCCCAGGTTTGGGCGCTGTGAGAGGGCTGCGGAGGGAGGTTTCGGGCCAGGAATGTCTTCCAGCTCCCCACCAGCCATGGGAAGGCTTTTCTGGGGGCTGCTCCTGCTCTCACCCACCTCTCCCAACTGTTTGAAGACCAGCAGAAGAGACAGAAGCAGCCAGTGAGGTCCATCACCCCAGAGAAATGAGCTCGAGGGTTACACTGAGACATCCTAAGCTTAAATATGAATAAATCTGGTGCCAGATTGTGCCAGATCACGGGAGGAGGAACCCCAGTCACTGGGTGTTTTGGTAACAGAAATAAATAGCCCAAAGTTGTTAATGGCAGCTGATGGCATCTGCTCTGCTGTGGAGATGCTCCTTGGCCTCGTTTGTCCAGCCAGGGCTGCAGGGACGGTTCCAAACCAGGCGGGATGGGGAAGGATCCTGGGAGGTGCTGCTGCTCCTGCTGTGGGAGCTGCGAGGTGCTGGAGGCTGAGCCCCCACGCCGGTCCCTGCGTGTCCACGACCTACCTGTGTCCGTGCTGCTTACACTGGTGTTTTCAGGGGGTTGAGTCGGGCCGGTTCGGGTCGTGGTGTATCACAGCAGCTGAGGTTGGTGGGACCAGGGAGGTGTCATCCTGCTGCCTCAGAGCTGCTACAGGGCTGAGGGATGGGAACGCGGGTTGTCATCAACCCAGCCCTCTGCCCCAAGAGCCCCCCAGCCGCTTCCCTACTGGAACGGTGCTCTGGCTGGGGGCTGAGCTGCTGCCAGCCGGGTTACAGAGGCCTTTTGGGGGGAGGCAGCAGCCGCAAACTGCTGGGAAATTGGCTGTCTGCTGTCACCTCACGCTCGCTAGCGCGGGTTCGGGAAGCCGAGGGGGCTGGATGATGGGGCTGGGTGGGTGTTGTTTGCAGTGATTGCTCTCCAGATCTCTGCAAGATAGCAAGTAATTGAGAAAAAAAAACCCCAAACCCTCAAACAAAACAAGAAAAAAAATCCCACCAACGTGTTTTGCTGACTGTGAACTCAGAGCCTGGGTCAGATTTCTCCTGCAGCGCGACTCAAATTGCCCCTGTGCTTTGCTACCTCCCCCTCAGCCAGCATCCATCCATCCAGCACCCATCCGACCCCAAAATAACCTCACCTTAACCCTGTCCTCGCTCCCCAGCAGCTGCTGGGTCCGAAATCACCACCCAGAAGAGCCTTCAGAAAAACATCAGTCCTGCAATTTAACCGCTTCGCCCTCCTCCTGCCCTGTGAGCAGCGCAGCATCCCCAGAGCAGGGCAAGGAGCTGGTGTCAGCACCCACGCCATGGTGGTGGCTAAATTGGGCTGGGGAGATGGGCAGCTGCCAAAGATGCTCCTAATCCCTCCTTGGTTTGCAGCCGATTGCGGGGAGAGCAGCGAGAGGCTGGTGTTTCTGGCTGGTTTAATCGGGGGGGTGGGTGGGGAGAGCAGCAGCACCCCCGGAGCGCTGACATTTGGATTTGCTTTGCTGATCCAGCAGGAACTGGGCAAAAGTCTGACCTTTCTCCAGCAGCATCCGGGGCTCCTGGCTGGGACCTGGCTCAATGCCCTGCTAGGAAAACCCCGCAGGAGGCTGCGGGGGCTCTGCCCTGCACAGGATTTTGCCCTGTGGAAGCAAAAGTAGCTGTGCCCAGCCGGGGATTACACGGGCCAGGAGCCTGCTGCTCCCAGGGTTCAGCTCTGGGCTTTTCAATTTCATCCCATCCCATGGTGCTGGGAACAAGGACTCCCAGCTTTGTGCCCCTGTTGCCCCAGGGGGATGCTCAAGCTGCTTGGGGGGGTGCTCAAGCTGGTGGGGTGGTGGGAGCAAACTGGGCATCTGCCTCTTCCCAAAGGCAGGGGACAGTCCTGGGGTCTCCCTCAGGGGATGTGGGTGACAAGGGGTGGATGGGGACAGTGTCAGCTGTGGTGGGACCAGCTCTGTCCCATCTGCCTTACTGTTTTGGCTGTGCCCAGCCCCTGGTGCCAGGACTGTCTGTCTGTCCTGCCCAGGGTGCTGCTTTAGCCATCAGCCGCCCTCCTCAGAGGACTAAACGCAGCCGTGCAGCGAGGCCCTTTCCCAAAACAGGGGCGCAGAGGTGACGGGGTGCAGGATGGATCCCAGCACGTCTCCCCAAAACACACCCCACCTCCAGGAGAAGGAAAAGGGTTAAACTGGCATCTGCCTGAGAGACATCCCATCTCCAGGAGCATCCCCCAGGGTGACGCACCCGCTGCCTCCCTACCTCCAGCCAGGTCTCTGGGATTTTCCCCACTGTCCTTCAGCTCCTTGGGACCAGTTTGGGGCTGGAGGGACTGAGCAGCACTGGGGCAGCAGGACGATGCGTTGACAGCTGAAAAATGAACCACCAAGCAGTGAGAGGAGCTTCTGAAAAGAGAAGAGGAATCTGCCTTGAACAAGGAGGATTTTAGCACCTAGGGCTAAGCCAATAAACCTCTGCCATCCCCATCCAGACGGGAATTGTTTGCACAGGCTCCAGGAGCCGCTTAAAGCAGGCGAAGCGCGGAGACGGAAGAGCAGCAAGCATGGTGGGGGGAGAAGCACCCCTGCCTGGGAAGCCTGGGAGCAGCTCCCCATAGCACAGCCGGGACAGGGGACTCACCTTGGGGTGCTCCCCCCAGCCCTGAGCACCCAGGGCCGGGGCTGTGGCCCTGCCACCACCGCGCCTCGCCGGGGACCGCAGGTGCTGGTGGAAGATGCTCTGTCCTGCCCAACGCGCCAGCCCGACCCCAGCGGCTGGGGGCCCAGCTGAAGGCTTTTGCTTTCTCCAGGTCACCATTCCTGAGGTGCCCGTCCGAGCGGCGCGGGGGGACCATGGAGGCATCGCCCATCCCTGCGGGAGGCATCACGGCGGCTCTGCTCTGCTGCTGCCTCCTGAGCCCTGTGTGGGCTCTGGTAAGTCTGCGCAGCCCCGGGGGCTCCTCTGGTCCCTCTCTTGGCTTTAAATACTGTTCATTCTGCAGCTTGCTCTGGGTGGGGGCTGCGTGCTCCCCCCAAGCTGCGCATCCTGCTCCGCAGAGCTGCTGGCCGGGAGCCGGAGGGGAGGGACTCTCACCCCGCTAAAAGCTTTCCAGCGGCCGCAGAGCCACCGCAGCGTGATGGCTGTTCCAGCTCTGGCTGCAGCCAGGGCAGGGGCTGCGCCCTCGGAGGCCTCGGGGGAACGGGAAGAGTCGGGCGATTTACAGTCAGCGCAGGGGAGGCTGGGGGGGGGGTACGGGGAGGGCAGACCCAGCGCCTCTCCCAAAGCCGGGACCCCCACTCCTGCCCTACACCCCTCGCCAGCCCCTCTCTGCCCACCCACCCAGATGGACACTTTTGGGAAGAGCGTGAATGGGAATTCTGGCTCAGGGCTCTGGGGCAGGATTTGGCCTCACTCACCTGTGAGTGGTCCAGGGGTCAAGACAAAGCCCCTGCATCCCAGCTTCTCTCCACTGCCAAAGCCGTTTCCCCATCCCAGCGCCAAACTGAACATCCCAGAAGCCTGGGACAGGAGGCTGCAGGGTCATCCCTCGGCTTCTGTTGTGGCAGGTTGACCCCGATGATGTTCTCACAAAAGAAGAGCAGATCTATCTCCTGGTGGAAGCCAAGGAGAGATGCCAGAGAGACATCAAAGCCCAACTGGAGAAGATCAGAGGTACCGTCCCTCCCCAGCACACGGGGCAGCACACTGGCTACGCTGTGGGGAGTTTCCCCTCCGACGGGAGCGGGGCCAGGCTGGGGAGAGGTGCAGCTCCCAGGGCAGGGAGCTGTTGTGCTTTCTGCTGCTCTGGGTGCAATTAGGGGTGAATTAAATCATCACCCTGATTAGCCTCAGCCCTCCAGGAGGAGGTGGCATGTGATGGGATGTGTCCCCCTCCCCAGCCGCCCCTCGGTTCCCCCGGCTCTGCTGGACGGGGTGACTGTGGCCCTGGGGGTTGTGAGATGACGGTGTCTTTGCTCCTTGTCCAGACACCAGCTGCCTTCCGGAGTGGGACGGGATTATCTGCTGGCCAAAGGGCTCCCCCAGCCAGGAGGTGTCTGTGCCCTGCCCCGACTACATCTATGACTTCAACCATCAAGGTAAGTGCTTGCCCTGGGGCAGGGAGTGACCTCACCTTGGTGATGGTCCTCCTGGAGCAGGGACGTGTGTGGGCTCCCTGTGGGTCCTGTTGCCATCGCAGCACTGTCACCGTTCCCAGGTCATGCCTACAGATACTGCAGCGCTTACGGGACCTGGGCTGTAGCTCTCAGCATCAACAAGACCTGGGCCAATTACACGGAATGTGCTCTGCTCTTCTCCTCCGAGAGCCGGAGCCGCGAGAAGGTGACACCACTCATGGGGGGTGCTGGAAAAAGGGGTTGGGATGGGACCAGGAAAGGTGCAGCCAAGGCCAGGGGAGCTGCCAGGAGCAGGGGCACTCCCCAACAAGCCCTGCTCCTCCCATGCTCTCCCAGGGGCTGGGGGGAGGGCTGGGCTGCAGAGATGTGGTGGATCCAGCCCTTGTCTTGCAGGAGGTGTTTGATCGCCTGCACCTGATGTACACCATTGGCTACTCCATCTCCCTGGCCTCCCTCATCGTCGCCGTCTGCATCCTCTCGTACTTCAAGTAAGGGGGGGGCTGAACCCCATCCCGGTGTGGGGGAGAACCATCCCCTCCCCAAACAACCCCCCTGAGGGGGAGCAGCCTCCTGAGGAACAGGAACCAGCTCCAAACCCCAGCACAAACATTAAACCCTTCCCCAGAGCCCCAACACACCCCTAGTCTGACCAGCTCCCACCCACTCCACCCTAGTCTTACCCCCAGATCTGGCTTCTGTGCCCACGGGGGGCTGACACCTTGGGGCTCACCTGCTCTGGGTGCCCTGCATTGCCTGGGCCCACGTGTGATGAGCTTGTCGGGCAGCTGGGGCTGGGCTCATGTCGCACCCCTTCGCAGGCGCCTGCACTGCACACGCAACTACATCCACGTCCACCTCTTCACCTCCTTCATCTGCCGGGCCGTGAGCATCTTCGTGAAGGACATGGTGCTCTACTCGGGCACGCTGGCCGGTGAGGCAGAGAAGATGCAGGAGGACAACTTCAAGGCAGAAATGGGCCCCTCGCCGGGACAACGGAGCCACCTGGCAAGTGGCACGCTGAGACCGGGGGCAGGATCGGGGAAAGGGGATTGAGGGGCCCTGGTGCCAGGGGATGCACTCGGGATCCCCCAGATCAGGGCTCGCTGCTCAGGGGTGATGCAGCTGGGCAGCTTGCAGGGATGAATGGCCACCAACAGCTCTGCCCAGCTGGGCCCCATCCTGGTCCTGCAACAGAGATCAGAGCCACATAGGCCATGGGTCTCGCAGGCTGTGTGAGCTCCCCTCTCCTGTGGGGAATCCCTAGCGAGCCTGCTCTGCATCCGATGCTGGAGTATCCCAGGGGAGAGGGAACTCCCTCCAAGAGGAGCCACACGTGGCCACAGCCCAGGCTGGCTAGAGAGCAAAAGCCACCAGGTTTTGGTGTCAGAGGACAGCCTGACACAGGCGCCTCTCTGCCTGTGCCTCCGCAGGTTGGCTGCAAGGTGGTGGTGACTCTCTTCCTCTATTTTCTGGCCACCAACCACTACTGGATCCTGGTGGAAGGTCTCTATCTGCACAGCTTGATCTTCATGGCCTTCCTCTCCAACAAGAGCTACCTGTGGGTCCTCATCATCATCGGCTGGGGTAAGCACAGAGCTCCACCCAACACTGTGGCCACTGAGACCAGCTGGGAGCTGGGGCTTCAGCCATGGCTGAGCAGCACTGAGTGTCTGGAGAAGCGCATGGGATGCAGACAAGCTGCCAGAACTGATTTTGTCTGCCAATGTGATGCTTCATCCACACTCCTCACTCTGGTTCCTGCCCTTCCAGGTGTCCCCGCTGTGTTTGTGTCTGTCTGGGCCAGCGTCAGGGCCTCCCTGGCAGATACACAGTACGTATCTCTACCTTGCCTACCTCCTCTGACAGCCCTTTGGGGGAAAAGGCCGGTTGGTAGTGGAAAAAATACCAGGGGGCTCCAGAACTTCTGAAAGCAAAAGTTTTCTGAGAAGAACAAGAGGCCCCAACACACACACAAGGGTTGTTCCTAAAACCATCAGTAGGCAACAGTGGGTTTGTTCTGCTTTTGGGAGGAAGCCGGGTGCAGGGTTACACCATAAACTGGTCAATGAACAGCACAAAGGTAACAGCTTAAGGGCACAGGCTACAGGTGAACATCTCGAGGTGAGAAAGGGGCAGAACATACAACCTTGGAGGCGGCCAAGGAGCCCCCAAGAAGGTTGATGCTAATTAAAAGCCATTTGCAACACCAGGGTGGTGAGGGTGCTCCTACACATTGGGTGAAGGCACAGGCTCCACGAACTCCTCACCTGGGAGAGAAGGGTGGGAGGATGGTGATGCTGTCTGGGGGGACTGGGAGCCACGAGCTGGCAGTTTTCCTTACTGGTGAGTGCAGGTTTGCCAAGGTGTTTCTTTCTGGTCTCTTGAGGTGCTGGGATCTCAGCGCAGGGAACATGAAGTGGATTTATCAGGTTCCCATCCTGGCTGCCATCGTGGTAAGAATCCCGGGGCTGAATCTCCCAGTCCATTGTGGGGAAAAGGGATTGAAGAGACCCCAAGCTGTTTGCTCACAGCCCCTCATGTGTCCCCAGCCACCCTGGCACCCAGGGAGGGCCCGCATAATGCAGAGGGGTCCAGGGACACTGGTGCCCCCAGCTCTGACCCCCACATCCCTGCCTGTGGCTCGCCCAGAGCTGGCTGTCCTCACCCTGGGGGCTGCTCGGGCAGGCCCAGGTCACTGCAGGCAACAAAACCACAGCGGGGCTCTTCGGCAGGTCAACTTCTTCCTCTTCCTCAACATCGTCCGGGTCCTGGCCTCCAAGCTGTGGGAGACGAACACGGGGAAGCTGGACCCCCGGCAGCAGTACAGGCAAGTCCTTGCAGCAGCAAAACCACGTCCTGGCCCTGGCCTGGCTCATCCTCTGCCTGTTTTGCTGAGATGGCTTCTCCTTGGGCAGAGAGCAGAGGCACGGGAACGGCACGGTGGCAGCCAGAGCTTCTGGCAGCTCCACTGGACTCAAACAATGGGCTCAGGAGCTGGACAGCGTGAAACAACTACACACAAACCAGCTAAAGCAGCTGCTCTCCTGGCTAGGATGCTTACCAAGGCCTGCAAGGGGCTGCAGGCTGGCTGGCATGTCCTGGCTCACGGCATTTCTCCTCTCAGGAAGCTGCTGAAGTCCACGCTGGTGCTGATGCCTCTTTTCGGAGTCCATTACGTGGTGTTCATGGCCATTCCCTACACCGACGTCTCTGGGGTCCTGTGGCAGATCCAGATGCATTATGAGATGCTCTTTAACTCCTCCCAGGTACAGGAACACGGGGCTACCGGCCCCACGCCAAGCTCAGCGTGATGCTGGTTTGAGGAGGGGGAGGCACACACACAGCGTCCTGGCTCAGGACTCAAACTCCACCTGGGTCTCTGTTGGCAGGGTTTCTTCGTGGCTTTTATCTACTGCTTCTGCAACGGGGAGGTAAGTTAGAAGCAGGAGCAGCTGAGCTCCCTGCTCCAGCCCCTTTAGGGTCCGGGAAGTTAACCCACAGCCCCCAAGCTGGGATAGCCAGAAGCAAAACTTGTATCCATCCCTCTCAGTAGGGTTTGGAAAGAGGTGGGGGGAAGCCCCCTAACTAGGGGTGCGGCCCATGGGGAAGGGAAGCCTGTTCTGCTGGCTCTGGGCACAGGCAGCCCCTTCAACCCTCCCTCAGGTGCAGGCAGAGATTAAGAAAGCCCATTTTCGGAGAAGCCTGGCGCTGGACTTCAAGCAGAGGGCACGTGCCAGCGGCGCGGCCGGGAGCTGCTGCTACGGGGGGCTGGCGTCCCACGCCACCGCGAGCTTCAGCGTCAGCCTGGCGGGGCGGGGGGCAGGGGGCACGCAGCAGCGGGGGCTCCCTGCCCGCGCCAGCCTGCCCGGCCACGTGCCCAGCTCCTTCGCCTCGGATCACGGGCTGCCCTGGGGGACCCAGGAGATGAGCCTCAGAGCCTCTGGGGACAACACAGCAGGTGTAACAGACCTGAACCAGCGTCACCCCACCCTAAACAAAGAGCTGGAGACAGCGCTGTGAAGTGAACAGTCTCTCTGGACATCCAGCTGTGCCTGGGAAGACGCTGATACACACTCTGGGCTCCTTTCATGGGTGCACAGAGCCAGGGAAGGGGACAGCAGCCAGGACAGCACAGCTCCCTGTCCCTCACACCCAGGGACCACGTGCTCCCACTGCTTCTACCTTCCCAGCCTGCCAAGGAGCCGCCAGCTCCAAACCTCCTTTCCTTCCACATGCCAGTGGTTACGTGAGCGATGCCTGTGCATGCAAAGCCTTCACTCATCACCAGGAACCATCCCCCGGGCTCAGTCTTACCTGGACAGCCTGGAAGGTGACTGCAGCTCCAGTGTGTGTTAATGCTGATTCAGGAGCCTGCAGTCCTGAAGCCTGACGCCCCTTTTCACACCAACTCCTGCACTGTACAGCCTGGGGCAGGCAGAGCAAAGAGCACCCACCTAGCACCCAGCACACTGTTCTGCAGCACACCCTGCCTGAACTCCCATCCTTGTGCAGCTCGCAGGTGCTGCGAGGCCCAGCACTCAGCCACAAACTGGGAGCACCAACTGGGATCCGATGGGCTCCGGGAGGGAAGCCAAGCTTTACAGCCTGGGAGGGGTGCAGTGAATCGCCCGGGTGTCCCGGGCGTCACAGCACGGCTCTCTGTAAACTCACAGCCCTCTGCATGCAGCAGCCTTGGCCCTGGAGTGTTTTTCTGCAGGCTAAAAGGTGAATAAAGAGTCTGTACAGCTTGGTTCTGTCCTCCAGCTCCACAGGGACTCATCAGTGTTACTCAGAGCGATGGGGTGCTGGAGGGTGGCAGCAATGGGAAGGGCTGGAAGACCCACATGTCCGCTCCCAGCGCTCACTGTCGGGGACAGGGCAGCCCTGACTTCCCCCACACACTCTGCCACACGTGTGCTGCCCAGGAAAGCTCATCACCCCATGGGAAAAAACACTCCTGAGTTGGCAGTGTCCTGCCCAAACAGCTCAGAGCACAGGGGGAAGAGTTACGCCGTAGCTGGGAGCTGGGGTACAGGTGCCAGTTACAATCCAACAGCATGGAGGTTTTTCCCTACCTGCTCCACTGAGATATGGTCCCTCAAGGCAGGAATTTCACCACAGAGACAGTGATAGGAAATACCCATCTCATTCTGTGCATTCCCTGATCTCCCAGTGAAAGGCCAAGGTACAGAGGGAGTCACAAGGATTAGAGAGTCTGGGGAAGGGAAAGGCTCCAGGATTCATTCTGTAGAGGTCCAGAAGTCGGTGTGGAGCCAGGAACGTCCCCACCACCTCCCATGCAAGCGCCGTACGAGGGCTCTCAGCGCGGCTGCGTGTGGCAGCGACTGCCCCGCTCCAGGGGACGAGCGGCAGAGGGGGGTGGCTGCTGCACAGCACAGGGGCAGGAGCAGAATTCCAGGGTGAGGCTGTACAAACAAACCTGAGCTTCCTGCCATTGGTTTCCTGAGCTGTGAGGTGTGCTCTGGTCTCTACAGAAGCACGGGGCTCACACTGCTACTTGTTCTGCGGAGAAGACACCCACCCTCTCCCAGACCTAACACAGGCATGTGAACTGACACTCATACCCCCTGTCAGTGATCAGTATTTACTCACTCAAGTCTCAGGAGGCTCCTGGTAGCTGAGAGAAGGGTGAGGAATTTCGATAATCCTGTCCAACAGCAGAGAGATGTTGGAAAGGGAGAAACCCCAGCACAAGCCACGTACAAGACCAGATCCCAGCAGCAGCCAGCGGAGGTGCAGGAAGGGAAGGAGCAGGTGGCAGCTTCAGAATACAGAGCTATTTTATTTGTTTTGAAATTCAAACCTTTAACTGTTCAGAGTGATAAACCTAAAGTGTGATAAGGGAAGGGGAATTCAACAGTTGGTCCCAACCCCCATCCACACCTGCCCTGGAAAACTCTTGTCTTCATGCTAAATCTGCAGAGCTCAGACCAGCTCAGTGAGGTTTCTGCCTGGACCATGATTAGTTATTTCAAGTGGAAGGTATAAACAAAATCCCAACAGAGTGAGGGGTCCCAAATAAACAAACCAGAAACCAGTACACAGGCAAGTCAGAGCACAAGACTGCTTCCTTGAAAGGCTGGGATGAACAACACGCCCCACGCCGTATCCTCCTCACTTGTAAGATGCACAAAAATCTATTCCCCAGGAGGCTTTGAAGCTAAAGTTTGGTTTGCAAAGCAGTTTGGAGTGAAAAGACTTTGAGGAAAACCACCAGAAATGTTTTATCAACAACAATCCACAAGTCCTGGGGAAAGCAAGGGACACAGTCCCATCCCCATCCAGTCAGATCTCCATCCAAATGCCAAACGAAGACGTGGACAATAAAAAGCACACGCTGGGTATTTGTGTCCCAGTAATAAAACATTTACTAGAGCAAGCAGAAAGTAAATGCACAGCTGATAAAGAAAACATCACGTCACAAAAACCTGACAGTTTCTGGTACTCTTTCAGTAGAAACAAGACAGAGGTGGGTGCTGACATGTGTCAACAAAAGAGTTCTTCCTTTATGGCGCAAAGGAACAGGTTAAACCCAGGTAACACACACGACCAGTTAAAAAGGGTCAAGCAAGATTGTAGAGTTTTAACTACGTGTCCAATGTGGGGTGATGGCTGAGCTGTTCCACTCCAGCTATCGTTTTTCAGGTTCTCTCTAAGGGCTTCTGAGCAGCAGGTCCCTGAATTTCTGAAGGGAGCCTCTTCATTTAGATACGCCTCATGAGGGGGGGCACCAGCCTATCTACATTTTTGTCCCTTTTTTGTGTTTAGATTTGAAACAAGCACTCAGCCCTCTCAGAAACAGAGGGTGCATAGGCACAGCAGAGACGTGTTTGCTATGCAGGCTTCCGCCAGAGGAAGGTGATATGGAAAGAAGAGGATCTTTAAAAGCAAAAACAACCAACGTGAGCAGTGGGATAGGGATGGATGTACTGGCCACAGACAAGCCAGGGAGTCCGTCCTACACTACATGGGAATTTGTGGGCTGGAGCAGGATGCCTTAACAGCTTCATAAACAAGAAAAAAGAAAAAGAAAAGAAAAAGAAAATTCAACTTGCTTCATCCCACCTTCAGCAACACAAACCGATCCATTCTTAGATGATGGGGAGAGCTGGAAGGGGGAACCTGGGGGGCAAATTATTTGGGGATCAGAGAATATGCCAAAAAAACGAAGTGAGATTGTGGAAGAACTCACCATTCTGAACAAACTGCTGAAAGATGAATATTTAACAGGTGGGTCCTGAGCATCTCTAGATGGACTGGTGTTTTAAATGTCAACGCTGGTTAAGAAAAGACTACTTTATACTTCTATGGACAACAGTTTCTTAACGTTCCAAGGACGTGAAACAGTTTCTTTCTTGTCAAGATCTGTTTAAATTGAGCAGAGAGTCACTTGAGCACTGAATGTTTAAAAGCAGAACCCAGGGAGCTTTATCCAAATGATTTCTCTTTGACTAAGCATCGTGTGTACACATCGTTAGGGCGAATCTGTCCGCGGCTGTACCGGCCCAGACTTGCACAGGGAGTTCGTGTGGTTTCCTTCTCCTCCCACAGCTGCTCCACAGTAACCAAAACCCCCAAGAAATCCTCTGGAAAAAGACACCACGACCTGCAGAGACTCCAGGCTGCGAAACAGCAGCTTTTAACTGTCCCACCGACTCTTCTTACGTTTTGGGGGCTCTGGGACAGCAAACCCATCTGTCTTGTTGTCTCGGCTGTTGGCGTCCTTTCTGCTCTCACCGTTCCTGCTCTCGCTCCTGCCGTCGCTGCTGTTCCTGCTGTCACTGGGGTTGCGACTGCCACCGCCCCCATCAGCGAAGTGCCGGCTCTCGCCGTGGCGGTGGTTGTCGCCGTGCCGGCCCTCTCCGTGGCGGTAAGTGTCACTGTGGCGGCCGCCTCCTTCCCCGTGGCGCTGGACGTCGTTGTAGCGCCCGCCGCCCTCTCCACGGCGCGGCATCTCGCTGTGGCGACTGTTCCGGTTGTCACTGTATCGTTCTCTGGTAACACCCCCGCCGCCGCCGCCGCCACCGCTACCACCAGCGGCAACACCACTGGTGCTGCCGCCGCCTTCTCGGCTGTTGGTGCTGGCGTGTGTGCTGTTGAAGCCGTGTACTCCGGCGCTTGGGAAGGTGGGGACGCTGCTCAGATTCCCTGTGCTGGTGAAACCCGGGACACCCTTGGCTGCTGCGGCGATGGGGCTGTCAGGATTGGCAGCGTTTTGCTGTGCTGACCCGGTCGGTACCGAGTTCAGGCTCCCAGCACTGGTCCAGCCACTCGCACCAGCAGCAGAGCTACCAGTCTTTTGATTATTTAAGCTTGCAGCAACAAAGTGGCTCTTATACTGGGACTGTGGAAAGAGACAGAAAGGGGAAAAAACAAATAAAAAGAGCACGTTTGACTCTCCACCGCAGCACAAAACACACAGTCATCACCCACACACAAGCCTGTCAAATTCTGGGAAGCCCTAGGAAAAAAAGAGTTCAGGCTTGGAGTGACCACATCCCTGCTGCACTTACCAGCACAGCATGAGTAACAGACATCTGCTGCTAGACCACAGAAACACGGGAACTCCTCTGTGGTGGGGTTAATTTTGACACTGAAAAGACTCCCTTCCCCATTTCTTTTGATTGCAATTACACTGTTGCTGCTAGGTGACCTGAATAGGATCAAGCCTCGGAGCAGAATTCAGGAGGGAAAGAGAGCAGAGAGGCAGCAGAAAACAAAGTAAGTTTGGCAGATTAACTTGGCTTGAACACATTCAGTCCAGCCTGCACACTAATTCTGCCACTTCGGAGGTAGAAGAATGCTGAGTGTGTGTCTGAGTGGCTGAGACAACCACCAAACTCAAGTTCTCTCAAGCCAAGAGGGGTTCTGCATTTTCAGGGGAGAAAATAGAATTGTTTGACTCATCAGCAGTAGTTTTTTCCCTTGTTATTTCTTTCCTCTTGAGCTAGAGCTTGGAGCACACACAATTGAACCAACCTGAAAAGCTGCTTTCATGGCTGTCAGTCTGTCTCCCATCGCCCCAGTGGATGGCTTGTAGGCCTCATAGTTACTCATCACACTGTTATTGTTTCCACGGTCCTACGCAAAAAGACAAAGGGCAACTGGAGAGATTTATCCAACACACTTTCAACTCAACCGTTCAGTGATTTTATCTTGACCCAGCACTCAGGAAATACATCTGTGGAGGGTGACAAACTCTGGAGAGCACAGAGCAGCAGAACACTTTGCCCTGTGACCTTGAGGACAACAGGAAAATAAAGCAGCGTTAAGCTCAGCGGCTTGAGTCAACAGTGTAACAGCATCTCCAGCTCCACACAGCACAAGCACAATTCCCAGAGGCCACAGCCAAGCCAGAGCTGTGACTTTTGGAAAGGTGCCGAGCACGCTGTGTGTTCGACACGTTTACAGTTGAACTCTGTCCCCATCAGCTATTTTCCTAACGTGGATGTACCTTAGGAGGTGTTCCCAATGTGCCAAGATTTTTTTGCTGCTGAGAATCACCCTGGAAATGACTTTTCATAGAATTTAACAACATTGATTTTGCATTGACAATCGATTTTGGGAAGAATCTCCAAACACTCTGGATCACTCTCTCCTAACGAAGGCAGCTCTTGACAAGAGGGTAACAGCACAGGACAGTTCAGTTGGAGGTATTTCTGATATTAACTCTGAAATAAGCTTTGAAAGCAGAAGCTATACTCCAGTGCTGAGAAGATTTTTTAAAAACTGAAGTCAATTCTAAGCATAAACTTCCAGGAATCTGTAAATCAGCTTCTTCAGCATCTCTACTTACAGAATTTTCCGACCCCAGCCCGGGACGCTCGCGGTACCCTAAGCCCCCACCGCCGATGTTCAGCTTCTTGCCTTTCCCTCCTTTGAAACGGGATTTCCGGAACCATGGATTCTGGGCAGAAGGAAGACAGATGCTTCTCAACACAGGGAATAAGCAGCTTCATAAACACATGTAATGAGCTCAGAAAAAGTAGGATTTTGAGCACTTCAAAAGAAAAATATAAATATGGCATTTCCTACTCAGCAACACAGCTGCCAAGGGGATGGGATGGGACAGGTGACAGGTGAAACTAAGCTGCAGAAAGGTCTGTCACGTGGGTCTGAAGCTTTTTATTACCAATGGTTTTTATGAAAACATAGTATTTTGTCCTGAACTTTCATCCATGTTAAAGTTCTGTGAGTTTACATTCTAATAAATCCAGGAATAAATGCAATCTCTAACAGCACTCACTTGGGAGCTCTGAACTTGCTCACATGTGGCTTTTATTGATTTAGCCCTTTGCTAAACGAGGAGAAATGAGGTTCTGTCAGCAAAACATCCTGCAACAAGCAGTGGCCAGGAAAGGGCAGTCCGACCAGACCTCCTGTTACCAGATTTTTAAATAATGGTTGGTCATACCTCTTTTCATGCCCTCTAGTTCCTTCAAACCTGAAGAAGCCTGTGATCTAAGCCATTCAACCTCTATCCTCTCAAAAGGCAGCCTGTGGAGCTCTGCCTCACAAATTCCATCCCTTCTGAAACACTACATCTGTACCTCAGAAAAAGGATTTACCTGTAGCAGCTAGTGTCCAAGCTGCTTGGCAATCAAGCCACAAGCATGCTAATTATCTCTGAACTTGGGGATTACCAAAACACCTTTGCTCTCTTCCAGCTACACAGGCAGGAAAAGACAAGAACTTAAGAGAGTTGATGAGTGCAGAGGCACAAGTACAGTTTCTTCAGCTATCCATCATGCCTACATACAGCAAGCCTGCCAGACAGCACTGCCAAGCAGGGATAACGCTCACGCAACAACCGTTCACAAAGTGATTGTCCCTGTAATTATTTCCTAGTTTACCTTTCAACTAAGCTGCATTTCCCAGGTGCCTGCCATGAATGCTTATTGAAAATCTGATCGTAATGATACTGGAGTGCTCTGCTGACATCAGCCAGACTCCAGCTCCTGATTTCCTAGGCAGTTCCTGATCCCAAAATAGATTATATACTGTGTTTCAAAACCTTCATGTATCTTGGATGCTTTCAAAGGCCAGAAAACCCAACAAAATGCCTATTTAAAAAACAGTACAGGTTGCCAAAAGGTCATTGCAAACACATAATGGAGCCAGGAACAATTCCCTGAGCTCCTGATTTTGTGCTGATTGTAAAAGGAACCTTCCTCTACTCAACGAGTTGTGCTTGTTTGTACCTGCATTGCTAGATCCAACAGCTCTTTGGAAACATGTTGATTGGCACCTTCCAGATTTCTGACAAGATCACCAGCAAAGTTACTGTCTTTGGGAGTCAGCAGGGTGTAGGCAACTCCCTTCTCGCCCGCTCTGCCAGTACGACCAATCCGATGGGTGTGTGTGTCTATGTCCCGAGCCACATCGTAATTGATCACAGTCTTAATAGAAGGGATATCCAACCCACGGGCTGCAAGAACGACACAGTGCTAAGTGTGATTAGGACAAATAAACCTCAGAGCAGCCCCTTTCACATCACTTCATTCTGCTCCAGCACAGAAAAGGACTTTCCACAGGAACAGCCCCCAGTTCAGACATCCTTCCTAGGCTAAGCATCCTTCTTAAGTGTGGAAGTAACTAAGAGCAGTAAAAATTACACCAATCCCCAAGTTTACAGGATTAGAGATAGAAGAGATCCCTTTAAATGACTGTCATTCCAAGGAAGAGAAAGGGCTTTAAAGGACACTGAAATTCACTCTTTGTTCAGCTGAACATCTGGGTAAAAAAGCTCTTCTAGAGAAGCCTTCAAGTGTGTCCATTCCCTCTTTGTTTAAGCATGCATAATGCATCAGCTTATTAACAAATAGCAACTACTTCCTTAAGAAGCAGCTGATTTTCTTTCTGTGTATTACAAAGTACCCTTCAGACTGTGATTTAAACATCATTAAAAGACTTTAAAATAGAACCTCTTGCTAAGACTGTACTTCTGAACAAACAGCTGGGACTCTATGCTCAGCAGGCAGATGCCAACCTTGCTGCCTTCTGCTGAGACACGTTAGCTTTTCTGTGGATACCCACAACTTGTATGAGCTGCTGTTTCTTAGGACATCACATACCTGCCACATCAGTAGCTACCAGTATCGGGATGCCCTTTTTCTTAAACTCTGAAATGACTTTATTCCTCTCACTCTGGTCCATGTCACCGTGAAGCAGCCCTAGGTTATGATCCTCCTGCTTAAGGTTATTGGCCAGCTCTTCTGCATTCGCCTTCTTGGTGACAAACAGGAGAACACTCCCAGAAGATGTGAACTCCACGAGGCGCCGGGTCAGCCAGTTCCACTTGCTAGGGCCAGAGGGGAAAATCTCCACAATTTGAGTAACATCTTCATTTGCCTAAGGGGAGAAATAAGACAAGAACTGCAGGACAGAACGGACAGCGTGGCAAACACACACAGATGGCAGAATAACGCGAGGCATTTGAACCAGGTGTGAGAATAAAACGTGGGGAGCAGGGGACCAAAATTCTCCTTTGGAAGAGGTTTCAGCTCTCTCCACCTTTTCGAACTGCTGATCACTATCCTCACAGAGCAGAAAAGGCAGAGGTTGAATGAGTTACTCTGATAAACCTGAGAGGCAAAGCGTAGCCTTTGACTTTAGATCAGTAGGGTGCTAAACTCCATCAGGATGGATACTCGTAATTGGGATGCTCTTGCAACACATGCAACATCTAAAAGAGACTGTCCAAGAGCAGGGTGAGACACAGAGGATGCTCATTGGTAAGAGTTATTCGTATGGCAATCAGAGAAAGTACCCGTGAGCTGTGATGTGTCCTCAGAGCCAGGGGGAGGTACGAACTCCCCATACTCTGCACATTGCAAGTAATACAGGAGCAGTGGAGCACACAGCACTACCTGCAAGGGTCTGAAAAAACTGATTTGTATGCATTTAGCTAGCAGTGATTTCAAGGATGATGCTCTCAGAGTAGTGATTTAGATCACAGAGCAGTAGCCCTGTGATTCACCCAGGAAAGGTGCTTCTTTTCTTAAGCAATGTTTAGGAAAAATGTTTTCCCAGAAAGAAGCTTCAGGTAGCTGTTAATGTCTTTGTTATAAAGGGATACCTCACATTCCTGATTAAAAAAAATAATAGAGAAATACAGAGAGCTGGTTAAAAGACAACTGTTCTGAAGGCATCTTGTAAAATTCCTCAACAGTTTTCATAAGCTATAAACAAAGTTTCTTCACAGCAAGTAAACATCTGCCCACTTCATCATCTTATCACCAAATCCCTCGTCTGCAAATAGTTCAGCTGCAACTGTCAAGTATAGAATCGACATTCCCACATCAAACAGCTGAAAGACATTACAGCCCAAGTTTCAAATCCTTCCTTGCTAAAGCTGTGATTTATTTATAGTTTTGAGACAAACCCAAAGAGTATACTCATTGATCCAGACTAATTAAAAAACGAATTAAAAATCAATCACTGCTTTAATGTTGTTTCACTCCTTGATAAACCCTCCCATCACTACAAAGCTCAATAACATTAAAACTCAAAACCCTATTATTTATTGTTAAGCACAAAGTATTTACTCTGAAATTTAAACAACCACTACTGCAGCTTATAGAAAGTAGCTCATTTCTGCAGCTGCCTCAGAAGTGACGTGGAATTACCTCTCCAATGTCTCCCTGCACGACTCGAATTGGGTCGATCAGAATATCCCGAGCCAGTTTCTCGATCTTCTTCCGGAACGTTGCGCTGAACAAGAGGGCTGGAAGCAAAACAGCATTTGAACTTCCTGGGAAAGAGAGTTTCTTCAACACTGCAGAGACCTTGTGAATGACAACCTGGACAACTGTACTGCACGTCAGTGATGTGGAGTCTGTTTTAGGGGTTCTAATGACAACTACCAACCATACTGTTAATACCTCAAAGTGGAAACGCGTTTTGTGGCATCTGAAATAAAATGTGGATCATAAGTGGAACCCCCATGAACACTCCCTCATGGCAGCTCAGAACACAGGATCTCAAAGCATACTAAAATTAATTCAGCTAATCATCTTTTCCCTGAGTGAAGCCTGCGAAGGGATTACAGGCTGATGAACAAGTATGGGTCTTTAACCACACTCACAAGCACTCCCTCCCAACAGCCCACACAGAGAACTGACACCAGTGGACTCTCATAGAAATCTCATGGCTTGGCTGCATCAAGAACAGGAAATCCAATCTCCCTTTCAGATTCTAACTGGTACCCACCAAACAGCCTCCTTCAACCACCTGCAGTGCAGTCTGAAACACGCATATACTTACTCTGCCTGTCAGGACGCACGTGGCTTGCAATTGATCTGACCTGATATTCTGGAAGGGAGAGGAGAACATGCTGATCAACACTGTGCACTCCTTATTTAGTACAATTACAAAATGCAACTTCTTTGCTTTATTTCACAAGTAATCACAGAAGGAAGGAGTGTCTCTCACTCAGTATTAAACCTTAGACTGTCACTTCCAGGTGCTCTTTGCTGCACAGGGGAAGCTCCTTTGCTGTATAAGGAAACTTTTGGAAGCTCCTTCAGCAAAGAGGTCCCCAAGAAGAGATCTCAGCTGAGTCTGTGCACACCCTGTACAACTTCCAATGTCTCCCTCTTGCTTGTGGTATTATAGTACTGTCAAACCTTTGCTACATCCCATGATGCTTGAGCATGGATTCAAAACCATGCAGATCTGAATGGCCAAACCTCTCTCAGTAATGCAGAGAGTTCTTTCACCACCACTAGTTTGTACACACAGAACCAAAGCACAGAAGGGACTTGCCCCAAAGTTATTCAGCAACTCTTGAGATAAAAATGATGGGTTTTGGGCTCCAACATCAACAGGACTTTGACAATCTTTTTACAGCAACAGATTCTAGACCCTGAAATACATTTCTGTCTATGAAATATTTCCTTAATGTATTTTCAAGTATATGATGCTACAGGAGTTATAAACAGGGAACTAGACACCACTGCTTTCCAAACCAGTGGTCTTTGTTGATTACATACCAAAACCCATGTCAAACATTCTGTCAGCTTCATCAAACACAAGGTAAGTGACTCTTTGAAGGTTTGTAGCTTTCTTTTTCACATGATCAATTAAACGACCCTATTAAAAAAACAAACAGATGTTTTTAAAGTGTATTTTAAGATATAGGCATTCTAGGATTTTGTGATGATTCTATGACTTAAAATCACTGGTTTAGCATCAACACCCATTCTGATCCAGTGTTTCAACCCTTCAGTATCACTGCCATGGGCTCCACACTGATTCAGTAAGATGACACTGAAGTTCACGGCATTCTGGGAATTTTCTTCATGAATCTAAGGCTCAGCAACCAGAAGCTGGTATTCTGCACAACTGACAATGATTCAAGCACATCTTGCTTGCTACTCTGTCTTCTATTGGACATCACACCTAATGTCTTCCAATTTCTTTTGGGAGAAGAATAATCCCAGCATATTTTCTCTCAACACCTGATAACCTGTGAAGAACCCAGATTCCAGTGATCAGAGGACAAATTCTGCATCACTGATGGTGTTTAAAATCAGCTTCAGTTAAGCAACAAAAAAACCTGAATGGTGTGCATACAGGTACTTACTGGAGTGCAGACAACTATCTCTGCCCCTTCCTGGAGGGCCTTGGCTTGCTCCCACATGCTTCCTCCTCCATACACAGCTACAGAGCGCAGGTTATACGCCTTCCCAAAGCGTTTACATTCAGAATGGATCTGAGATTTTTAAACAAAGCACATCACAGTTCCCATTCAACAGATCTGAGAAAAATACATCTGCCTTGGACATAGAGTCCAGCTCTGAAATCCACTTTTCAGAGAGCAACTTAATGAAGCTATTCAGAAATCCCCAGGGCTAATTATTCAATGCTTGTGGATAATTCCCAGTAATTTAATTGGATGCCTGAATAGGTTTCCCAAACATAATTTAACCTGTGGGCTCCTTTTGTATATATCATTTGTGGCAATGCATCCACAGTATTCTTAAAAGTCAGGAATGATAGGGGAGCACTGTAGAAAAATTAGCAGTTTCAGATTTGTCATGATCCTTCAATGAAAAGAGGTGCAAGGAATCGTGAGCTTCCACTGGAAGCATGCTACTAATGAACAGAATAGGTTTTTTTCAAATACTTTACTGAGGTTCTCAGATAATTTCTGCCCAGAATTTGGCTGCCTTCTAGGAGGACAGTGTGGCATGTACATGCTTACTACAAACCTACCTGCTGGCAAAGCTCCCTGGTCGGGCATACGATCACTGCAATGGGGCCATCCCCTGGTTCAAGCTCTTTTTGATCCATGATGTGAATTAACATCGGCCAGATGAAGGCTGCTGTTTTTCCACTTCCAGTCTTAGCTATCCCAATCATATCTCTGCCACTTAGTGCAACTGGAACACCCTAAAAATGAAAAGATTCTAAATTGATATTACAGCTATCATAGCATATTCTTGTCCTAGTTATTACATAAAACCCCAGGTAACAGGAGAAAAGCTCACTAGAGAGGACTCACAACAATGTATGTTGATGCTTACACAGTCTTATTGCCAAGCTCAGGTCTGAATTACTTTGTTTTAAGGGCTGGAAGCAATTATCATGTTACAATTTTGTTGTAAACATGAAATCAATGTTTGGGAGCAGCAGAGCACCCCAAGGATATATTTACATGTTCACAAACGCATCTTGCTCAGCTGTAAGAATGCTAAACCAAATTCTGTTTATTCTTTCTGTAACCACTCAGAGTGCTGAAGGCCTCAGTTCAGCCCTACTGTTGCTGTAAGAGCCTCTTGACCACAGGTGTTCACAAACAGCACGGACTAAGGTCTTAATGGCCAGTCAAATGGTCCAGCTCATAAGGCATTTGCTCTAGCCACCAGAAAAAAAGCACCACTGACACAGCTCTTCTAGTTACAAGACTAAAATACAAGCTGTTAAAGAAACTGGGTTGTCAGTGTATGGCTCTTGGCTGCTATGGTTATTTTTATGGTTATTTTTAATATAATTAAAATGAAATTTTAGAAATGTATGAAAGACTTTTAAGCAAGAGATGCCACCTGCACGTTCTCCAGTCTTCACCAAGAGACAAATGAAGAAAAGAATATGGACACAGTGACAGGGATTGTTTAACAAAAAGTGGGCAAATTTCGAAATAAAACCCAATCAAAGCTATTTTCCTAGAAAAATACAAATTCTTATTCTTTGGAACAGCAATATGTAGGAAACTAGAACTGTGAGCAGGCTCACATGGACCAGGGACCTTCGGATGCGTTCTATTAGCTCTGTTTAGGTGATGGAGAAGTACGAGCACTCACCTGACACTGTATAGGAGTGGGCTGGGTATACTCAGATTTCCTAATTTGATGCATAAGTTGCTCATCAAATCCAAAATGAGCAAAACTGCTGCCAGGCCTTGGAGGAGCTGCACCAGAGACCTTTGAAACAGAAACAGGTATTTCTTCATGAACAGTAAGAGAAAAACGAAGAGCAATTTGTAAAGAAATGAAGTGCTTCTCTGCCTTGGAAACCAGCTTTTTATGTGTTGCACAGATATTAATTATCCAGATGTGTTGTATAAGTAAGACTTTCAGGTACAAAGATCCAGATAATATGTCAATTAACATAGCTACTAAACTCTGTACTTACCTCCTTGTATAATTGGTCTCCTTCTTCCCCAAATAATTCCTTTCACAGAAAGGCACCACACCAATGTATGACAAACAGCTAAGAATTCATTCTTGCTTATACACACTTACAGTTTCTATTCCTAGTTCTTTAGTCCAAGTGCAACAACGCCACTGACCATCTCTGGTGCCCATTTTGAAAATGGAAAACCAAGCTCCCTTAAATCAAAGCCAGTGAAGGTACCAAGAGGCTTGGTAATTCAAAAGCTGGAGTTTCCTGCGAAAATCTTCACTAAAACTACCTGGGTAGTCCAGAAAAAAGAGAAAGAAGATCCTAGGAGGACAGTTTTGTGACCAACCTACCCGGAGATTGAGCTTGTGACGTAACTCCACCACTTGCTGTGGGGTGAGACTGGTGATCTCCTCGTGCTCATCATAGAAATTTTTCTCAAACGGTGGATATTCGATCTGCAAGGGCAATTACTCAGTTAGTCCAGCACTCAAGATCTTCTCTCTGTACATTTAATTTGGGAGGGAAGGGATCCTTTTCAGAAGGAGTTCTTAATTGCAAGACTGTTGGTTTAATATGAAGTCATCTGAAGGTCTTTAGTAAGGCTCCTGAAACACTGCTTGATAACACTGACACACTGCATTTTACTTCTTGCTTTATAGAATGTTTCAGAGACAACAGAATGGAACACATTTCTTACCTCTGAGTGGTCAATAGGTGGGAGAGGATCAATGATTTTTTTGGATGGTGCTATTGGATTCCCATCACTATCATACTCCAGGTTATCCTCTTCCTCCTCTTGGACCACTCCAGCAGTGGGGTTTTCAGCCATGTAGCGAAAGTAAGCTTCCTGCAGCAAAACAGATCAGTAAAATCACATACAATAGGATGCAAAACCACCACTACACCTGTTTAAATTACATACATGCTAGGTGGCTGTTTGCTTTCACACCCACCATTGAGGAAAATAACCAAAAGAGTTGACTAGAACTGGTTCTTTTGATAAATCCCAACAGTTCTGTCCAGGAGGGGGACAGTAAAGACAAATGAAGACGACAACTATAACGTCAGATAGACCACAAAATGCTTTTTAAACTCAAACTTCTCTTACATGTCTGCTGAACAACTCCTCCTACCAAGACTTGTTGTATTTTAACAAAAGAAGCATCTATGAATCACAAAGTACAAACGCTGCAGGTTTTTAACCAAAGAGCACAATCTTACTAAGCACATGACATTTACGTGTCTGAACACACCATGCCAAAGGTAGTTCCCCTCACTGGACTCCAAGCAATTGACACACATCTATTTTTCATCAAGAGAGTCAATGGCAAACAGGAAAGAAACTGTTTCAGAAGAGTTCTTCAAGACAAGCCCAAGTCAGAAGTCACTGTCACCACTGCAACGTGCCACCCTTGCAGCTCACAAGTATGTAGGTGTCCTGCAGAAGCTCACTGGCACACTAAGATGTTTTCCTGGAGAAAACTCCAGTCTCACTTGACTTTCAACCGAGTATTTGAGATCAGATTCTTAAGGCACAGTTCAATTAAGAAGGAATATATATACTCATCTGGCCTTTCCATCTGGAAGGCCAGTTATCACTCAGTCACACAGACAGGCAGACAATGACTTGAACAGCAGCTGTTAAGTCACCTTTGCTCAAACTGTCACACTGCTACGCTCACCAAACTGGAAGCAAAGGCCCAAGGCCAGGCAACCCTTCCCTGCCCTGCTCTGCTGGAGTAACACAACAGCTATTCATGACAACTTAGCAGTAAGATGCATTTTGAAACGAAGACATTTCTCTTTGTTTCTTGTTTCTATTACAGTGATGCTTATAATCCTCAAGCAGAGCTGGAGCCCTTCTGAAAATAAAGAGCAAAAAACCCCGATTCTTGCCCTTAACAGACAGGAAATTTCACTGCAAGCAGCCTCCACAGTTTAAGAGCCTCTCAGTGGTGCTCCACGTCAGCTGATTCCGCTAATTTCAATTTTGGTGAGACCCTCAAATACCCAAAAACCTGCACAGGAAGTTAAAATTCAAATTGACCATATAACAAACCATCTTAAACGGAGTAAAAAAGAATGAAAATTTCTCATAATATTCTTCTTTTGTTTAGTGAAGCACCTAGAAGGGTAGAGGCAGCAGGGTAACCACTACAGCCTCCTGCTGAATCATCCGGACACTGCACATGATACTGGAGTTTTGTTTGTACCTACTAGTTATACATTGGGGGAGGGAAGGTTAAAAAAAAATACAACCCAAACAAAGAAAAAACAAAACAAAAAAAGAAAGTAGAAAGACTGCATAGGAACTCACTTGGTCATCTTCCTCTTCAATGTCATCTCGAATACCCCTGGAAAAACAAGCGGAGAAAAAAAAAACTTCCCTGCAAGTGTTCCACATACTCAGCTCCAGCCACGTGGTTAGTGCTGAGCTCCATGTTTCGTGGAAGACACAACACTAACAACTCAGCAACATTCATAACCCAAACCCATGGAGTTTCCAGATTTGGTGGCATCTGTAACAACAACCCTGCAAAGACTTCTGTTCACTTCTATTAAAGACTGAAAGATTAGGACTCTGTCTTCCCAGCAGAAGCCACAGCAAAGATCATCCTGGTCTAAGCTCTCAATGCTACACAAGTCCCATAAGTGAAGAGGAATATGAGCCAGGAAGTGCAAATCCAGTTCAGAACTTCCCCAGGTGGCGATTTGGATCCAGTGTTCTGTTTCAGGACCATGTATAACCTGATCAACCCTATGCAACACACTCCTACCAAAGCACCTGACATTTATATCAAGAATCAACAGTGTCATTATTTTCCTTGCCCAAACCAGAAAGATAAGCTGCAAAAATGCAAATGGTGTTTTTAAACTCCAAATGTAGTATCCCAATTGTTATGTGCTACCTAACATATCAGCTTTCCAGGAAAGGTCTTAGAACAGTTACAGTTTGAAAGGCTCCCCAGTACTACAGGTGCAGCAGCGCTGAGTTACTTTGCTCACGTAAACGCACTCGTAAACCAACCACCCCCATCACCACAGGGATGGGGAACGAGGAAAAACTGTTCAGGCTGATCTGGAAGGTGGCAGCAGTACAACGTGCTGCCCCCATTCCTGTGTCCTAGAAAGGCTTCTCAAGTGAGAGAACTCTCAGTGCTGTTACATTTTACTGTAGGATCCTGCCATGGATTCTTCCCTCCTATTATTCAATCTGCACTGCACAGAACTTTACCCATGGGGGATATCAGGCGCTGGTTAATGGTGTTTACTAGGGATATTATATTGTCTACAGAACAATCATCATCAAGAAATGGCACTGGAATTCTCAACACAATATAAGACACAGTCAGGCATGTGAATTATAAAAGAGAACTTACTTAACATTCTTTTTTTCTTTGTCTTTGTCTTCAAGTCTCTTCATGTCTCGAGCAGCTTGATCCTGACAGGTCACAAAATTATGGTGTTAAGAAAACTGAGATGATAAAACACGGATGGGAAAAATGTTCTCCCATAACTTGACCATCATGCCACAGACACAACACTTTTTGGATCAAGCTCTCTTGTCCCATATCCTACTATAATTCTCCTTTGAAATCTGTATACTGTAACTTCGTGGCAATGTTGTTGATAAAATACATTCTCTGCATTCCTGCTGAAAACACCCTGACAGAAGCCAGCTAAGAACAGAACTGCAGCTCAGGAACAGCTCATGATAAATACTGATCATTGCAATTCAGGTAGTGAAAGATGCACAAAGCCCTACTTCCATATTCAGACAATGTTCTCTGCTGCATTGCCTTGACATGCTCAGAACAGTTCTATCATTAAGCTACTGTAAATCATATCCTCCTCTCCCCCATCTAATCCAGCTCTGAGTTTTAATGAACACAGCACCTGCCACAAAACCCAAAAGCTAAGTGACATTCTGAACCCAGCAGCCAGAGCCACGGGTGCCATCTGCTGCTCCTGACTGGAGAGAAGTCTGACCACACAAAGGAATAAATACGCCAGGAGCTGGGTCTTGCCTCCACTTCAGCCATGAACGCCTCCAGGGGATCATCGTCGCTGTCAGAGTCCGCTGACTTGGAATGAAACTGCTGGCGAGTGGGGGAATTCTCTGCAGGAATGTATGGCAGCTCCACGTTGCTGGAGTCTTCCTCTTCATCCTCAAAGTACCTGAAAGGAACGAACAACGGCCCAGTCAGCACACTGCCTACAGCACCACGCTGCCTTTCAAGGGTTCTGAGCCAGGTTTCCCACCCAGAGGTGCCCAAGAGAAGTCAGTATGTACACAGGGAGAGATGCTGAGATCAATTCACACTGTAAGCTGGAAGTAGTGGCAGAGCAAACAGACACTACAAAACTCATCTTCCTGAGAGGCTCCCCCAGACTAGTGAGCAGAGAATGCTTTTCTCACCTCCCTTCCTGCAGTTATGTTGCAGCTTTGTGAGGCTGTGCTGCTGAGACAGTTTCTTTAAGCAGCAATTAGAGTTTTCTGCCAGCCCAAACTATAAACAACGAGCAATTCAAGGCCAAAGTCGTGGCCCGAGAGACAGTCGAGCACTTCTGAGAATCACACAGAGGAGAAAACAACCGGCAGCAGCTGCATTTTGCCACTGGAGAAGGAGTGAGAAGATGTAACAAGCTGAGCAGACACCAAGGCCAGGACAGGGCGGGAGAGGAGGTGCCCCAGGTGCCGGAGAGAAAGATGCCCCTGCAGCCTGGGAGAAACCCATGGGAAAGGCCCAGACCCCACCTGCAGCCCATGGAGGGGCTCCAGGCTGAGGGGAGCAGGTTGGAACAAGCCCCTGACAGCACCTGCAGCCATGAGGAGAATCAGAGACACAGAGATGAGTGAGAGTTTTGCATCAGAACAGGTTTGCTGGGGGGAGGTGTATAACCCCATGGAGGACTGGGACTGAGAGACACTGTGATAAAGAGATAAAGCCCTGGGGAAAAGATTCACGTTGGAGAAGTTCATGGAGGACGATCTCCTGTGGGTGAGACCCTACAGTGCAGCAGGGGGAGGGTGTGGAATGAATGCCCCCCAACCCACCCCACACCCCCCAGCTGAGAAGGGAACCAACTTGCAAGGGACTGACCGAAGCCCCCAGCTCCCAGCCCCTGCCCCCCTGTACTGTGAACAGGGGGAAGAAGGGAGTGGAATCATGACTAAAGTCTGCTAAGAAGGGAGTGGTGGGGGCAAAATGCTTTAAGATCTGGTTGTGTTTGTTTTAAGATCTGGTCACGCCCCCAACTCAGGTTTCACTGTTCCTTGTAGTTGTAGTGTAGTGTAATAAATTAGGTCTGAGGACAGCAGCTCTCCAGGGCTGCCCTAGTAGCTCTTTTAAGCATCAAGGTAAGGATGTTTTATTATTATTATTCTCATTTTATAGATGCTGGGCTGACCCCCAGAAAAAGGCTAAATACATGGCCCAGGGTGGCACTCAAAGTCTGCTGCAGAGCAGGGATGGGAGCTCCTGAACACAGCTCAGTACTGCTGTAAACTACCAGTGTTCTGTTACACCCTACGGCAGTGCCAAGGCAGCCACTGATCCCTGAGCAGGCTTTTCTGAGCAACTAAACCTCACAAACGTCACAGGTGTTTCCCCTGACCCTGGAAACTTTGAAACACCAGCACCTAGAGCCAGATGGACACGAGGAATAACTGCACTTACGCATTCTCCTCATCAAAGTTGGCACGCTTTGACCCGATTTTGTAGAAGGAAGGCAGCTGGGGAGGTCCTGATTTTGCAAATGCAGCAGAAGAACCGGCTGTTCCAAAAGCACTGTGAGACTGTTGAGAGAGCTTAGGCTCCTCTTTCTTTCCAGGTGTTATGGCAAATCCACCGAAGCCAAAGCCTCTCTTAGTGCCAGGTCCACCTTTATTCCAATTCATGATGTCCTCAATATACCTGTTAAAATAAGGAAAGATCAATCAATGTCCTTTCTGCTTTAGGTGTGTGTATATATAATTGTCACGACTTTTCTTGTCAGTGGATCACTTCAGTCATGTTAGAGAGACTGAGACCGGTGGAAACAGACAGACCAGAGTTTGATCTGGGCTTTGTTACCCTTTTTGTTTTTCCTGTTTCAATGTATCCACGATTCCAAAAAGAAGAAACCACAGGCTGTCTTCTGACACTGATCACACCTGTCAGTGACGACGTGAGCACCTTTAAGATGCTGCCTGTCTTGTCTGTTTTACAACCTCAGACGAACTCAAAGCTTCGAACATCAGGAGGAACAGGAGATGAAGAGCCAACTCAGTACACATTCTGCACGTGCACACAGGCCCATCCTTGAGTGCTCTGTGGCTTTTTAAGGACCAGAGTATTGCAATCCAGGCATTGCTAGAAAAGCAGGCCCAAAGCAGCATGCAGCACACCGCTCTGTGAGAGCAGGCACATTTCTGCCCTCTTCCTGAGAACACATCTTTACCCATATATATATATATATATCTATGTTCTCCACACTACATTTTTCAGACCACACTCCCCATATTCCACACAACACACCTGTCTATAACTCGGTTTTCTAAGCCAGATGAAGGGAAAACTGAAGCAATATACCAAGATTTACACTTCCCATTCAAAGCAACCCCATTACTCCATCTGCATGGTCAGTCAGTCATACCTTTAAGGCAGCCAAAGCCAGAATGACACCTGCTGCTTTCCCCTGCATTATAATCAGATGGCCCAAAGGCTTAGTAAAGTCTTACTAAACAAATCCTCATGGTCAGTGAGAATCCACCAAGGAGATCACAATTCACCAGCACGAGAAGCACCTTCAGGTTAATCTGAGAGTAAATACTGCTGCTGCCTGTGCAGAACACTGACCAGCTGGGAACTTGTTCAACAGATCTCAGGTTTAGACCAGAGCTCGCTAAGAGACCCTGGGGAAAACTGTTCATCTCTGTGTGCTGACTCCAGTGTCACCTTGTCCCGCTTGCACTGACACGCTCACAGCCTTCACACCTCCAGGAGCAGGGCAGGAAACAGAACAGAATGTGCAACAAAGGGATGAAAAGTGGAACTCTGCACTTCTGCTGCTGACAGCCCAGCGGGTCTTTTAGGGTCCAGCGTTTGATTTTAAGGATTTTGCTTTGATGCAGTTCCCCTCCTCCCCCCACCCCAGAAAGTAACCAGCCTCTGCCTCGGTCACGTTTGGTCTGTTTGCCCGCGGAGCAGCGAGCGTACAGGGGGAGGACTGCTGCAGGGCGGCAGCGCAACCCAGCGAGCCGCAGGGTGACTGCCGCTGCTTCCCGGTGAACGGCGTTCCGAGGGAGGCAGCGGGAAGGCACTGCCCCCCTCTGCGGATCCCCTGGACCCGAGGGACACGCAGCAACGCGCCCTGGCCGTTCCCGCTCCTGGCTGCCGGAGAGGAGGGACCGCCCGCCCGGGTCACCCTTCCCTGAGCACCACAGGGCGCGGAGCCAGGCGGCGCGGAGAGCCCCCTGCGACAGGCCAGGCGCAGCGGGCGGGCAGCTGCGCTCTCCCGGCGCACCGGGCCCGGCGCGGCCCCCTCACGGCCCTTCCCGCCCGCGGGGCCGCGGCGGGGGGCGGGCCCTTTGTGCAGGGTAGGCCGCGGCTGCCCGAGCCCTCGCTAGGCCGCGGTCCCGCCGGCTCCCGCCCGCGAGGGGCGCCGCTGGCCAGTAGGGAAGGAGCCGCCGCCCCGCCCCGCCCGGCCCCGCGTCCCCTCACTCACCGCTCGGGCACCGCAGCCGCCGGCCGCCGCTTCCCCGGTTACCGGGGCGGGGGGTGGAGACGGGACGTACCGACGTACACACGCACCACCGCACGTACGTGCGTGCGTGGCGCGCTGAGGTCAGAGCGCGCCAAGGAGCATGCGCAGTGGCGGCAGGTGAAGCTGCGGGAGGCGGGCAGTGGAACCGGGCAAAGCGCGAGCGTCCCGGGCCATCCCCTCCCGCAGCCCCGGCGGGGCGCGCCGGGCCCGGCTGCTTCCTCGGCCCCGAGACCGGCCCTTTGCTGCCCGCCGCCCACGCATGCGCGTTTGCGCACGGCCCTGCGCACATGCAGCCCGGGCGGCCGCGGCGGGCGGCCCGCAGTGCGCATGCCCCCCGGTACGCAAAACACGCAGGCTGCGCCGCTTGCGGCCGGGGCGGGTGTGGAGCTGGGGCCGGGCCTAAGCAGCGGCGGTGCCGCCGGAGTCAGGTAACGCGGCCCCGGGCCGGGTCCCGCCGCCTCGGAAGCGGCAGCCCCGTGCCCTGCCGGGGGTGGGGCAGCCCCGCTCTCGCCTCCCGGGGGTGGCCGGGCCAGCCTCGCCCCCTCCCGTTTCGCGCTCCCGGCGCCGCTCGCCCTGTGCCCGGAGCGCCCCGAGAGGGGCGGCCTGGCCCGCAGGGAGCGGCGTGCGCGGCCGCGCTGCGCCCCGCGGGGCGGGGGGTGCCGGCAGCGGGGCGGGGGGGGGCTGGCGCCTCCAGCACCCAGCTGGGGCCGGGAGCGGGGCTGTGGGGAGCCGGGGGGCGCGCTGGGGGGGCAGGGGGCTAGTTTTAGTCTTGCTGACCTTGACTTGTGTCCCTGGAAGGGGCTGGGAGCGGCGCCCGGCGCGAGGGGCCCGCGGCTGCCCCAGCTTCAGGCTGGTGGGCCCGGCACCTCTGCCTCCCCTCTGGCCTGTGTGGAGATGGGTGCGTGAGTGGGCTCCTCTGGCCTGCGGGAGGGGGTTTGCTCGGACTTGTGGCAGGCGGCCAGGGCCGTGTGCTGGTTGTTCCCTCCCTCTGCTCCCGCTGACCCTCAGGAATCGGCTGCAGGAGCGGATCTTACGTGAGGCTTTATGGAGTTGTCAGGTCTTTGATACACAGATAATCTCTTATGGTGAAGCTTGGTTGAGCCTGTGGCTCTGTTCTCTTGTTGTTTTTACCCTCTGGATGCGAGTTCTGCCCTGTGTAAATAGTGTTTTGGTGCTGTTTAAACTCACATCACGTTGTCAGGTGCTCACACAAGGTGCTGGATCCCTGGGCTCTGCCTCACTGTACTTTCCATCTTGGCTGATGTTCTGATGAAGGTGTTCTGCTCAGGTGTTTGCTCGAATGAGAAGTCGTTGACAGAGGCGTTTATTTTCGCGTCCTTGTCACTTGTAGCAGTGAGTTCCCTGCATGTGGCACTCGGAGGAGTGCTGGTCTAATTTAGAAACAAATCATTTCTATTTCAAGTTTTAAGAGAACAATCTCATCAGCATTCAAGTTCCTACTCGGATCTGGTTGCAGGAGGGAGTAAAACGAGTCCCTGCCAGGCCTGATGCCGCCGCTCCGCCGCAGGCGTTCGTGAAATGCAGCAGGAGGTCACTGCAGCTTTGTGGGGCTCTTCCTTTGGACCTTGGTAAAGTGCAGTCTGAGCGGGAGACTGGGCCTGGTTTGAGGACGAGCAGAAGGCATAGGAAGCTGAGGGCAGAAACAGGTGAGCTGGCAGACACAGCAGCTTTCTGGCAGAGCAGTGGAGAGATTGAGCTTTGGTCTCGTGAGCCCCAGTTTATCGTTCTGGGGACGGGTGCCATATCCATCCTCTTCCTGGTTTGGATTTTTGTAGCACTTGCAACAGAAGGTCTCTATTTCTGAACAGAACAAGTGCTGGGATGCTGTGGGACCTGATTCTGAGTGTGCAGTGCAGGATACTGAAGAATAGCTCTCTTAAATCAGCAGGCTCCGGGAGCATTGCTTTCCCAGTAAATGAAGTGCATTTTAAGACTTCCTGCCGTTGTTGTACATTCATTGATCTGGCCGTGTCTAATTGCTAATTAACAACCACCGTATGCACAGCGTGTGGTCTTTGAAATGAGCTGGCAGCACTGACTGACTGAGGTGCTGCTGCAGAGTCGGATTTAGAGCGGAACATCCCGGCGCCCAGAACTGCCTCATCGGAACAGCCTGGCCAGGTGTGAACTTGCTGCTGCCTCAGCCGCTCCTGCTGAGGAGAGAGGGTCTAGAACTTCACCTTCCAAGTTACTACTCCTTGTACAAGCATTCACTTTCTTTATGCAGAGGATGACAGGGTCAGGAGGGGGGTTATTTCTGGTCTGACCCTGGTAGTGTTTTTGCATTGTTCAGGGAGGGCAGGTGTTACTGGAGGTGGGATGTCACGGATTCCATAAGGACTTTTTGCAAAGGATGATTCATTTTTTCTTTCTCCAGTGAAAATGAAGAATTTACATATTTTTATTGCTGTTCTGTTCATCCCATGGAATTTTTCCTTGGCAAAGTACGATGAGTTTGAGGATGGAGATGACATTATGGAATATGATGATAATGACTTTGCTGAATTCGAAGATGTTAATGAAGATGCAGTCACAGAGTCTCCTCAGAGGATCATCACTACAGAAGATGATGAAGAAGAAGCCACTGTAGAGCTTGAAGGTCAGGATGAGAATCAGGAAGACTTTGATGATGCAGATGCCCAGGTAATGCCTCATCTCCTTCCCCTCTGTGTTTCCTGGTTGTATCTCTACACGTTACTTTCTCACCTCATCTTTTTGGACGTGGTGATTTTTGTCCTTCAGGAAGGTGACACCGAGAGTGAACCGTACGATGATGAGGAGTTTGAAGGCTACGAGGAGAAGCCAGATGCATCTCCGAACAAAAATAAAGACCCCATAACAATAGTTAATGTAGGTATAAATGTTGCTCCCTGTTCTGCTTGCTGTTTCATCACTTGCTTTTTTCTAAGGCTGCGTGCTGGTAATGTCACTGGTGTACAGATGTACACTAAGTCCTAAAGAGTCTGCTCTTTGAATTAACAAGAGGCCGTGCAGGAATGGGAAGAAGTCAGGAGACAAGGAACACCTGAAGCAATGCACCAGGCTAGCAGCAGAAAAGCATGTATTTTTATTATCCCTAAGACACCTTTTTTAAACTGTTGTGCTGACCTTGGCAGTGAAAGGTTGGGGTGCTGTCCTGATCGAAGGGTGATGCTGTGGTAGCAGAATGGCTAATTACTCTCTGAAGATGGCAAGGTCAGGCAGGCTCTCCTGCCCCCCTACGCTGTCTGTGGCTCTTGGTGGTGTCCTGAAAATGCTCCTGGACATTAGGTATCACTTTAGTTTTCAACAGAATTTAGGTGATGATCAGAGGATGTTGTGATGGACAGGGCACAAAGCCTAGTAATCAGTGGGTTGAAATGCTGGGCTGTTGGGTGCTCTGGGGATGCATGATAGCATAGGGTCACTTGGGAGAGACAAGTATTTTGTTTGTATCAGCCAGGTTTTGGGGATGCTCAGTTGTTTCCTGTACAGGTCCTGTTTCCCAGTCAAGCCAAATGCGTTACACAGGCTTATCTCCCTCCTCTCACCCTGGTGAAGCTTATCACTGTGTTTGGGAGGAACCTTCTCCAGTGCTGTTTTCCAGACTGCTTGTGTACATGGCATCTGCTCGGTCTGTATGTAAAAGACAATCTCTGTTCACTTACCCCAGGTGCCTGCTCACCTGCAAAACAGCTGGGAGAGTTACTACATGGAGATCCTGATGGTAACAGGTCTTCTTGCTTACATCATGAATTACATCATTGGGAAGAACAAGAACAACCGCCTGGCTCACGCCTGGTTCAACACTCACAGGGAGCTGCTGGAGAGTAACTTTGCTCTTGTGGGTGAGTTTCATAATGACTACTGGATAAAGCTGGGTTTAGCCCTGTGTGCAGGTTATAGAAAAGGGAAACCTTTTCTGTGCAGATACAAGACAGCACTAGTGACAGCTCTGTGTGCAGATAGTGTGCCACTCTGCCAGTGCTGAGATTAGGTTACAGTGTTGTAGTATAAATTACTCAGAAACATCACAGTGATACTGAAGTAATCCAGGAACTTAGAGCTCTCACCCACTGAAGGATTTGCAGTGTTTAAATTGGGATTTTTAGCTCTTTAACTGTTGTTTCCTTCAGGGGATGATGGCACTAATAAGGAAGCTACAAGCACTGGGAAACTAAATCAAGAAAATGAACACATATATAACTTGTGGTGCTCTGGAAGGGTGTGCTGTGAAGGAATGCTTATCCAGCTGAAGGTAAGGATGAGTTTGTAGCACTGTTTGCCTGTTGGCTGCCTTCGGGTTCCACATTCCAGTGTGAGCAGCAAGGAGTCCCAGCTTGACACTGTCACTTACTCAGAGGAAGGGTTCTGAATGCACATAAATGAAGGGAACACTGGGTAGACTTGGTTCAGCTCATAACCTCTGTGTGCAGAGCCCTGAGAAATTCATCTAACACAGAAAGTAGGTCTGCTTTTGAGCAGTATAGGTGACTTCCTAGGGGCCCTTCAAAGCTAAACTAGTATATGAAAAAAAATCTACTTATAGCTGTCCTGTTTTTCCTTAAGGCCCACTACTATCTGCCAGTGGAGTGCTGCACTCTAGGTATGTTCAGCTATCTTCTATGTTTACAAACTTGTGTTTCTAGTTTCTCAAGAGACAAGACCTCCTGAACGTCCTGGCACGCATGATGAGGCCAGCTTCTGACCAAGTGGTACGTATTCAGCCCTTGAGATGTGCTGTGATAGTGTTGATTTCCTTCAGTTCTGCTCTGCTGCTTTCACTTGCTGTTATGACAGGCAGGTGAACTGCTAGGTGTTTCTGATAGTCCTTGTCTTCCAGCTCAGTAACTGTCAAAACAATCCGAGACAATCATCCACGTTTCTTTTCTGCCTGTGAAATGCAAAATGCTGGGAACTGGGAATTCTTTCATTTGTGGGCTTTATTGTTTGAGAGGCTTTGTGAACAGTCTGTCACGCTTCAGGACTTCATCTTGATATAAAAAGTGGGTTTAGATCTGAAATGCTTCATGATTGTTCTTCTGTCTGTCCAGTCTGTCTGAACAGAGCTGCTCAGTGTGTATGTTGGCCTGGATATTGCTGCCTGCAATGTTCCTGTTTGCCTCGCCCCTTGCTCTTGGCAGTGAGGGTAATGTAACTGCATAAATGCCAGGGGAGGTTCCAGTAGTGGCTGTGTGCACTGTGAATACTCTTTCCATGTATCTATAATTGTATCTACATATATCAATTAAAAATACTTAATTAGATGTGGGTGGCTGCTCATAAGCAATATCTGTACAGCAAATTAATCTTACAGCTCTGCTGTTGTAGTCTCTGTCATTACACTGTAGCATTGTACCAGAATTCTGAATTGAGTGCTCAATAAATCAAAGCACTATCTTACCTTAGGCCATGCTGAGAAGCCTTAGATCAACAACCTTTACCTGAGCTGCGTGTGGCCTCGCTTGGTCTTTGTTCTTATGAATCAGTGTCAAACACTGAAGTCATGGAAGACATAGGTCTCCATTTGGCCAGTAGTCTGAAGGAAAAATACATCCCATAATTCTGATCAGGGCTAACAACATTCTGTCCCACAGCAAATAAAAGTAACGATGAATGATGAAGATATGGACACCTACGTGTTCGCTGTCGGAACGAGAAAAGCGCTGGTGCGACTGCAGAAGGAGATGCAGGACCTGGTATGTATGTGCACCCTGGGGATGCCAACCATAAGTAATAGGATATAAGACCCTCTGGTGAGGAACAGCAGAGAACTTGTGACTGACCTGTTGGAGTTAGTGGGGAGAAAAGACATTTTCATCTCATGCCATCAAACATCTGAAGTGCTAGCCAGCTGCCTTCAGAACAGTGGGAAAGAGGCAATCAAAAGCAGCCTACGTTTTCCTCAGTTCAGTCTGGTAAGATAGCTTGTATTTATTCCTTTCCCCTTGTTCTCTTTGAAACAGAGTGAGTTCTGCAGTGATAAACCTAAGTCTGGTGCAAAATATGGGCTTCCAGACTCGCTGGCTATCTTGTCGGAGATGGGGGAGGTCACAGAGGGAATGATGGACGCTAAGGTAATCTTGAATGCGTTACTACACATCTTCCTTGCTGACATGGTGTTTACAGCCTGTGCAAAAAAAGTTCTCATCTTTATCTCCTGTAGACATCCCACCAGGAGAGCCAAATGGCCTCTCTGAGATCTAGAGAGATCATGAGCCTAAGGAAGGTTGAGGTCTGGGAGGATGCAATTCTGATGTCTTTATTCCTTTTACATAGCAGCTGTTGGCCTAATGTGAAGTGCAGGCTTAAGATCGCCTTTCAGAGCCTGGAAGTTGGCTTCAGCAGCCAGTGTGAAGGAGGGTGTTGATGGAATGTCTGCAGGTCCTTAAAGCTGGCATGTTATCAGCTGAACTGAAAACCCCAAATGAGTGTTCCGTGTGTTGAGACCCACCCTAGCAAAAGCTTTAAAAAAACCCCAAACAAACAAATTCCAGTGTCATTGTGGCAAGCTGAGCACAGCCATATGAGTGATGCATGGACACTGGTGAACCCCCAGGGGGTGGGCAGGCTGCGGATGGGTTTGTTCTGGGAAACACTCACCCTGTTTTCTCTCTTAGATGATACATTTCCTCACACACTATGCTGACAAGATTGAGTCCGTCCAATTCTCGGACCAGTTCTCCGGTCCAAAACTTATGCAAGAGTACGTATAAAGCGAGATTTCTCTTCCCAGTAGCTATTGTAACACTAAAGTAGATGCTGACAAACTTGTTTGCAGTGTGAAGCCTGCTGGAATGCACACAAAGAAATGGGGAGCAAAGGTGAGACAGGTGAATAAATACCCTTGCAATGCAGCCAGATGCTGCATTCATTTAGAACCAGGGTGCTGCCTTACCTCAATACTTGTGTGCTGGTTATGCTTTAGTTTGGACAGCCACAAATTTTGGATAACCCCTGTCAGCTGCAGTGTACATTGCTCTGTGGGAAACAACTGAGTAATCCTGCTGAAGGTATGGGATGTTGGAGTTTGAGGGCTGAGAAATAGCACTGCAGGAGGAGAACTCCACACACTCACTCAGATGCTGTTTGGACGCACTGAGAACTAGGTTCAAGCAAAGCCTGCAGTGGCAAAAGAAAGAAAATCAAGTGTGCTTGCCCTGCCCTAGCTGCTGCAGCTAAACATTCCACTGTGGAATCCATTGCTTGGGTACTTTTGTTAGGTTGATTCTCAGCTGTGCTTTGGAAATACAGAGATGCAGTGTCTCTTCTGTTTCTCTAAGCCTCCTAGTCTGAGGGGCTTTTAGCTGCTGCTTCAGAATTGCAAAGTGGTGGGCGATTTATCTTACTTGAATTACCACGTAGGCTTTTGCAAGGGTGTGCTCTGCCTACTGGCATATCAAGAAATGATGCCTATCAAAACTTGAAATTGCCCTCCAAAAAAAGGAACATCCTTTGATTTAGTTGTGTGGCAGCGATGTGTGTGCCTGGTACTGAAATTGCTGGGCTTTGGAGGATCTGTGAAACTTGAGGCTGACTGTCTTACACTAGAGCACTGGGGTCTTTGGGCAGTGAAGGCTTGAATTCTTCAGAGTATCATTGGTTTTTTTCCTGATACTTACATAAGACCTGTAGTAGTATAACCAACAGGACATGAAAGCTGAATGTCACTGAAATCCACAGGTCTTTTCAGGGCTCGGATGTCAGATAGCCTCTGACCATCAGGTTGGATGGTGCTGGTAGTATGTTTTGTCATTAATACCTTTCACTGCATGCTTTTGAGCAAAGCACTTCAGGAATCTGAATAGTTTGAAACTGAAATTTGTGTTACAGCCAGGCTTTTCATGTTTGAGTACCTTGCAAGTGTCTCTGTTCTTCACAAGGTTTTCCCTAACAATGTTAGGTATTCTGTATGACTGTATTTTTCTTTACTCATTCCAGCTGCTTCTTTTCTTTCCTCCCAGGGAGGGTCAGCTTACAAAACTGCCCGAAACTAAAAAGACACTTTTGTTTACATTTAACGGTAAGAGAACTGGGGTGGGGGGTGTGTGTGTGTGTGTGTGTGTGTGTGTGTCTGGGGGGCGTTGTGCTTTATCTGTGCAAGTTGCATGCTTCAATTCTGTCACCTGTGGAGGACAATATGAGACAAATGACTTCTGTGCATGTAACTGATGGGTTAACCAGTGAACAGAAGGCAGTAGTAACACTGGGGACTGAGCGGTGTGTCATTATGATAATAGGATACTCAGTCGCTGTTATTGACCGTAGTGCTCCTGTCTCCACTGTTTTTAAGCCACAGACCTTGCAGTTTGAGCTTGTGCAGAATTACTTCATTAACCCTGGCTTGAAAAAAACAGCCTGTTGGGAGTCTGGTCAAAAAGGTTCATAGTTCTTTCTGGAATTCAAGGCCATAGCTTCATGTGAAGCTAATGTCAGAGCCTGAATTCAACCCTTAGGTTTGTATTCCATACTAGAAGAACTAAGGACTGGGCGGGGGGGATGTGCCTGTTGCTGTGTGAGGAATCTAAATGCCATTTCCAAAATGAAGTTAGGCATTTCCTAAAGAGTCGGAACAGAACATCTTTCATGAATAGTGTGAGCAATAAGGGAAGAGCATTACAAGTAGAAAAATCCTGCCAAGATGAGTTAACAAGAAACTCTTATTTCAGTGCCTGGTTCAGGCAACACTTCCCCAAAGGACATGGAGTCTTTGCTGCCTCTGATGAGCATGGTTATCTACTCCATTGACAAAGCAAAGAAGTTCCGTCTGAACAGAGAGGTAAGTAGCATGTATTTCTCAGTTGCAACTTCATACAATGTTTGGAAGACAATTGCCATCGGGTCCTTCATCTTCAGATTGGACCCGTATGTTTGCAGTGTGACTCCTAGGGGCACTGCATCTTGCTCGGCGGGAATTCGTATTAACCACACTTGCTTTTCTCTGTGAAAAGGGTAAACAGAAAGCTGATAAAAACAGGGCTCGTGTGGAAGAGAACTTCCTGAAGCTGACCCACGTGCAGAGACAGGAGGCTGCCCAGTCCCGCCGAGAGGAGAAGAAACGGGCAGAGAAGGAGCGAATCATGAACGAAGAGGATCCTGAAAAACAGCGTCGGCTGGAGGTGAGATGGGTTTTCAGGTTGTTACCAGCTGCTGGGAAGCTCCTCCTACGGTGTCTCCAGGGCTGTCTGTATGCATACCAGCAACGGCCAACTTGGATTTCTTACTTGCTTAGGCAGAAGGCTTTCAGTGTATACGCTGCTGCTTTCTGAAACATGGAAGGCTCCCAACAAGGAGCCAGCTCATGTAGTTAGAGATGGGAACACAAGTCTTTTGTTTGGCTCTTCAGCAAGCTGCAATGATCAGCTTGCTCTCCGAAGGGATCACTGATGTTCATCCAGTTCTCTGTGTCCTTGCCTACAGGAAGCTGCTTTGAGGCGTGAGCAGAAGAAACTTGAGAAGAAGCAGATGAAGATGAAGCAAATCAAAGTGAAAGCTATGTGACTCCATTGTCAGAAGCGTCTCGGTGCCACCTGCGGAATTTTAATTCACAGGGTACAAAGACCTGCTTAACTCCATACTCCTACACTTCTTTGAACACTAGTAGCCATTAAGAGAAATGCTCCTTGCATTGGTGTTACTTAAGTATTACAGCAACATGCAGGCGTACGTAGAGAGCTTTGTCTCAGCAGTTTTGCTCCAGGTGGTATACATTCTTGCTACTTGTCTGTTTTAAAAAAAGCAATATTCTTGAATGCTCTGTCATTTGTTCTTTGAAAACAGAAGATTGTAAACATGTCCACATGTGCTGGTAACATATTAATGCTTTGGTTTTTAAACTTTGGTTTATAGTTATTGGGAGGGAAGAGGGGGACACTTAAGAGGAGGAAAACTGCACAATAAGCATTTACTGTGCATTTATTTGCATCGAGCTTGTAAAGGCACAAAACTTCGAGCCTTCCATACACAGTATGGGTTCTTCAGGGATTTAAGCCCAGTAGAATAGAAGTGATTTTTATTTTCTTTTTTGTACAAACAAGGGCCTGAAACAGTGTTATGTCACTTGTGGGCACGATTGGCATACGTGTAGAACGTAGATGGGTTAGATATGAGGGAATGGAATACATGAACTGTTTCCTACTTGTGGTTTTGAGTGCTGCAAGCTTAATACAATGTGAAGTCTGTAATGTCAGCGTGGTGTTTCTTTGGGAGTGAGTGCATGGTGAGTTAGCAGCTTCCACTAGCTTTCCTTGAATACTTTTACCTGTACAAGTTTGCCTCAAAAACTTCTCTCCTGCTCTCAGCAGCTGCTGCCTAGTTCACTTCAGCTGGAAGCTAGATCCAGTGAAGTACCTGCAATTGCCAATTTCCCCAAGCAAGTAAAAACGTTTTGAGGACTCCTTTCCTCCTCATCCAGTGGATGATCACTTCAGGGTTTTCAGTGTATGTGGGGAGAACGAAGTGAACACCCCTGTGCAAGCACTTGGCTACCTGAGAGCGCTCTGCATTTTATAAATGCTTCCTGTCTAGAAGGCATTTTATTGTTGCTTGTAACAGACTTTTAACGGTTTTGTGGGGAAATGAAGTCTTGCTTTTTATTGTTTTGTTTGATACTTTGTGCAAACTTGGTTCTGAGGCAATAAGAAGGAGCTGCTGTAGAGACAGCACCTGCTTAGATGTGTTGTTCCAGCATGGGATACTTCACACTGATTGAAATGCAAATGTCTGTAACCTGATACCATGCAAATGTATTAATTTTATAATGGTTGGTAAAATTATTTAAACCAAACTAATGATTTAGATTATGAGATTTAGCACTATTTAGCTTTAAGATGAATGTGGTGTTGTTTCACAAAGGTCTCCAGAAGGAAATACGGGCTTGTGCTCTTTCAAGTCAGCAGACAGCTTTCCTCCAGGCCCAGGCGGCTGTGGGCCACGGCAGCTAATTTTGTAATACGAACGGTCAAATGAACTATCTAATGAAGAGTAAAATACGAATGAAACACTGGGCTGGGCTCCTTTCATCGAGCGGGCTCTCGCAGCCTCCTGGCTCGGTTTCAGAGGGGGTTTTAGCCAGGCGGTAGCGCCGCCGAGTGCTTCTCCCCGCCCAGGAGCTGCGCCCCGTCAGGCGGCGGCTGCCGCACCGGAGCGGCCGGGGCCGGGGGAAGGGGCTCGGTCCTCTCGCGCAGGCGGGGGTGGGCGGAGAGGGAGGGTCCGCGCCCAGCGTTTGAGGTCGGGGCGCCTCGGGCACGGCGGCTGCACGGGAGGCGGGCGGGGAGAAGCCTGGGCAGCTCTGTGAGGCGACCAATATGGCGCCGGCTCCTTCCCGCCCGGGCCGTGCGCGGGAGTCTCGGAGGCGACGTCACTCGCGCGCCCCGGAAATGCGGGCGCCCGGGTCGCGCGGCGGCGCGCTGGCGTCACAGGCGCGGCGTCTCCTGCCGGCGAGCGGCGGCCGCGGCGGTAGCGCCGACCCGCAGGCTGCCCGCGCCCCGCGCGCGGCCCCGCGCGGCCCCATGTCCTTCCTCGTAAGTAAACCCGCGCGCATCAGGGTGAGTGTCGGGCGCGGGGGGGGGGGGCGGGGGCGGCCTCCCGCGGGGCGCCGCGCGGCCCCGGCCGGGGCGGGGAGCGGCGGGGAGCGCGGTGGGACCCGCGGCCGGTGCCGGTGCGGGAGCCCGGGGCGCGCTGCAGGCCGGTGCTCACGGGGCGCCCGTGCTCGCTGCGGAACCCGCCGGCCCGGCCCCGCGCCCGCCGCAGGGCTGTAGCGCCGGTTGTGCTCGAGGGGCCGCGGGGCTCTGGGCTCCACCGGAGCGGCACCCACAGTGGCACCATCCACGGGCTCTCACTGCAGCCCCCCAGCGCCTGAGGGGACCCCAGGAACAGGAGGGGAACGGGCTGGTTAAAGGGCAGATAACGGCAGGACAAGGGGATGGGGTGAAGCTGGAGGAGGGAAGGGGGAGAGGAGAGACTGGGGGGAAGTTCTGTGCAGAGAGAGTGGTGAGGGGCTGGAAGGGGCTGCCCAGAGAGGGGGTGGGTGCCCCGTCCCTGGGGGTGTCCAAGGCCAGGTTGGATGGGGCCCTGGGCAACCTTGTGTAGCTCCAGGCCTGGAGGTTGGTGTCCCTGCCTGTGGCAGGGGGTTGGAGCTCTGGGACCCCTGGGGTCCCTCCAGCCCAGCCCAGGCTGGGGTTCTGTGGTTCTTGGCACAACCTGATCCCTGCTGTGGATTCTCAGCATGAATACCAGCAGAGAAACACTTATGTCCTAGTTTTCTGTTCAGTCCACAGGTGCACAGCCAAAAGCCTCACGTTTGCTAAGACGTCACCTCATCACCAGTACTTGAGACTTTCTTTTTTTGTGCCAGTTACGTCCAGACAGACGCCTTCTGTTTGCCAGGGGGGAGCTGCAGCGTGCCTCCTGTTCGTGCTGCATGTGTGTGGGTCAAGGGTGTGTTTGAATGCTCTGAAGTGATGTTTTATCCTCATTACAAGTGCACACTGGGCAGGAAAAGCCATTGCAGTGGCACAAGAAGATAATATCCTTGTCCAGAGTAAGGATGGAGCTCTGATGTTGCAGCTGATCACCTTCAGACTGCAGCAGAATCCTTGACGTGTTCCAGCTCTCTTATGTTTTGGTTTTTTTGTGGGGGAGGAGGGAAAGGAACTTGTTTCTAGAAGAAATAAGTAATTATTTGGGGGCTCTGTGTTTTGTGATCTCTTCTAGCGGTGGGTGTCTGAGAAGTTCATCGTTGAGGGCTTGAGAGAATTTGAATTTTTTGGAGGTAAGTTTTCCTCCTCTTCAGTGCCATTGCTAGAAATGGTTTCTGTTAGCCACCAGCACTGATAATTTGGTGGTGAACACGTATCTTAACAGTAAAAGAGATGAATAAACCTGGCTGCAGCACTAGATCTGGTTGTTCTAGCTGGCTAACCATATAAAGTTAATACAGAATTGTCCAAGATGTAGCACAAATGATTTGGGAATCAGTTTTGCATCGGTGCCAGTGCTGCTTCCAGACCCCCCATCCTGTTTCTTAGCATAATCGCTTTTTTCCCTGTGCAAAAGATGCATTTGGGGTTTGGGAAGGTTAATTATAATTTTCCAAGTGGTTTTTGAAACTCTGCTGGTAGCTCCCCATGTGCCTGTGGGAGAGCTGCTCCCCTGTCCAAGAGCTGCTTCTGTTCTGCTTCATAAGGAGCAGAAATCCCCCCGGGATGGAGAATTCTCATCGCTGCCTTAGAAGGAGATCAGAGCGTAGGAAAGGTGGCCAGATCTTCCAGGTGGAGTGGAAGAGTTTTCACCCCTTTAAGTAAACTTTAGACAGCTCCTCCAGCATCTAAGCACAGTGGAGGTGTCATTTTTAACCTGTTTAGAGGTACAAGACAAACTGAGTGTGTGGCCAGTGGCAGTGCTTGGATCTCATCCGTCCCTGTGCTCTCAGCGCTGCGAACTTCACTGTAAATGAAATGTCTTTGTCTAAAGAAGGGAGTAAAAATGTCTATTTGGAATCAGAGAGTCTCATGTGGGGTTGTGTACTGGAGTTTTCCAGCTGTGTTGTGTGGGTCTCTGCTGAACACAAGGTGAACAATTAATTTCTTTACTCCAGAGCAGCCTCCGGGTGACGCTCGGAGAAAAGTAAGTGGCTCCTGCAGGCTGTGGTGCTGTGGCTCGTTGCATGGAGACTATTCCCTGTGCAGCTTTGGTTTTTTTTTCTTTTTACCTTAGTTATGTCTCTCATCTCTGTATTAGATCTCCAAGTGTGGAAACAGGTTTCACCCCGGAGTGGAGATTTTGGTGTGTGGTTTTCAGACTCCACCTGGCAAAGTCACAACTTAAATCTCTCTTGGACTGGGAGGTGTGTCATCACCCCAGCCCCCCAGGGGTGTCTTTTGGAGATGATTTCAATCTGATCCTTCAGACACGAATGAAAGGAATTAAAAAAAAAAAAGGAGGTTATGGGACTTTTGAAAACTCAGCCCAAAAATGTGATGCTGGCCCCTCAACCACCAGTGTTCCCCTCTCCACACATAACTCCTGTTCCCTTTCTCTTCCCTGCAGAGCAGCCCCACAGAGGCTCCAACCTCAAAACCAAACATCATGTAGGTCTGTTTGAGGTCACCTCACCTACTGTTATTGTCTGGTTGTCTTCAGAGCCAGTTCTGTGACACCTGAGAGCTCTGTTCATAACGAGCAGTGCTCACAGAGCAACACAGCTTGGGACAGAGTGTGTTTATCTGCATCATTTCCCACCTGCCCACACCATAGCCAAGCATTTCTGTGTGCAGGTGCTGCTCTTTAGGCTAATTACAAACAAATTAAGTGTGATTGGATTATAACTGTGTCAGTCAAGCTGCTGAGAATTGATTTCTCCTGTCTGTAATTCACTGGCACAGAACAGAGCTGAAAATATGAGACAGGGAATGGTTTGTGTAAAGTCAGGGAAGTGCCCAGCCTGATTCGGGTCACAGAGCGTCACACTGGCCTGGAAGCACATTGAGACTGGCTTCTGGTTTGGGTTTGGTCGCCTCCACAGTGGTATTGCTGACTCCTGCTTTGATTCTGACAGCTACAGAAAGGCTTTTCCAGCAGGGCTATAGAATAAGGTAAATGATCTGGGGAGAGGGATGGGAGGAAACATTCTGTTGCTCGTGCAGAGTGAGGTGGGGGGAGCAGGAGGCAGCAGAACAAAGTGACATTCCCTCTTCCCAATCAAGGTGACTGTCGTTTGGCACACACAGATCCTCGTTAGCATCACCTAACTGATTTTCTGATTCATTTTCTTAAATCTATCCCCAGTTACAATTGGATCCAGAAGCTGGGAGGCTAGCTCTGAATGAATGCCATGCCATAAAGCCAGTCCCGTGCGACTTCATCTCCCAGCTGCTTCTGCTTCTGACCATACACCAAAAGTTCTCCTGTGTGAAACCACTGAGGAGCTTTTTTTTTTTTTTCAGTGTTTCATAACTGCCATTTCAGTTTGCTGATGTGTGGTGTCAGTATCCAGTAGAGCCCCTTTTGCATTAGCTCTCAGTTGCTGGTCACCAGAGGTGGAGAGGCAAGTGGAGACCTCTGACGTCCTGGAAGGCTTTTAAGAAAGGGAATTTACAGCATTTCCCCATCCCTGTTGAAACAGCCTACACCATTAATAAGATTAATTGAATTCTCTTTGGTTTTGCATCTGTTTGTTGGCTGATGCTGTACCTGGAGTGGCCTCTAACAAAGCAAACCACTTATGTCTTGCTCAGTGTTCCGCCCGCTGTCATTGCTCCGCCTGTCAGAGCCTCCTGCTGTCGCTCCCCTGGCAGTGCCTTTCTGCTTCAGAGGTTTCCATCTGCCTGTGTGTGTCCCCTGGCAATCTTGCTGTTGGCAGGACAGCGTGAAATGGCTGGAAGAGTAACGAGTGCTACACTGGAGCTCAGGATTGACAGGTGTCTGTGACACAAGTTTGAAGCCGTGGATGGGAAGCTGCTGTGTGTGCCAGGGCTAGGGAAGCGTTGGGCTGCTGGGGGTTAGCTGTGCTGGAGCAGGATGGAGCTGCTGTGCTGGAGGTGTCTGAGCTGAAGTTAATCCCACAGCACTCTTCACCCCGTTGTTTTGCCTTTTCCCTGGAGTGAAGAGGCCCCCGTTTGACAGGCAGAGAGGCCCAGCGTGCTGTTCAGAACCAGCTGAGCAAGGCAGAACTGGAGAAGTGAGACTCTTAGTTTACTCCTGAAGTATACTTAGGGACCCAAAGGTAATTTATGGCAAACTCCTGCCAGTGCTCGTTGCTCTACATTCATCCTGGACTCAGAGTGGAACAGCAAGTGCCTCGTTTCTCAGCTGTCCCTGCAGCTGGGTGATGGAACAGAGAGTACTGGTGTCACTGGAGGAAGATGCACGAGCCTTTTCTGCTTCGTGTACCGTGAGAAAAGGTCTGATAAAGGGCACTTGCAGTTGGTGAGGAATGAGGTGGAAGAAATGAGCCCCGAGTTCCAAATGTCAGGAGGAGTTAATGTGCTGGAAACGGGAGGTAACTGAGTCTTGCCTTAGACACCCAATAAATTTGGTTTCCTGTTAGATGCTCTCCTTGTGACTTTGGGGCTTCGAAGGAGCTGGAAGGTAGAGCAGAACTTGGGAGAACATTGAAATTTGTCTCCTGCAAAATCCCCCTTGGGAAGATTTGGGTTCATGTGAACACAGCAGGTAGAGTCATGTCAGGTGCAGGTGCCAGATGTAGCGAAGAAAAGCCGACAGGTTTGGGAGTGCTGCTTCCCTGGGTGGCACAGGGGCTTCTTGTCTTTCCTGGGTGTTATTTTTATCCTCTCCTGTGAGCACTGATGCTTTGCAGACAAGTTTCTGCCTTCATTGGAGCTTCTCTTGTCCCTGTGTGTTTGATGGCCACACCTCGGGCTAAGTGGGTTTGTCACTCCTCTGCTTGAGCTGCTCTAGTCACAGAGGAGCAGCTGGAAACCCAGAGGTCCAGCCAGGGATGTGCTGCCAGAGCTGGAAACCAGCACGGGACTTTGTAATCCATGGGAGAGGCAGCCACTACAGATCAGTGCTTGAGCTGTCCTGGGGAGTAGTAATTGGCCTTATCCAAACATTCCTAAAGAAATCCTAGCCTGCAGCAATTAAGAACCTGCCTGTTGTGGTCACACATGTTGAAACACAGATCCCTGGATCTTCTGAAGGGAGGCAGCGCCTGGATTTCCATTGATAAATAACTCCTTGCAGTTATTTTTACCAGCAATTCCATTTCTCTCTCCTATCTCCAGCCCTGCATTGCTATTTTGAGGGGTGTGATGATAGAAGGACCAGATGGCTTCTCCAGCAGGGGGTCTGGTTTGGTCTGACTGTGGGTTCCTCTCCCCAGACAAATGAAGCGAGCTCCGAGTCGATAGCGTCCTCCCCGAAAAGGGACACCATGAGCACCTTCCTGCCAGACAGCAGCTGCTACGAGTTGCTCACTATCATAGGTAAGTGGGATGGAGGTTCCACGCCTGCTTTGCAGAGAGAATAAGCTTCTGCAGATCTCTTGGCTTTTTCTTGAGCGACTGCCTGTCCTCCCTAGCTCAGAAGCGCCGTGTGAAGAAGTGAGGTGTCGGTGGCAAAGGCGTGTGGTGGGTTAATGATCCACAGTCAAGTACAAAGGCAGCAGAAGCAGCCTGAAACCTCTCCCTGTCCTTGGTGTGGGGCTGTGGCTTAGTCATTCTATTTCTACCTCAGTTCTGAACTTGAAAGATGGGATCATGTTAGTGGCAGGGAGGATTTCTCTCCGTGGGATACGTGCCAAGGGAGGTGCTGCCCGATGGAACCATCACTCTTTTCCAGAGGGACAGAAGTAGTTTCAGTAAATGACTGTAACGATTATTTAAGGGTCAGGGACTGGAGGGGCTCTCCAGAAGTGTTACTGAGGCTTTAATGCCTTTTCCTTCAGGCAGAGGCTTTGAAGACTTGATGGTTGTGAACCTGGCCAGGTATAAACCCACAGGGGAGTACGTCACAGTCAGAAGAGTGAACCTGGAGGCCTGCACCAACGAGATGGTCACGTTCCTGCAGGTAACATGAACCCACAGTGCCAGTCTGGGAGCAAAAAGCAGTGCTTATCAACACTGGAGTCATATTTCTGCCTCTGAAACTGAATCACAGTATCTTTTGTTTCATTTTAGGGTGAGCTTCATGTTTCCAAGCTCTTCAGCCACCCCAACATCGTGCCATACAAGGCAACGTTCGTAGCTGACAACGAGCTGTGGGTAGTGACGTCTTTCATGGCCTATGGTAGGTGGAGAGGGAGTACTTTCATCTGACCATCAGTCTGTGGAATGAGATTTAAGAGGTGAAGTATCCTGGGGGTTTTTCCTGGTCCATTAAGAGGTGGTTTGTTTCTTTTTAGGTTCTGCAAAGGATTTGATCTGTACCCATTTTATGGATGGGATGAGTGAACTGGCTATTGCATATATCCTCCAAGGAGTATTGAAAGCACTTGACTACATCCACCACATGGGCTATGTACACAGGTATTGAACAAAAACCAAGCAGCCCTGATCCATTTTCCTTCTGCTGGAAGGTCTCAGTGACACCTCATGGTTAGAGCTGGGTGGGTGGCTGCAGGAGCTGCAGGACATGTCAGGCTTTGCATTGCTCTGCTGTTGGCACAGGCCACTTCAGTGCTTGTGGGAAATTGTATCGTTGGTCCTTCTAAACGGTGTGTAAGTGGCACTGTGGGACAAACTGCTCCTGAAGAGCACTGAGTGTGTAAAATCACAGCCACAGCTCATGCTGCCAGGCTGGCGTGTTAGGGGACAGTTCAGGTTGAGAGACTCCTAATTGAGACTGGAGGGGCTGGGGGGGATTCACTCTGTTCTTGCTGAAGCTCCTGGGTCTGAACCTTTAGTCCTGCCTTTCACCTTGGGCATCTGCTCAGTGGGTGAACAGAGCCCTGTGAATGTCTTCAGAAGCACAGCAAAGCCACTCTGCTGTTAGGAGGTGGATCAAGTCCAGTAACAGGCTTCTGTCCTTTCATTAGCTGCTCACTAGGGATGAATTTCTCTTTAGTATTACAAGTCTCTTAATCTCTCTCTAAATCACTGTCTCCACCCCTTTGATTATTTTTCTTTTCCTCTGCCACATCCCTCTGCAAGAGTGAACTTCAGATGTGGAAAGCTGTAGGTTATTAGTGGGTACCTGTTCTATTGTGGACACTGCAAAGAACCTTAGCTTACCTGTGCCGCCTTCAAGCCTGTGTGCTGTGCTTCCACTGAGTCTTCCTGGGGAAGCTGGAAGGAACATCACCCCTCTGAAGCCACAGAACTGAGTATTCTTCCTTTCTTTCAGGAGTGTTAAAGCCAGCCACATCCTGATCTCAGTGGATGGGAAGGTGTACCTCTCTGGCCTGCGGAGTAACCTGAGCATGATCAACCACGGGCAGCGACTCAAAGTTGTCCATGACTTTCCCAAGTACAGCATCAAAGTCCTGCCTTGGCTTAGCCCTGAAGTCCTGCAGCAGGTGTGTTTACCAAACAAAAACCCAGCCTCTGGCTTGTAGTGATACGTGGTGCTGGTGTGACTTTGAGTGCTCAGAGGGCGGGGGGAAGCCACGGGGTTCCTGTTCCTCACTGGGGGCTCTTTCCTCACTTTCTGTCCTTTTTACCTTAAAATGAGTGACCCCTGGCAAAGGACAACCTGTATTCCTGTCAGAAGGGGCAGCTGCTGAGAGCCCTGTGTTAGGACATTACCTTTTCCTTCCCTCCAGAGGAAGGTGTGTGAATGCAAGGAACAGGGAGAGGCTAGAGCAGACCTACAGGGCAGGCGCAGGGCACTGGCTGGAGTTTGAGCTGATTGATTTGGCTGAAGAGCTTTCTTCTAGGTACCCCCCAGATTCTCCCACTAGCAAAGCATTCTATTTGGGGCCAGTTACCCTAAAGTAGATGCCATCCCCACTAACTAGCTGATCTCAGTTAAGTAAGTGTTACCCATAACTGTGTTTCAACAAAGAAAGGAGCAGCCCCCACGCAGGCAGGGTTGTTCTGGTGGTAGTATTTCTGCTCTAATCCTCTGGGTCTGCTGTTCTGCCCATCACAGGAGTTGCCCACACCATCACATCTTAAGTCCACAGGGACGATTATTTCTGTTTAATTACTATTTTCCCCTCCATGTAGAATCTCCAGGGTTACGATGCAAAATCTGACATCTACAGCGTGGGGATAACAGCCTGTGAGCTGGCCAACGGGCACGTGCCGTTCAAAGACATGCCTTCCACCCAGGTGAGGTCAGAACCTGTTCCTTTCCCATCCTTCACCCTGGCACGTGGAACTGTTTTGCTGCACTGGGATGTGGAGGTGGGAGGGTGACCTGCACGGGACGTCGTGTCTGGCCTTACCCTGGGTGACGTTGCTAATGCCCCTTCTCTTCCAGATGCTCTTGGAAAAGCTGAATGGAACTGTTCCCTGCCTGCTGGACACCACCACAATTCCAGCTGATGAGCTGACCATGAAGACCTCCCGCTCAAGTGCTAACTATGGGATGGGTGAGAGCATGGCTGTCAGCAACGTGAGAGCGGCCAATGGAGAGCCCACCCTGCACCCCTACCTAAGGACCTTCTCCACTTACTTCCATAACTTCGTGGAGCAGTGCCTGCAGAGGAACCCCGACTTCAGGTGGAAGCTGGAGTGTGTCCAGAGAAGGGAACAGGCTGGGGAAGGGGCTGGGGGGCAAATCCTCTGAGGAACAGCTGAGGGAGCTGGGGGTGTTGAGCCTGGAGAAGAGGAGGCTGAGGGGAGACCTTCTCCCTACCTCCCCTGCCCTGCCAGGAGGGTGCAGAGAGGTGGGCGATGGTCTCTGCAGCCAGGGGACAGGAGATGGGACAAGGGGCAATGGGCTCAAGCTGCCTCAGGGCAGGGTCAGAGCAGATGGGAGGGAAAAGTTCTTCCCTGGCAGAGTTGTGGGGCTGTGGCACAGGCTGCCCAGGGAGGGGCTGAGTCCCAGGGATCTGGGGCAGCACAGGACAGGGACGGTTGGACTCAGTGGACTTATAGGGCTTTTCCCACCTTGTGATTCTGTGCAAGCTGCTCTCAGAGCTGTGCTGTCCAGGGCAGATTAAACTCCAGCAGAGGTTACTCAAGTTTTCTTTCCAAAAGCGTAGTGGAGTGAGGATGCACTCTGTACACTGAGCAGTCCAAGTATGTAAAACAAGAGCCTGAGGAATTACTGTGCAGCCTCTTTGGGGCAGAGTGGTGCTACATGTCAGGAAAATCACAACAGCTTGAATTTCTGGTCCCTGTGGGACTGTGGTGACCCAGCTTCCATCACTCTGAACATTCAGCCAGCAGGGAGTAACAAAGGGAAATGGTCAAGAGCTTTCCTCTCTAGTGAGTGTAAGGTTGGCTTTAGCCACGATGAACTTTCTCCAGCTCACAGACTTTCCCTTGACCAGACGTTGGGGTGTAGGTAGCTTGTGCAGAAGGTTGAACTGTGTGTGTAGGACACTGTGTGTGCACAATTAAACGGTGTAGCGCTGGTTACAACAGGGAGATGCCCTGTAGCTCATATATGAGAGAGGCAAGAAGGACCCTGCTCTCGTTTTTCATCTGCTACTTGTCTGCTGCCTTCAAACAGTGACGTGTTCTCTTGTGTGCTTACTCTGTTCTGCTCCCTTCTGCAGGCCGAGCGCAGGCACCCTGCTCAACCATCCCTTTTTCAAGCAGGTAAGGAACTCGTTTTACTGCTGATGAAGAGCAGTGGCTTCTCTGGAGTTGTCTTGCTGTGTCACTGAACCCCAGGGTGGGAATTGCTGGATGTTCTGTGATCTGAAAGGATTTAGTTTGGTGACTAATTCCAGTGCAGCTGGGTGGTCCTTTCTCCTTGGAGGGGGGACAGCCCGTTCTCCAGGCATCTCTTCCCTGTCTAAGCAGAGGGTGTAAATCCTGCATGCCAGAGTAGCTTTTTATCCCACAGAGCCTTAAACTGGTTCTTAATGAGCCCAAACAGCAGTGACCCTTGCCCTGCTCCCAGCTGTGCAGCAGGCTGCTGAGCTCTGGGCCTGCTGGGAAGAGGCAGAGGATCTCCTGCCCCTGAAGCGGTTCTCTGGCTTGCTCAGAGCGGCAGGGCTGGCTGTTGCTTTGCTGGGGGGAGCATGGGAACTGTAGCACTGAATACTGTGCTCTTCCTGCCTGTGACCACGTGCTGCTGCTGCTCCACACCCCGGGGAAGCGTTGCAGCAGCTGAGCTCTCTCCCCTGTGCAGATCAAGCGCCGTGCTTCCGAAGCCCTCCCGGAGCTGCTGCGCCCCGTCACCCCCATCACCAACTTCGAAGGAACGCGGCCCCAGGATCCCAGTGGCATTTTTGGGCTGGTGTCAAACCTGGAGCAGCTGGATGTGGATGACTGGGAGTTCTAGAAGAACAGGGACTATACCTGGTTCTGGAGGAGCTTTCTGGACGTTGTAATTTATTGGTCCTATTCATAAAAGATGATGAATGTTACACAGAAGAGTTTACAGGTCCTTGGGAAGGAGCTTCAACTGCCCGTTTACTTAGGAAGCAGCCTGGAAACAAGTGGACAGACCTGAGCTGGAGGATCAACCCCAGGGAACGATGGAGTATTCCAGGTGGTGCAGTCCCCAGAGCCCCAGTTCTCTGCAGCTCAGCACTGGTAGATCACTCAGACGGGTTGAATAAGTCTTTAGTTATGGTCTTCATGGGTTTCTAACAATCACTGGCGTCCTCATATCACAGTTGAAGGCTGCGTGTCCCTCTTTGGTTTTCTCTTCTAAGGGTGCCTTAGAGCTAAGGGGAGGCAGGCAGCTCTTCGTTTTGGGCATTCTCTTAGAGCAGATCTGATTACTGCTGCTGCCTTGTCCCAGGGCAGGTTTTGTGGATGGGAGGAAACCAGGGGATTATGTTCTTAAATTCAGTCACTGGTTTGTGCTGGGAAACAGGAGCTCAGAGAGCTCTGGCTCACCGAAGCCCTCAGCTTCTTCTCCCTGGCAGCACAGCCAGCTGAGCCTCCCGTTAGCTGGGCTGGGTTTGCAGTGTCAGCGTCGCACCAGCGTGTTCTCAGTGACATATCAGAGGACAAGAACACTGCCCTTCATGCTCCATCCTCCTGCTCACGACTTCTCCCTGAACATCATGTGCAGAATTGCTCCTAACTGTTCCACGGCCGCTCTGCCTCCCCTGCCTGGCAGGGAGAAGCTCGTGGCTCCCCTTGGCCGGTGGCGGGGAGGCTGCCCCGCTGCTGGGGCAGCTCTCCCCAGGTCCCTGCCCTTTGGGGTTTTGTCTTTAAGGCTTTTTAGTTTGACCTTTCCAAGGACCGTGGGTGCTGGATGTCTTTCTACTCTTCAGTGAAGCACTGAGAAACCAGTCCTGGAGGTGGGGTTGATGGGAGGGGTGGTGCTGGCAGCAGGTCCGCGTTGTGTTTATAAACTGTACTTGAACCCAGATAAAGTTTGTTACTCTAGTTTTTTGCCAAAACAAATAAAATATTTCTGAAGTTTTTTTTTCTAAGGCTGCTGTTCCTGGAAGATGATGGGAGTGGAGCACGAGCGATGACAGGGCTGGCTCTGCACACTTACTCTCACTTCCTTAGAGGAGTAACCACTTGTTCATTGCAACTGCCTCAATCAAGAAGCTGCCACCAACTCTCTTGCTCTGAGAGTTTCTGTAGAGTACACACTCTCCAGAGCCGGGGGGGGGGGGGGGGGGGGGTGTTAAGGATAAACACAACAGGATGTGGCTTGATTAGGGTAATGAGATCTTAATTTCCTGGCTTGTGAAGTGTGCTGCTTGTGAAAATCCTCATCCCTCTCCCACATGCCTGGCCCGGGACTTGCTGGCACTCAGAGCAAGAAGAGCTTCCCCCCCACAAGAGCTTTATTCAGCCAGATACAAAACAGGATGCTCTGCTATTGTGGACCCTCGCCGTGGTCTGAATGGTGCTGCTGCTCTTCCTCCTCTTCCTCTGCTTTGTGTTTTTCCAGTTTTGCCATGAGCTCTGGGGACACAAGTCGGCAAGAGGAGACTGAGCACCCAGCTCTCACAAACACCATCTCCACAAGAACCAGGGCAGCTGGTTCCCAAGCACTTGTCCCCACAAAGGCTCAGCCAGGAGCACCCCCTCTCCCCCTGGGGCAGCCCCCCCCCTCGCCCCCTGGGGCAGCCCCCCCCTCTCTCCCCCTGGGGCAGCCCCCCCCCCCCCCTCCCCCCCTGGGGCAGCCCCCACCTTTGGCTGGGTTGAAGACACCGTTGGTTTGCTTGTCGCAGACGTAGCAGCGCTGGGACCGGCGGTAGTGCTGGAGGGCACAACTCTCACAGAAGTAGTGCCGGCACCTGGACAGACACAGGCGCCAGACACCTCAGCCTGGCTGTGCCCGGGGCTGCGGCGGCACCGGCTGCCCAGCGAGACAGCCCGCAGCACGGGCGAGGGCTGGCAGCCTGAGGCACCCCTGCTGAGCCCCCACCCCACACTCTTGGCTTCCCCAGGCTCCTCTGCTCACACACTGCAGCATGCAAAACCCCGGGGTTAAGGGGAAAGGATGTAAATCAGGCACCAGCTGTGGAAAGCTAAATGTTTGGCCAACAAAGCCCAGACCCTTTCCCGGAAGATGCTCCAGGTGCAGGCACAGGACTCCCTGGGCAGCAGAGCCTTTCCCACCCACCAGAAAGCCGCAGCAGCCAAGCAGCAGGTTCTATCCCCCCCAGGACAGTGTTTTTACACAGCATGAGCACTGGCCTCGATCAGCAGAGGACACTTGGCTCCTCACACCAACACAACCACTTACTTGGTGACCACGGGGTTCTTGAAGGACCCTCTGCAGATGAAGCATTTGAAAGGCATGTCCTCCTCATCGCTGCTCACCTCATAGTTTTCCTCATCTGAGGAGAGAGAGTTAACCAGGCTGGAGCAAGAGCAGGGACAGGCAGTCCTGCCCATGCGTGGGGCACGAAATACTAACTCTGGGGAGAGTGCAGCAGGTGGGATCAACTCTCTGCTGGAAACAATAGAGCTCTGGCATCTGGGTGCTGCTGCTGTCAGGAACATGGGGGCCTGAGATATAATTAGCTCTAATGAGCCAGCATGCTTGTTGCTCATCTCACCAGAGCAAATTCCTTTCTCCCTCGCCCACTCACTGCTATAAAGAGACTCCCCCACCCCCCCCCCGTTTTTAGGGTTTCTTCCAAACTCTTTGGCCTCACCTGAACAGAGAACACCCTCCTCCCCCAACGGCACAGTGGTTCATGAGCAGCCCTCCTGAGCCTTAGGCTGCAGCTACAGACACTGGGAGGGAGAAATAACGCTGCGCTGGGGGGAGGAGATGTCCTCAAGTACGTATGCCTGGACCAGAAACAGCACTGCTGCCCTTTAGAGAGAGCCAAAGGAAGTGATTCTCCCTGGAGGTGGCAGTGGTTGTCTATCTGAAGGGGCAAATTTGCTCAGGACTGTCAGTGGTTACTGGCCCTACAGTTACCCTGCAGCAGGGAGTTCCACAGCTTTGGAATGAAGAGGCCTTTTGTCTGTGCAGTCTGAGCAGCCAAGTGCCCGTTCCACTCTTAGTTCCAGTACTGGGAGCCACGTTCCCCTCTGGGCACGACAAGGCCGGGCCTGGCAGCCTCAGCCCCAGGAGCTGGGGGAGGGCAGGGGAGCCGTACCGTTGACTCCGTACCGGCCTTCGTCCAGCTCCCGCTCGATCTGCCAGCCGTGTTTGTAGTCTGAGCGGTCGTGGAGGAACTTGCAGCTGTCTGAGAGCAGGAGGAAAGAGGGGTTAAGAGCTGGGCTGCGTGGGGGACACCCCAGGCAGGGGCTCCCTCGGCTCTGCCCAGCAGAAGGTGAAGCCTGACCGCTTCCCCAGCTGCCTGTGCCTGGAGCAGGGGCAGGATCCCTCCCTCGGGGCTGACGGGCCGCAGGGATCCTGCTCTGTGTGACACAGTGACAGGCCCAGCACTGACACACCTGGGAATGGGGATAAGGCACAGGAATCCCACCCCTCAGCCACGCCTGAGGGAACGTGGGTCACTGCAACCTCCCAGGGTCCCTCCCAGGACTCAGAACCAGCGATCAGAGGCCAGCAGGTGTGAGAAGGGCTGAGGCAAGTGACAAGGACACTACAAACAGCCCTGCAGCAGCCCCCCCAGCAGCCCCTGTGCAGCCCAGCGCCGCCGCAGCAGCTCCTGGCCGGGCCCGCGCGCCGCGGCAGCCGCTCGCCTCCGAAGCCGCAGAAGCCGGTCTCCTTGTAGTCCTTGCAGATGTCGGGCTGGTAGTCCCAGCGCACCGTGGCCCGCAGGTGCTCCGGGGCGCGGATGGGGCCCTTCCTGCCGGGGAGGAAGGCGGCTCAGGGCGGCTGCGGCGGGGACGGGCCCTGGCAGCCGGCTCAGAGCCGGCCCCCCGGCCCCCTCCGGGGGTGGTCCCGGGCCCCAGGCTCCCCCGGCCCACCTGACCATGCCCGAGGAGGCGTTGCCCATCGATGTGTCCTTGGGCTTCACGTACTTCTGGTAATTGTTAATGCCGCGGTAAATTTTATCATCTTCCTTCCCCCTCAGCTCCTGGGAGAGGAAAAACAAGGGGTTGTGGCTCAGGAAAGCCTCACAGTCGCCTTCCATCACCCAGGTCTCCCTCCCCAGACCTGCCTGCCTTAACACCAAGATGCTGTCAAAGCCAGAAAGTTCCTCTAGTTGTAGGAGTTACACTTTGACTCCTCACAGTTCCAGGGAGGAAGAGCCTCAAAGCCTTCTTGGTATGCAGGAGGGGATGAGTAGAGCACGTGTAACTCCTGCCACAGAGCGTGAGTTCTTACAGAGCATCCTCACCTCCTGGATTCTCTGGCTGCGCTCGAAGATGGCCTGAGCATCCTTCTCCTTCTCTGTGTCCAGCTCGTACACCGCGGTGGCTCCCATGTCCTCCGGGCCGACGGGTTTCTGAAAAGAACCACTTGTGACAACACTGGAGAGAAAACCTGCAGCAGACACAGAGCTCCTGGCGACCTGCAGGGTCGGTCACACAGCAAGTACTGGATGCAGCCACCACAACCTTCCCTCAGCACCTGCCAGGGGCCAGACCCAGCCCGGTGCTCGCAGGGGCCGCAGTGCCAATTACCCATCGCTCCCAAACTTCAGCCTGCAGAGTCAGGAAGCACTTGGCCTGACTTTACTCCTCCCTGCTCAGGCTCAGCTCAGCCAGAAGCTGAGCTCTGGTCTCCCATGTCCTGATGGCTCCCCCTGAATTCCTTGGGAAGGAAAATAGTTGAAAACCGAAAACATGAACCCAAGAGTTGGGTGAACCTGATCCAAGCACTCCCTCTCCTGAAAGTGTTGTGGAACATTAAGCAAGTCTGGTAGCACCCTGGGGTTTTACATCCCAACTCCAAGAAGGAAAAGTCAACTTTGAAAGGCCCCCTGAAGACACAGGGTCTATCAGGAGAGAAAAAACTAGCAAAGGTGCTCATCTCTTAAGAGGAAAAGGACAGGGACACGAGTCTACGGATGAAAAAAGGAACAGCTGATCCCACACTCACAGAGGAAAAGCCTCTCCATCACGTGTGGGACCCACCAGTCCCCCCAGCCCCACAGCCCGACCCCGGCCCAGTCCTTACCGCCGACCTGGTGGATCTGTAGGTGACCCCGATCTCCTTGGACGGGTCCTCGTCCTCGCTGCTGCTCAGCGCACAGGCCGCCCTCTCCTTCGTGCACCGCCGGGTCTGGGGAGCGACAGGGCAGAGGAGCGGCTCCAGCACCGCCCGGCGGGACGCTGCGGACGCGCCGGGCCGGAGCCGCCGCCGCCGGGGCTGCCTTACCCGCTGGATCATGGGGTTGGGGGTCTCCCGCCGCCGCTCCTTCCGCACCACCGCGCTGGCCTCCTCCCCGCTGCTGTCTGAGGAAGGAAGCCCGAGGGTGAGCGGGGCGCGGGGGCGCTGCCGGCGGCGCCCCGCGCCCGGGAGGCCTCGGGAGGCCGCTGGAAGCGCCGAGGGCGGCGCCGGGCCCGGCCCCGAGCGCGGCCCCGGAGGCCCCGCCGGCCCTCACCGCGCTCCTGGTCGCTGCCGGGCCGCTTCCGCCGGCCCCGGCCCGCCGCCAGGCCCCGCTTCTTGAAGACGAAGCCGCACACCGGGCCCTGCTCCGCCATCTTGCGCCGCCCACTGCCGCCGGGCCGGCCAGAGCGACAGCTGGGGGGCGGGCGGGAAGCCCCGCGCGGCGCAGCGCCCCCTGCGGGAGAGGAGGACCGCACGCGCCGAGCGGAGGGGCGGGGCACCGGGGAGAGCGGCGGCCCCGGGGAAGGGCGCCCCCTGCCGGCGGGGGCTGCCGAAGCCCCTCGGGGTCCCCCCCGCGTCCCGGGACGGGCCCGTCCGCCGCCCCGGCCCCGCCCCGAGCCCGGCCCCGGCCCCGGCCCCGCTCTCCTCCCGCGCCCGGCCGGCTGCCGGGGCCTCCCGCGTCGCCATAGCAACGGCAGCAGGATCCGAGCGCGCAGCACCGGCCCGCGGCTGCCCGGGCCCTGCTCGGCACCGGCTCGTCCTGCCCCGGGACCAGTTCCCAGTCCGTTCGCGATGCCGGCGGCGGGACAGCGGGGGGAGCCGCGGCACCGCTGGCTCCTCGTCCAGGGGTTCCCTGACCCTGTTCCTCCTGCCGGGAGACAGGGACAAGCTCCGCAGGCAAAGCTCCCCTGCCTCTGCCCTGCGCCCTTCCTCGCGGCACCTCCCTGGGCAGCCCGAACGCGGGTGTTGGTTCCTTCATCGCCATCGCCATCGCCAAAGCCCTTCCCGCCGCCCCGCTGCGCATCTTGGGGTGCGACTCGCTGCTGGCTCGGGGTCCCTTCCACCCCTGTGGTCCCGCGATGCTTTGCCCTCCCCCCCCCCCCCCCCCCCCCCCATGCCCAGGTGTGGGAGGCGAGGGCGGAGCTCCGGGGGCTGCGGGGACCCTCTGCCCGTCCCGCTGGCTCAGGGACACCCCGGCTTCCCTCGCCGGCCGCAAACCTCCGATCTCAAAACATCCAGGTTTTAACTGTCGATATTTAACCTCTTTATTCCTCGCGTTCTGCCCTGTTCTGGGGAAATCCCAGCCCTCCGCACATCAGCCGCCCGGGCGGTGGGCGCGGGGGCAGCTGCAGGCAGCGACTTTCCTGACCCCTTCCCAGCACCGCTGCCACCCGCCGCCCAGCACCTCTCTGCGGGGTAACACACGGGGGTCTGAGTCCATCACGGGTCAGTTCGGCCCCTCTGGGGGGCACCGGGATCCCGTCCCTGCCGCTGCCCAGGGTCCTTAGCTCGCCGCGGCAGGGCGGGGGGACGGGATCCCCTGGGATGCTCGCAGGCTGCCTCCTGCTCTTAGCTCTGCTTCCGAGGAATAGTTATCGATACGGTGATAAGTGCTTTAAATAGATATTTATCTATATTTGTCTATATATTTACCTCTGTGTGGCACTAACCCACCTGCGGGTTACCGAGTGTTTCGGTGCCACATGGAGAGAGCCCCGGGCCGAGTCCGGAGTCCCGGGCGAGACCCGTCCGCGCACGCACAGCTCGGCAGGGCGCGGGGCGACAGCTAATTACAGCTGGGGGTTAATTGCCTGCTCGCTGCCCGCGGGGAGGAACGGGGGGGGCAAAGTTCTTGGGGTGGGTGGTGTTGGCTGCGGGTGTCCGGGGGGCTGCTGGGGAGCAGCAGCTGGGAGGAGAGGGGCTGGGGAAGGTTTGGGTTAGGGGTTGGCTTCACACAAAGGAGCTGAAAGACGGTGCAACGCCAGAGCCAATCACCGCGCCGGCCCGGCGATAAAAGGGCTGTGGGAGCGCGCAGGAAACGGTTCCTGCTCCCCCAGTCCCGGCCTCTGCAGCGGGGAGAAAGGGGAGCGAGGACACCCCTCCGGGAGGGACGGACCCGCGGCCGGACAGACCCCCCCCCCCTCCCGGCGTGAAGCCCCCGGCTCGGCGCGGCGTGAGCAGCCCGGGCATATGGTGAGGCCAACAACGGGGCTGCGGGCGGCTCGGCGGGAGACAAGGATGGTCCCCGGGACGTGGGGGGTGAAGGGGGGTCACCCAGCCCGGAGATCGCTGCCGACTGATCGCCCTGGCGGGAAGAGCTGCGGGAGAAGGCGAGACCGAGCGGTGGGGTGGGGGAGAGGGAAGCGCTGGCGGAGAAAGGGATGGAGGAGGGAGGGATGCAAAGACACGGAGAGCCCCAGGGAGCAGCAGCGCCAGCCAGGAGCCGCCTAGAAGAACGGGGGGGCTCACGGCCCCCTGCACGGTGTCCCCGGCAGGAGGTCCCGCCCTGATGCGCCGGGAACTTTCCTGCTCTGGGAGGAGGCTCGGGCGCGGTGGCCGCGGTGGGAAGCAGATTCGGCGGGGGGGGGGGGCTGGGAACACAAGGGGGTCTGTTCCCGGCCCTGGGTGGCCTTGCTGGGGTCAGGCGGGGGCAAGGAGATGCCGCCTGAGCCGCAGGAGCCTGGTAGGAGCAACGCTGCTGGGGGGGGGATGGGGGGGCGAGCACCCCGTGCCCTGTGTGAGCTTGGCGGGGGGGCGGTGAGGGGCTTGCACCCAGGATATCGTGGGGACGAGAGCCAGTGGAGGCCGGTGCTGGCCGGATCCACCACAGCGGGCACCTCGGGTGCAGCGTTTCGGGGCTCACGCTCCCCGCCTGGGCTGCAATCCCCCCTTTGTTGTGCGCTGCGGAAGATGCCGGGCTGGGGGCAGTGGAGGGGGGGAGTTGGGCAGATCCATTTTATTCAGCTGATCAGAAAGAGCAGAGATGGAAGAAAACCTGTTAGATCCTGAGTCCCCCTCGTTAACGCCGGCTGGTTCCTGGCAGCGTGTCCCTGCCGCCTCGCCCGGGACAGGCCGCTCGTCGCTCCCGGGCTGTGGTGGGATTTGGTAAGGACACGAATAATCCACAACCCCCAGCAGCCAGCCCCCTCCCCGGCCTCACAAAGGAGAGCGGCAATGTTTCCATCCCAGGGAGGGGAACCGGAACAGGAAAACAAATCATGGAATCCTTTGCCCAACCATCCCCCCAAAATTAGCAGCAGGGCTGGGATCCAGCCCGGGGCTCCCCAGGCCCAGTCTGGTGCTGGAGCTACTGTGTTCTGAGCCAGTCTGATCTGCCCAATCCCCTCGGATCAGGCAGATGGGATAAGATACCACAGAGGTCGTGGTTTTGATGGATTTTCTGCTGATTTTTGCCCCCGCTGTGAGCATGGGTGTCGGCAGAACCCGCTCCCTCGGCAGTCTGGGTCGTGCCTGGGAAGCCGGGCTTTGTCCCCGGCGGCAGGCGTCGTGTGAGGGCTCTCGCAGGGAAGACATCTGGTGCCCCAGCTGAGCTGTTGTGTGTCTAAGGCCAGGAGCAGCACATCTGCAGCGTTATTAACGTAGATTACAAGATAATTGCGGGGCAACCCAGGGAGCCCCCGGCCTGAAACGGCTGCAGCACCGGGTCCCTTGCAATGGGAGCCCCACGAGGAGGCGAGTCCCAGCTGAGAGGTGAGGCTCTCTCACAACCAGGCTCTTCTTGGGCTTTGAGAAGTGACTGGATACATCTTTCTGTGTTTCACACAGCCCAAAGCTGGGTCCCTGACCTTTTCCAGTCAACAAAAGTCCCACAAGACTTCTCACCAGGGAAGGGAGTTCCTCTTCTGGTTTCCTTCAGCCAGTCGGGTCTGTGGGCCCGATGAAGCCGTCTGGCCCGACGTGGTGTTTTGCTTTTCCTTTTCGCACACCCACAGCTGTCACAGGGTCCCTGCCCAGGGTCAGGCAGCTCCTGGTTCCCCCAAAGGTGTTTGCCTTTGGCTTTCCATTGTTACCTGCCACCAGCAGGTGCTGCAGAGCTCACCTAGCTGTTAGCTGGGATGGAGGACGCTGAATCTGGGTGATGGGATTACTGCAATCAATATTAAGTGCTCTTTGGACATATTTCTCACCCCTCTGGTGTGCCCCAACCCTCCCCATACGGCCAGCTCAGGGGTTCTCAGGTACAAGGAGCCTCAGCAAGCCCCGATGAGCCCCTCCTGGACTTGCTTTTCTCAGTGCACTCCTTGCTCCACAGAAAACCCGTGGCCTTGCAGGGCGCCAGGCTCTCCACTGGGCTGTAGGGCATCTTGGACCATCCTAAAGGGAGGATGCAGATGAAGGCTGACAATGGCCAGGGCAGCTCAAAAAGAACGGCTGATGGAGAGGTTTGTGGATGTGATTTTGGTGGCAGCTCTCACAGAGGTGATGTGGAGGCCAGGACCATGGTTGTGGTGTGTTTTGGGGCGCAGGACTCACTCCTGCTCTTGCTGTGTCTGCAGACAGTGAAACAGCAGAAGGTCGTGGGAGGGGATCTCTGGGATGGGCTGATGCAGACCCGGAATGCTGGTCCCAAGCCAGTTTTTTGTGGGTGCTCTTCCACGACAGGAGATTGGCCAACATAAGGTTCATGGGTTGTGTTTGGGGAAAGAGGGAATTGCTGCTAATTACAGGTCCATTAGTTGGAGTACAATAAAAGGTGAGTTTCTAGAGTAGCTTTGGAAGAGTAATGGAAGACGTGGTGCTGGGAAGCAGGATGAAGTGCAGAGTGGCTTTAACACAGGTGACGTCAAGTTGGCTCAGTACCTTCTAGGACACAATAAACTTCTGCAACGACTGGGCCTGATGAATCTGCACTTGAGGGAAGCACTCGACCCAGTGCCCCAAGGAAAGGATTATTTTCAGCAGAGACAGGGAAGAGGAGCGGGAAGAGACAGCAAAATGGAAGGAGGAGACTTGAATCCTTCCACAAGGAGAGATCTGGGGACTGAACTTGTTAATGGTGCCTTTAGAAGTCAGGAGATCAGCCCACAGGGAGGAAACCCCACGTCAGCAAAGAGGAAGGGGAGATGGGGACCTCGAAATGGCCAGGGCTGAGTTGGGCCAGAGCTGCCCCCGAGGCTGCTGTAGCCTGGAAGGAGCTCAGCAAGCGCAGGGCGCTGAAGAAGAACCAGCATCTAGGACCTCCTGGCAGAGGTGATGGGGAGAGAGAGAGAGCACATCAGGCCAGATGTTTTCAGGGGAGGCAGAGAACTATTTGCACCAGGGTGCATGTACCAGCCCTGAGAGATCCGTTGGTGTGGTGCACCCAGCAGCTTGCCCACTCGCAGGGGACCAGTGAGGTGTAGCAGCAGAGGACCCACCTTGTGAGAGCAGATTAACAGGAACTGGCTTCTCCTGCTAAAAACCCCGAGTGCTAAGGAATGTGATTGCTCTTTATGAATCCCTCTGAGAGGCAAGTATTGTGGTGGGGGAAGACCCAGGACCCGAACGTCAGTGTAACATCAGTGTGAAGGGTGTAGGAAACCAGGTGGTTCCCAGGTGGAACATGGTTTATGGAAGAGACTATGGAAATCCTGACAATGGGGAGGGAAGGAGCAGGAGCTGCTGTTTGCCCACTGAGCTTGTTGCACCAGGTTTATATCACTCTTAGCCAGTGCCATGCTGCTAAGTTTCCCATTCTTCCTCCTGGTGAAGTGGTTTCACCTGATGTCCACCCTGACCTGTGAGTTTTGCTCTGTCACCTGGCACTGCTGAGAAGGATTTGTCTCTGCCTGGAGAAGAGGCTCTTCTCATCCTCCAGGGAGGCTTTCCGTGGTATGTGTCTGCTCTATCCTCACAAGACAGGAGATCCCAGGTTGCTGAGCTGCCCTTCAGACCGTGATTTTTGATGGATGCCATTACCCATGGCCACGGTGCCAGGAACAGTGTCCATCTCTGGAAAATGGATGAATCCCAGCAGCATCCTGCCCCTGCTGCCTGTGTGGAGAGGCAGAGCCTGGGGACCAGCCTGGTCCAGGGCCGTGCACCTCTGCAGGGGAGGGGAGCTGAGGCGGGGATGAAGGTGGCAGAGCAGAGCCGGTGGGCAGGGGCTTCCCTCGGGCTCCCTCCTCACTCGTGCGGGTCCCCCATTGTTGCCCTGACAAAGGCAGCCCTGTTCCTCCCCACAACTGTTCCTTGTCAGCATCCCTCAGCGTTTCGGCTGCAGATTTCCTGCCCACTGGCAGCCTGTCAAGAGGCAGCCCGGGCACAGGACGTGGATGGAAAATGGATTAGTGGGGCAGGCTGGAGGAAGGTCTGTGCCATGGGGTGGGTGCAAGGACAGGTCTGTGTGGTGAGGCTGCTCTCCAGGAACCTGGTGAACAGGGTGGTGGTGCCCACAGAACTGGCCTGGCTGCTCCTCTACCCTGCGTCAAGCCAGCAGTGACCTGTCCTGGGTTCTCAAATACTGGTGAGGTCAACTGGTTGGCTTGAAGCCACACAAGGAGCCAAGATCTGGAGCTGGGTTATGGTCTTCCATGGCTATAGCTGGAGTTGTGACTATTTGGCTCGCTCCAGTGTCCCCCCAAACTGCATCCCCCTGTCTTGAGAAGCTCAGGCAGCCTTGGGAACTCTGTGGGGCACAGACCCTGTGCCTGGCTCTGGTGCTGGCTCTGCACCACACTTTGTTCCATGGGGTGGGTTGGCTGTGAGGTCCCGAGGCTGTAGAGACAGGGTGGGCAGCGAGGTGGTGATGCCCAGGCTCGGGCTCTTCCAGCTCCTCTTCACCTCCTCCCCACACAGCCAGGCCAAAACCCCGTGGGCTGAGCTGCCCCTGGAGCTGGAGGGTCAGCGGCTGCCCTGACTGTGGAGGCTGCACTAATCCTGCACACGATGTCGGGGACATCAGTCCCCACAGCAATCAGCTCAGCCCAAGATTTCCTGGGGCAGAGGCTTGACAGCCTCTCCGAGGTGTTGAGCCCCTGCCCGTGCCTGGCTGTGCTGCCAGGGGCACTCCACCGTCTCCCAGGGATGGAGGATGAGGGGGCCCGGATCCCCCACTTCGCCTCTGGGAAAGCCTCTTGCGATGGTCCCGTGATCCCAGCAGCAAACACACACTTCACAGGGCTGCTAATGGGAACCAGATGGCAGAGAGGGGCCTCTCGCCCCACGCTGCTTTCCTGCCCGGAAACCCCTCGGCTTTCGGAGAGGCCACGAAGCCAGCGCCGCGCTGGGGCCCGCTGGGAGCGGGACCAGCAGCGAGCACAGGGGAAGGGGGGAGGCTCCCTGCACGGTGCTTTGCAGGCAGGTCGCTGCCAGAGGTATCAGGGAACTTCCTTGAGGCACCACCCCAGATGCTCCCCTCTCCCAGCATCCGCCCCCAGGGTCAGGCAGGAAAGGCTGCTAGGGAAAAGCTCTGTGACCGAGCAGCTTCTGGGGTGAAAATCATCCTCCTCACCCCAAACCCCCCCCATTCAGCACTGGCAGAGCTGCAGCACCTCTCCAGCTGCTCTCACACGGCAGCAAACACACGTCCCCCATCAAAGCCAGACAAGCTCCAAGGTCCTGAGCTGAACACCAGCGTGCTGAGGTCTCCAGAAAAGCCCCTGAGCCAGACTGGCAGCTGCCAGTCAGGACCTGGGCAGGCAGAGCTGGCAGCTCTGGTACCACATCTCTGGAGCACACCAAGATCCAGCTCCCTCCCTGCCGTGCTGTGGCCACCAGCACTGCGGTCAGAACCTGAGGAGTCCTGCTCTTCCTGGGCTGCACAGGTGGCTCAGAGCCTTTGGGAACAGAGGTTTGGAGAAGTCCCAGCCAGGCTCCACAGGGGACACTTGGACGGGGCTTTCTTGCTTTGTCACACCTGCCTTGGTGTTCCTCAGAAACCAGCGAGGCCTCTCTGTGCTGGAGCGCTGCCCTACCAGTTGTGAAAGCTTCAGAACATCAAGGTGGCGACCTGTCCTTAAGCAAAGCCCTCTGAGGGGTTCCTCTGCTCATGGAGGCTTGTGCACACTGTCTCGGGCTCAAATCCCATCCTGTGCAAACTAAACACCTCTTTGGAAGAGCAGTGACGGCAGCTGAGAACCTCCTAGAAGCCCTCCTGTGGTTTCTGGCTTGCTCTGTTCCCCTTATCGCTCCAGCACACCCTTCCCCTTTGAGATCACTCCTCTTGCCTCTCAGCCTCTGCAGGAAGGATGTTTAGCAACTTCTACTCACGCCTGTAAGGCAGCTACACCGAGGGGGCCTCTGGCTTGACACCCAGGCTGGGAGAGCGTGGGCACGGCGCTGCGAGCAGGGTACGTGCGCGGAGGGGTGGAGGCACCTCCGGAGGTTGGGGTTGGCTGGAGGACATCAAGCCATGGGGTAGGGTAAGTGGGATGGCGTCCGAGGGAACGGGGCATGGGGGCAGGTGAAGCCAAGGAACAAATATTAGGTGGAAGGAGCCAGGGAGCATGTGTGTGTGTGTGGGGAAGGGCAAGAGGGGGCTGATAGAGAGGCTGGGGAAACCGAGGGAAAGAAGGTTACTGGGGTAGGGAGGAGAGGAGCTGTGGGGGGAGGTTAATGAAGCTGGGGGTGGAAAAATGCTGGTGGCAAAGGCAGAGGAGAAAGTGAAAGGTGTGTGAAAACGGGGAGGGTTGTGCATCCATGTTAGAGGTGTGCTTGGGGTGGGGACCAGAGGGGTCACCTGGGTCCCTCGTGTTCCCCTCGCTCTGCGCTGGGCTCTGGGCACTGTACAGACCCCAGGGACGTGAGAGGGAAGATCCTGTCCCTGGGAACAGGGAGCAGAGAGGGGCTGTGGGCTCGGGCCACAGGTCCTGCCATGGGGCCTCTCCCAGTGTCTGCCCGGGCCCGGCTGAGCTGTCTGTGTGCTGCCATCAGCCCTGCTGGGCCGGCAGGAAGCAACAGCCCGACCGCAGAGCAGACGGAAACGGTTGGGGTGAAACAGCCGACGCGTCAGGCGAGCGGCCGCGGGGGCTGCGGGGGGCACAGCCTGGGGCCTGGGGCAAGGGTCTCTCTGAAAACAGCCACTGATTTGGGGCGCTCTGCTGGGCACAGCTCAAGCCTGATGTCAGCTCCTGGGCACTGAGGTGTACTGGTTTTCAGGCAGCCAAACTGTCCCCAAAGCCAGGGCAGGTCAGCAGCCGTCACCGTGAGATCGGCACTGCAGAGAGAGCCCCCGGCCCCCACCCTGTGATAACTGTAGGAATTTTGGTTGGGATGGGGATTTTAAGGAGGTCTCCTGTCCTGGGGCTTCCTCAGGGTCTACCCTGGCCTGTGGCAGCAGGAAAGTTTTTGGGGTGACAGGACAAGGACAAGAGGCTTCAGTAGGAGAGGGCAGCACCCCATGGGGGTGTGACTGGGTGTGCTGTTTACCGGCCCCCAGCACACCCCCATCGCTGCACAGCCACACAGCCATCCCCTCACCCTCCACTTCTCCCTCAGCATCCTTTGCTCAGCCCTACATCTCCCTCAGCATCGATATGCAAAGCAGGGCTCATCAAGCCTGGCCTTTTATGGGTGTTTTGATGGTAAGGTGCAAGGGGAAAATCCCGCGGAGCTGCGAGGCGGTTTCAGCTCTTACCAAGAGGGGTGACTTACAACAGCCGTTACAGTCAGGGGTTTTTTTGCTGTGCTGCATTAAAACTGGTCTGAAACCTGTTGAACTCATCCTGGGGCCACTCAGACATCACACGGAGCCCACAGCTTACAGGCTAAAGGCAGCACGGGCCCCCCAGAGAAGACAAACTCCCCATCACTCGCTCTGCTGAGCTGTCATCTGCTCCGTTCAGCGAAGCTTTTCTGGGCTAAAATTAGACTAAAATCGCACCCCTTGCTCCAGCAACACCAGTCCTTCAGTGGCTACAGTAGTGAAGCACTGGGCTCTGACTGGGAGCCTTGCTACTGCCAGCCTGGCCATCACCAGGCAGTTGCCTTCCACACGTGGGTTTGGAGCAGAAACCATCCCCTCGCCCTCTGCTCGTGTTTCCAGCCACCCCCCTCCCACCCGAGCCCATTATCGGGTGCCCGGGGCAGGGCCCAGAGGATCTACTGGACCAGAGCTCCTGAGCTCCAGCTCAGTGCCCCAGATCACCTCAAGCTTCCTAAAACTGAGCAGTATTCCAGACCTGCAGCTGCCTGGCAGTCCAGCCCCACGTGCCTGAGTCTCTTGGGTCCCTCGGGACATCCCTTGACCGAAGAGGCTGCGCTGACCCCGGGGAGGAAGCTTTGAGCACGGGGGTGTCACACCCCAGCTCCCGCAGCTCGGGGTGACGAAACCAACCCCGCTCCTGTTGACATTTCCTTTCCAGGTGTTGCAAGAGCTCTGCCTCAGAGACCTCCCCAGGGAACATTGGCCCACAACCTTCAAGCTCAGGGTTAAACAGACAGAGGAGGAGAAGGAACCATGTTCCAGGCCACGGGACCTGCCAGCCCCCCCCCAGCTCATGTACGTAGCATCCCCCGTGGGCGGTGGGAGTATTTCACTCGGGGTTGGGCTCTCGGGGAGGGAGGGAGGGTTGTGTACAGAAGCTGTATCCCAGACTCGACATTTCAGGGTGATCAAAGGCACAGTCACTGCTACTCCAACAACAAAACCTGGCTGAGGAATGTTCCAGCAGAAGGTGCTGTTTGCTGAGCACACGGTCGCGCCGGCGCCCGGGCTCTGGCCCACAGGAGCTGCTCACCCTGCGCCCGGCTGGGCTGCTCTCTGTTTGTTTGTGTTTCCATGGCTTTCTGTGATCACAACCGAGAGCATGCGAGCTGGGCTCGCAGGGATTGGAGAGGGGGAAACATAAAGGCAGGAGAACATCTCCTGCTGGGACAGGATACGGCCCTGCCCCGAGGGAGCATCTATCAGATAGAGCGAGTGATGGGAGCCAGAGTGCTGCCGAGAAGTGACGAGCAACCGCCGGTTGCCTGTAGCCTTGGGAACGGATGTGCTCCAGCTCCGAGGAGCCAGCGTTTTCACTTAGCTTGGGTCAGCTGAGCCTGGAAACATCAACCCCCAGCCCCAGGAGAGCACCTGCGGTTGTGTTACCAGTGCCGAGGGATGCCACTGGTTTTACACGGCCCGAGTCTCCCTGTTACCCCCCTCCCTGTCCCTCTGCTGATTCTGGCTGCTGCACCCCCAGCCTGGTGGGAGTGAGAGGAAAAAACTCATGTCCCTGACCTCAGTGGAGGAGAGCAGCTGGGAAACATCCGAAGAGGCCGCGCCGCGAAGTGAGAGTTTCCTGTGTGGCTCCTAAACAAACTGTTGCCAAAAATACAACAGAGAAACGATGGGGAAGGACAAAGCAGGAGGAACAGGGCTGGAGGATGAGCACCCAGACAGTGCTGGCCAAGCAGAGCTGAACCGGCAGCATGAGGAGGGACAAGGAGGCAGCAGGGTGATGGCTTGGGGGTCACACTGCCCCAGATTTGGGGGCCAGTCGCACAGAGGGTCAGCCAGGCTGTTGTAAAGCTGTCCTGGCTTTGCTAAAAGGGTGTTTAACCCTTTGATCCTGTTTGAAAGGAAAAAAAGGGGCATTTTCAGTGCAAAGGCAGCCTAAAAATAGTGGCACGTGGCTGACTGGGAGCCCGTGGGTGCCTGGGAAGGGTGCAGGATTTCAGGGCTGCGCAGTGGGGCAAGCAGGGGGAGAAGCAGAGGTGGTTTGGGAGGAAAGGAGCTGTCACAGCCACGGATGGAGAGCACACCCTGAGACCCCGCTCTGAACTCCTGGGGGCAGAGGCACGGGCACCTCAAGGTTTGGATCTGCCGGGTGGGATCTGCCTTGAGCTGGGACCGTGACCCGCTGCCCCCTGCCCCCCGCACACAGAGGGTGTCGATGGCGTTTTCCTGCGCAGCAGCGTGATGGGCTGGTAACAGGGCAGCAGAGGACCCCCCCAAAACATCTGCTGAGGGGGAACCGTGAGAGCGAGGGCCCCCCCACTTATACCCTACAGGAACCGGCAGCCAGACCCCTCTGACCCACAGTAGCACCACTGGTGGGGCCCTGGGCACCACCAGCGAGGGAAGGGTTAATTCTCCTTCTCCAGCCCTGGGAGGGGGTAAGGGACTGTTGGCCAGAAGGAGCAGAAGCAGCACCCAGGGAGCAGAGTTGTGGTCCAGGGATGCATCAGCTGGGAGGGGCCTACACTGAGCCCCCCTGCTCCTCCTTAAACACAGCCCAGCACCAGCCTTGGCAGCCCAGACTCTCATTTCAGTTTCTCTTCTCCTCCCCTTCTTAGGAGGCACAGAACAACTCAGGAGGCAGCACGGTGCAGCGCTCCAAGGTACCTGGGTTTTACCACATCCTACTGATCCACGGTGAGGGGGGATGGACCCAAAGCCCAAGGCCCAAGCACCAAACCAGCACCAAACCAGCCCAGCATCACTGGAGTGGTGCAGGGAGGGCAAGGGGAGGTGGGGCTGCTTCATGCTAAGCAGCACTTGGGCCAAGGGCAGCATGGATGTCAGGGGAGAGAGGGGAGCCAGGCACAGGTATCCCAAACCCCTTCCTCATGCTCTCTCTCCCTTTGGTCTCCTCTTGCCCAGTCCTTCAGCCTGAAGGCGCAGGTGAAGGAGATGTGCACAGCGTGCCAGAAAACTGTCTATCCCATGGAGCGGCTGGTGGCGGATAAATTCGTCTTCCACAACGCCTGCTTCTGCTGCAAGCACTGCCACACCAAGCTCAGGTGAGCGGGGCTGGGAGGCTGCCATGGAGCACGACGGGCATCACCACAGCTCTGCCCAGCCTGGGTGGGGAGGCTCCTCCAAACAGTGCACCCGGCCAGCACAGCCCCGCCTCTTGTCTTGGCTAAAGCCCCCAGTCTGCTCATCACAGAAAAAAGGGCTTATTTGCCCCCCTGGCCCCAGCTAAATCCCAGCTGGTATGGAGGAAGAGGCTTTTGCCACGCCGAGCTCAGAGCTGGGCCAGAGCTTCCTCCTAGACCACAAGTAGCGAAGGCTGAGCAGCCTTCACAGACCTTCCATGCTGCTCACCACAGCCTGAGCTGGCTGGAGCCCTTCGCCCTTTCTGCGGGTCCCCTCCTGCACGTCCCCCTGCTCCCTCCTCCCATCCGGTGCCCCCAACCCTCCCATGCTCCCCACCAGCCTGTGGCCGGGTCCCCACGCCCAGCTAACCCTGCCCTCCTTCCCCAGCCTGGGCAGCTACGCGGCGCTCCACGGGGAGTTCTACTGCAAGCCCCACTTCCAGCAGCTCTTCAAGAGCAAAGGCAACTACGACGAAGGCTTCGGGCGCAAGCAGCACAAGGAGCTGTGGGTGCACAAGGAAGTGGAGAGCGGGACCAAGACGGCGTGAGCGGGTCCAGCCTGCCCGCCCCTGGAGCCCAGCAGAGGTGGCACGCAGCGGTGCTGAGCCGGGGGCTAACTGAGCTGATGTAAAGCAGAGGGGACCCAAGAGCTCGTGGGTGGTCAGGGAGGGGCAGGCAGCCCAGCCCTCTTTCGAGATGCTTAGAGGGGGCCGGGGTAGAGCCCCCAGACCTGAAGCTCTCTCTCTGCAGGCCCCTCTCTCTGATGAGATCAGGCCAGAGCCCCCTGTCCCCATGGGAATCCCAGCCCTGTTCATACCCTTTCAGGCCTGCCACCACAGAAAAGGAAACATCTGGTGGCTTGACCCAGCCTGTCAATAAGAGCAGAGCTCCCTGCTCCTGCCACACCAATCCTGCCTTGCTGGGGGGCTCTGAATCAGGAGTGTCCTTGGTTTACATCAGCTCAGTTCAGCTGGGATTGTTCAGCCTTAAGGATGTTGCCCTGCGACTGTTTAACTGTCCTTTTTCTATTTGCCTTCGACTGGTACGTGCTACGCTGGAGCCTGGCCTGCAGCCTGCCTTGCCTGGCCTGGCCTGGCCTGGCCTGGTCCGGCCGCTCCACGCGTGACACTGCGCCCTGCGCTCTTTTATTTTTGTAATACAAGGTTTCCCAGCCTTCCCTGCCTCGTCCTGTGTTCGGGGGGCCTGGGGAGGGGGAGTAGTGGTGGGGTCCTCTTACTGTGGTGAGAGCCTCTGCCCACGCAGGGTCAGGGCAGCGGTGCTGGGTACACGTGTAGTGTCAGGGCACTGTGCACCCACACTGCCACCCCATGCGGAGCCCAGACCACCCTCCGTGGGAATTCACCCAATTAGATCCATGCCCCTTGCCCTGCAGACACTCAGTGGCTTACTAACAGCTTACTCGCTGTCCCCTCCCTGTCAATAAACATACTCTGCCTCCACAAGCAAATGCCGGCTCCCTTCACTCGGCAGCCGGCGCAAGGGGCCGGCCGGGCATC